>NC_091827.1:90706060-91022197 GCF_038994185.2 Dermacentor albipictus | reverse complement strand
CGCAACCGGAATTCAGAAATGACACGCAAGGAGCGAAACGTTTGAGGGGGCGTATCGTAACAGACGAACTTCAGGAGCGCGTTTTTCCAGAGCGTTTTGTTTGAATAATATAAACCTCGTGTCTTTTTTTTTATGGATTTCTTTCTGGATTTTTTTTTCTTAATACTGTCGATTCCTTCCTCGCTTAGTCGCGCTTCAATCGCAACAATACCATTACCCGCCTTTAGTCGATATCGCTCACAACTGGGTGTGGCCCGTTTTTCGTCCAAAGCTTGGCGACTGCGTGAACTGACCTTGCCGTAGACCTCGATATTTTTTCGGCGATAACACTGACGCGACACACACCAATCTATCGGACGTATGGCAGTTGGGCAAAGCGTCAAGCACGGCTCCCGTAATCGGCAAAATCGTAAGACGTCGGAGGACAAAAACTGGAAAGCCCGCTCTGCGCATGCGCCGCGGCGTTAGCGCTGCCCACGCAACGCCGCGGCTTGAATCGGCAGCGCGATGCGATGTAGTCGACAGCCGAGACGGGCCAGAGTTCAGTGACGTAAGAGCGTTGGTAAACAGCGAGGGAAGGGCAGCGCCCGCTTCTCTCCCTCTCTCTTTTCCTGCTGCGGGTCGTTCTCCGAGCCACGGGGCAGCAATAAATAATAACAGTGCCCGACCACGCGCGCTGGCACAGGGTGCCCCCTGCGATGGCCGCCGTCCAACTTTCCACGAGACGACGACGAAGCGACCGGGCGGCAAAGGGGGTAATACACGTTCATCGCGGACTATTAGCGAAGACAGACGGGTCGTCGCGCGCGAGGGAACGCACGTCACGTGATCAGAGACCTCGATTATGCGTGCAGCCTCCGTGCGCATCACGTCGCCGTATAGGCTTCGCCAACCCGTCGCAGACGGCAAGATGAGTCGACGGCCTACAGCTGCTTTTTTTCCTTAGCGCGGTAAACAAAAGCGCTGTGCGAGATTACCTCCACAAAGCCTACAAGTGACGCGATATTTAGCAAAAAGAGGCGTTTTCTCTTACGAACAATTCGAACGCGATGAATGAATTTGTGAATACGGGCCCATATGTTATTATTATTTTTTCAGTACGCTACCCAACCGTTACAAGGTATTTCCGTAACAGTCTACGGGAGAACGATACGGACTTCACGAATACGGAACGCTTATCAACTGGAAAGAATAGCGGAACAGGGTGAGGCAATGTTTCAGCAGGTCCAGCTGCACGAACGGTTAGCTTTGCGTCGCGAACCGGAACCGCATCGCGATGGCCGAATTCGACACCCCTGCACGCGCCGGCAATCTGGCAGACCGCGTGGAGAAAACCCTTGACACACACTCGCAGCAGGCGCGCAACGCCGCCGCCGTCTTAACTGCCCGCGCAATCGCCGCGCCCCAGTTCCCAACCATTACCGCCAAAAGGTCGGCGCACCACACCCGGCCTTTGTTGTTGTTGTTGTTGTTGGGCGCCTCCGAGGGAACGAGCGCTCGAGCGAGCGGCCGGGCTCGGAGGCGGCGGCCGCAGTTTCGACACCTATATCACCGTGCGAACTCGGTGCACGATCGATGCCTCACATTTCGAGAGATAACATCGCGGTGGGAATAGGCGTGTTCGAACGGTGAGGTTTCCGAATCGAACCCGGTTATTCGGGAAATGCCGCCTTTGAATATAGATCACATAAAGTTTTTTCTTTCTTTTTTTTTTCATGTCTATATGGAGCGAAATATAGCCTCTTCATTAGTTCTTCGAAACAACTTATGCTCTCTGTTGCTGGCACACGGCAACAATGCAAACAAGATTGCGAAGACGCTTGAGCTTCGCCTTTTAAGACTAGAACGCAATAGCATTCAAAGATGACCGACTGCTTCTCACGCTACGCGGCAACTGCAGCTTATGTAACCGCAATGTTTGCGGGGAAACGCTGACGCCGAACGCTATGCACGAAGACATAGCCGCCGTGGTTGCTCAGTGGTTATGGTGTTAGGCTGCTGAGCACAAGGTCGCGGGATCGAATCCCGGCAACGGCGGCCGCATTTCGATGGGGGCAAAATGCGAAAACACCCGCGTACTAATATACCCGTGTCACACGGGCAACTCGGATCTCCTTCAAACTTCCTTCCCTTTAAGGACCGCAAGGGAGTTCCACCTCAAAGGAGTTAGCGCCCTGTCACATGGCCTATAAAGCGAGCTTTTGAAAGCTGCCTCTGGGGGCCCATTAGGCGCTGCTCACCTCGTACGCAGTCATA
This sequence comes from Dermacentor albipictus, assembly GCF_038994185.2. Classification (NCBI taxonomy): domain Eukaryota; kingdom Metazoa; phylum Arthropoda; class Arachnida; order Ixodida; family Ixodidae; genus Dermacentor; species Dermacentor albipictus. The sequence continues at coordinate 91,019,941 of NC_091827.1, read as the reverse complement.
AAAGAAACATTATATATTGCTAAAAATCCTTGGGAAAGACGTGAATCACTCATTCCGCATGCGCAACACGTGCGATCGCGTTGACCAAAAAATGGCGCAGTCAGGGCAAATGCAGCAGCCATTCTGAGAACGGCCCGTTCGAGAGTCGAATGTAGCTGCTCAACTAAAACATCTTTGTCAGTGCTCAAATACTATATTATATGCAATAAAAAACAGTTATAATTGCTGGTAAACGTGAAATTAATGAAAATGAGGGTGATTTCTTGACTCGAAATTCAAGCACGCTGGGAACAAGAGTACTCCCTTCAGTCTGCAAGGGGAGATCTTCCATCTCCTATCGCTAGGAACTTCCTTTGCTAAAGGACTGCCGTGCGACACAGCGCGTATCTCCCTCGAGATAAAGACGTTCTTGGTTGAAGGGAATTAAAAGGGCTTTAGCCGCGTCCGTGTGACAGGGGTATTAGATTTAGGTGCACGTTAAAGAACCTCAGGTGGTCGAAATTTCCGGAGTCCCCCACTACGGCGTGCCTCATAATCAGAAAGTGGTTTTGGCACGTAACACCCTATATATATATATATATATATATATATATATATATATATATATATATATATATATATATATATATATATATATTATATATATATATATATATATATATATATATATATATATATATATATATATATATATATTAATGCACGAAGGCGAGCGCCATCTGGAGGTGTTGCTCCATGGCCTCCGAGAATAGCGCCCCCAAATCTTGGAGGCCGTGGTCGCCCTACGAATGGCACAAATGCTCGAAAAGAGATTTGTGTTTGACTTTTCGCGTAACAGAATTATGTTTTGTCGTATACTCAAATTACATCCGACGCTATCCTGCCTGTAGATTGTGTGTAGAACGTACTTTACGATTTTTCTGACGCATGTTACTTTGAAAAATTTAGTTACTTCAGTAATGACTCTGCGCCACTCGGGTGGCCTGCGCGGTTGGTACTCGGAATGATTTTTCGCCAAGCGACGTCCAACGCTGGCATCGATCTTTCTTTTTCTTAAAACCTATAGAGTTCAAACAAGGGAGAAACACACCACCCTACGAACACACAGAGTGGAAAGAAGCGCGGTACACCGCGAATCGTTTCTAAAGCGATGCAAATATGGCCAGACCGGTTAAAAAGTTTCAGCCTGCCTTAATCGAGACAACGAATTGGTATGCGGGTTGCTTAAGGGGAGGCGTTGTTAGTGAACGAGTTGAACTTATTGTGCTTTAATTATTAGCCGGATGCTGAGGAACTGCCCGCACCTGCGCGACAACCGCGGCTCTCTCGCAACAGAACCATTCGGTGACTCCAGTGAGTGTTGTTATCCGTTATGTTCGAAATAGACACGAATATTCGACAACTTCGAATAGTGAATTGTCGAATCGAATGCGTGTGGAATAGCGGAACCTTTGGCGGCTGAGTGGCGGTGAGCCGCCACCACGCGCTTATTGCGAGACGCTGCGTGGCCACGGGCGTGCAGGTAAATGCCGAGGAATCGGCGAAGACGGCGACCGTGCGGCCGAGCTTGTGCTCACCACCGCGTACCGGCCCGACCTGGACCTCGCCGTCACCACAGTCACGGTGGCGTTACACACTATTCGAACGGTATTCGAAATTTCCAATATTCGTAGAGGACCGGTTGGTCGGAGCAAAAAGAAGCAACAGACTCAAAACAGACGCCGATGGTAGCTTTGCCAGAAGTTTTTCCGCCGCAATACACGACGGTGTCAGCGAAAGTGCTCTGGCAGCCGATAGCGGTCAGGAGGGCGCTTTTATGCACACGCAACGCTAGAGTTCTCGCGAAAATTGCGACAGACGACTTCTCCGGCCAGTGTCTCGCCACGCTACGCGTCCGATAGCTGCACAGCGTCCAGGTAGCGGGTATGGAGGAGTCCGGGTCAAACCGGCAATTGAGAGCACATACGTATACACGATCAGTCGATCGACGTCGTCAACTGGCACACGGCCGGCGGGAAACGACCAAAAAGTGCAAGCGCGAGAAGTCCAGTGCAGCGCGTCCACCGTGTCGTGCACCCCGAACGCTCATTTCGACACTACACGGAGAGAAGGGAGATGTTGAAAGATCAGACGCGCGGTTAACGAGCACGCGGTTTCGCAGGGCGCGCATGCAACAGAGGCCGCCTTAAGCTGCAGCACGCCCGCGCGACAGTACCGCGACCCGTAAACTCAACCGCGAAGGCGGTTAACGGGGAGAGCCGTACGCAATGCTCGATCGGCGTGCGCGCCCCCTTATCTGTGTGCAAACGCGCACGCACTTTCACGTGCGCGGTCTGCCGGTGTGGGTACGGTGCTGCCAGAAGCGCCGAGCGCATTCGCGCAACGTCTCCGATCCGTGTGCACACCCCGCCGCAAGATTTCCCGCCCGGCGTCGCCTCTGCTCGCCAACATGCATATGCAACGTTCCTCCCAAGTCGTGCGCCCGCACCCAACGCTCCCGCCGGCGAGCGTGCGAGCGCGCGCAGGCATCGTTTCGTAACCAAACGGCGACGGAGCCGACATGGCGGCCCGCCGCTTTATGGGCCACTGGTAACTCATGCACGCACAGACCAGACGCGGCGACCCCTCCCCCCCCGCCGCGCCGCTTCGGCGCAGGCCCAGTTATCAACGGACCTTAGAAACTAAAGGGGAAGGGGAGAGGGGGAAGGGTCGTCTGGATGAAGTGGGGGCCGCCGTTCCGGATGCGGTCGCGTGTGTCAAGGGCGCGCCTGCGGATGGCGTCTCTCTCTCTCTCGCTATCCCACCTACACTCTCGCTCTCTTTCTCGAAGACGCCGGCAGGACGCGAGAAAACCAGAAGAAACCGAAGACGCGCGCGAGCATCCAAGGGGCACAATTCCCCGCATGCGCGCGTTCTGTCCAGACAGACCGGTACGACATGTGGCGCCGAAATGCGGTCAAGGCGCAACTTTCTCGCGCGCCGCGCTTTTCGCGATAACGCACAGAGCGAGAGAGAGCAGGGGCAACTTGCATACGGCGCGACTGGGGAAACGAGATTCGTGCATGTGTAAGTGACGATAGGCCAACCATTTGGCTATTTGCCGGATGCCCCGTTGGCACCGAATGCGTCCGAGTAAACAGGCGCGTAGTGAGGGAGTCTCTTGGCCTGCTCTATTCTTTTATTCTATTCAAAATTTTTCGTGCGGAAGTGTAAACGACAGTACGACAGTAGCAATATTTTTTTTTCTCTTTTGTTTCGCTCTTTCTTTTTGCTCTTTAAGCGCGGAAGCTACACTGTGCCTCAGAGCTTTAGCAAGGGGCCATACTTCCGTGTGATGTCTATAACAGCAAACCAGACCGGGCTAGTTGGAACGATACCACTAAAAGAAGGTGACACAGGGTGGCTGCAAGAGAATCGACTGAAATTTTGTTTTAAATAGATGTGAAGTCTAACCGGATGAACAAGAGCACCAGTGCAATATCCTTATCAGTCTGTACTGACACGGCCGCTGGATTAAAAAAAGAAAACAACCCAGTGGCCTTCCTGTCTGTGAAGAAGGATGATCAGCGAAGCTGTGTATCTGGGCAATGGCGACCTGAACTCATCCGTGGGTCGGCCCGACATTGCACTACCTTCGGGATCGGCCCACTTGTGGCGAGTTTCGTGTCTACACGCGGAGACGGTCCTGGGGGAACTAGCCCTTAACAGCTGGGCTGTAAAAAAGGTGCGGCCTGTCACGCCAGGCGGGCTGCCGCTTGCCTGAGCCGAACGGCGCCAGCGGTCGGGGGACGGGACGCGTCGGTTTCCTGGGCGACGGCCTTTCCAAGCGCGTTCCTCGCACGCTTTCTGCGCCGATCCCAGACAACAGTCGCCGTCTGCTTGACAGCATCTCCGACGCACGCGGCAGGCCGCACCTTCTTTTTTTTTTTATCCAGAAACAGTAGAAGTGTGCAAATATTCAAAACTTTCCGATAACGAATCGCATTCAATTCAGTCATGCAGTCGAGTAGCAGTCATTTAATTAATTAGACAAACTTGGAGCACGCTTAAGCTTCCCCCTTAAGAGTGGAGCGCGACAGCATTCGAAGTTCCCCGACTGCTTCTCACGCTTCCCGGCAAGTGCAGCTCACGAAGCCGTAATGTTTGCCAGAAAGCGACGGCGGCGAACGCTATGCACGAATGCGAGCTTTCCGGTAGAAACGCGGCCTCTTGCGCGGGGCGATCCTGCAGGTAGTGCACAGCCACGGTAAAAAGTTTACCGCATGTCCAGATTTCTGTTATTGTTTCGCACTTATTTTTTGAGTTCGAGAATTAACATAAAAGGCATGCGCCGTCGGTGTTTTGTTCCAGACATTTGTTTGTGGGCTGTCATCCTCAAAATTTCGAGGGAGAACTTTGTAAAGAATGTAAGACAAGGTATGAGCAACTTTAGCGGTAGAATGGTGTGGCAACATCACCGACATACACCGCATGTCATACTGCATTACCTAGAGGGAAATCTGGCGCTGCTGCGCTGTGGTATGCATGGGAATGCCGGTATATTGTGGATTCGGATTGGCATCGTTCTCGTAGAGACACGACACCTTGAAGACGCGCTTGGCAAGTACCGTTCCGTCTGTCACGTACAATGATTCATTTTCTACTAAAACAGCACGTGAAAAGCTGTTTTAGCTTTATTATTACGCGAAAACATGTTTTATTTAACTATGAGAACTTGTTATTGTGTGTACGACTACATGTTACGTAAAAAGTATCAGCGGGCCGCTAAAGTTGGAGGACAGACGAAAAGCTTCGCGCTCGTATTGAAACAGTTGGTCGTCTGTTCTTGCTTTTCTTCGCTTGGTCATGCATCGTGGGTGAGTAAAGATGTAATATGCGTGAAGGGAAACATTTTATGAAGATTTTACTTTGAGAACGCGTTATTTGCGTAGCCATATCCACGTTTTAGACGAAGCCTCTTACAACACCAGCCAACACGAGCTTCGCAGAGACATATACCGTCATTCCCATGACGGCACGGTGCTCCCTTAACAAACTCCCATAGACGGTGGCGCCAGATTACCCTCTCGGTGTTATAGTGAGAAACTCTATGCCGCATGTCATAAAGCAAGGCACGTCATATTATATATATATATATATATATATATATATATTTATATATATATATATATATACACACACACACACACACACACACACACGGAAATTTTCGCTCACGGAGAACTCCGCCGACGCCGTATGTTCTGCGATACGGGGAGCTTGGCGCTATCGCGTACAAATGCGAATTATTCTCGAATAGTTAACGGCATCGACTGCGCCCGATCAAACGTGAAATTGAGGCCAAACTAATAGAAGAAAAATTTCGATAACTTTCATCTCATCCAAAGTGGACGTAACGCACTTGTGTACGCTGCGCCTCTTAGGGAGTGACTTTTAGGATAAACCAGGCGCAACAGCAATAACATTTTGTTTGGATATGGGATTCGGCAGTAGGTGTTTCTTTTACCATTTATAAATGTAGCACTTGTGTCGTCTCCTCAAGATAAACGTAAATACGTTTTGCTAGAACACTTTTGATACAGCAGTGGCGCCATCTGCCACTGCCATTCGAACTAGAGAGTTTTTTTTTTTTTTTTCGCTCTGCCATCACCGCAGAGGACACGCATTTTTGTTTTGGTCGCTAAAGTATACACAGATGACGTCATTTGGCCCACATGGTTATACATTTTGCTTGAGCTAGTGCACTCCGAAGAGCTCCAAGTTAGCGAATAAAGTGCTTAATTTAATATATGTGGTTTCGAGTGGCAAAATCACGATGCGATTACGAGGCACACCGTGGTGGGGGACTCCGAATTACTTTTGACTACTCGGGGTTCTTCTTGATTCTCCTTGTTTGCTTTTCGTATACTATGTTTTATAACACGCAGTGCACTGACAAATTTTTAAAAGTTATGAATTAGCTGGATGTGAAAATTGCCCGACATTGAAGGCAATTCGGTTGTGCATTACTTGCAGACAATTCGAAAGTTTTCGATTCCGCTCGAAGAACTACCGTCCGCACGCCCCTACAGTCTAGAAACAGCGTAGGAAGGAGCTGTGCCAAATGCGAACGCGGTACAGACTCTAAAAAACAACTGGAGTATGATGCTGAAAGCAACGGAGGTGAAATAGCATAATGGCGGCAGAAAAACGAAGCGGACTCAATAAGTCGCACGAGACACAAACGATGGCCGAGCGTGACACATGTAAGTACGTCAACATCGAAACCATTTGGCGCGGAGGGGGGGTATTCTGAAACCTGGACGCCAAATCGGTAACCGAACCTACGGCACTGCTGGCCAGTAGTTTAAAGATAGCATTATTTACGGTCTTATGGCGCATAAGTAACACAGGCTCTCAAACACGTAACAGGAAGCTAACGAAATGAATAAATTAGGAATTGACATGAGGCTAAGTATATGGTTCTAAAAGCTTAAAACATACAGCAATAACAACCCTACATCATCGACGAAATGTACCGCACACCTACGAAGCGCCTTATGGATCCACAAGGGTCATACATGTAAGAGTGAGCGCATGACCTCAGAGATCTGACAGCGCGTGCTTTTTAATCTCGGAAGCCACGGTCAGTAACAATCAGTTGAGCGGAAGCCCGGAAGGTGGCGGAAGGTTCACGAGAGGGAACATTTGTCATACGTATGATAAATTCTCGCTTTCGCGAATGAGTTAGCCGTCGGTGTCGCAATACTCCGAATAAAACGCATCTATTTGTGAGCATAAGCGGTGATCAATTTTCTCGCGGTATTTCGCGCACGTTGGTTTACCTTTTCCTCTCCTTTGACCAGAGACTCAATAAACAGAAGAAGCCATTTCTCTTTTTTTTTCTTTTTTGATGGCCTGTGGGAGTTAGCACGATACTACTGCTTGAGCTGGATTACTCGAAGAGGTGGACAATACTGGCAGAAAAAATTGAAATGCGTGTTAGGAAAACTATGAATTGTTTCACTAATTCAGTTTCTAAATAATCACAATTACGGTGCATATTGTATCTTAGTAATTTTCGCCGGTGAGCTGGCGAGGCGTATTAAATTGGAATGGATTCTCTGTATGAAAGCAGTTTCGCGATCACCTGCAGCAACCCATTCTTTCATGTCCACTGCAGGACGAAGGCTGCTCCCAGCGATCTCCAGTCATGGCTGTGTTGCGCTAGCCGATTCCAGCTAGCACCGGCAAATTGAGATTCAAGAGATTTATTTCCAAACTGTGCGGCGAAATGCATTGGCGTTTCGGTTAATCTTGTGCTTGAATTCGGAAAACGGTGTTACCTCCGTAAAGCGAGTGGAGCAGCAGTTAAAATTACGGGGTTTTCCGTGCCAAAAACCACTTTGCAATTATGAGGCACGCCGCAAAGGGGGACTTAGGACATTTGGACCACCTGGATGGACGTGCACCTAAATCAAAGAAGTACAAGGGTGTTTCTCGCATTTAAACCCCATCGAAATGCGGCCGCCGTGGCCGAAATTCGATGGCGCGGCCTCGTGCTTTGCAGCCCAACATCATACCACTGAGCAACTGCGGCGGGTGGGAAAAGCAGTTACATATTCTGCTCAGCTTTCGCGTTGCCCGTACATCCAAACCAGCGGCGTCCTCAGAATTCGTTTGCACAAGACGTGCCTCGCAAACTCATCAGCTGTAATTCGTAGTTTACAACACGCACCGTAAAGTGATTAGTTAAAAAAACCTAATTAGTTTGTATTTGTTAACCAGTCAACCACCGACTTCGATTTATTCTGCACGTCCACCTCTTCAAGCAATCCAGCTCGAATAGTAGAATTGTGCCATATGACGCAGGCAATTTTTTTTATAAACATTTCATATAGTGTAAAAAAAAGAAAAAATAAAACGCCCGGCGCAATGTCCGAAATATCGTTTGCTTCATATTGAGCGCGTGCGCTCGTGCGTGCCTTCGTTATGTCCAATCCTCGAGCTGTTTTAAGTTTATAGCTCGAGCAACAGGCAGAGAGAGAGAGAGAGAGCTTTATTAAATGTCCTTGCTGGAGTCCAGGGTGGCGAGGGGAGGGGGGGGGGGGGGGACTATAGCCCCACCGTAGCTGGCCTTCCTCAGGCGGCGGCCAGACCTCGAGTCTTGGCGTCGTCGTGGCCGGCGAACAGGCAACGCTACACTTACACTCGCCTCTTTTCTGAATGCGCCGAGGCGGCCCCACGTGATGGCACGTGCCGTTCTTGCAGCGTGCCAGCGCAACGCCGCGGTCAGCAGTGCGCACTTATCTCCGGGATGCGAATATTAGGGGGGCCATAAACAGCGGGCATCCTGTAGGGCCCGCGAGCGGACGCGCCCGGGAAGCCGGGTGTGCGCGGCCGGTTAGCGCGACGTCGATCCCGCGCGCGGACCGACGCCTGTTCTCTTTTCTTTTTTCTTTCTTTTGCGAGGCGAGCACGCCCAAAACTTCGCCTGCGCGAACGTCTCGAGACGCGCTCGTTTTTTTTTTTCCGCACTAAGGAAAAAGGGGAAAATGACGCGGGTAGGCGGATACGCGACACTATGCGCACCGATTCCCCGGGTAAGCTTATCGCACGCTTGGTGTAGCGTACGAAGGGCGGTCAAAATTAATCCTAGATTCCCCCGCTCCGGCTGTGCTCGATAATCGGATCGCAGTTTTGGCGCTTAAGAACGCCAGAACTCTTTTTGTTAAGAATGAGCGCTAAGAGACAAAAAGCCGGCGTAGAAGAGCTTCGCTAGAGGGTTGAAATAGAGGAACAGCTTTGCTCAGGAGAGTGAGTTTCACGAGGATCTGTTAAGTACCTAAGCAGAACGTCGGTGCGAATACTGGAAAATGTACGTAGTATATAAAGTAAATAAAGAGTTGTTAATGGTTACCTTAAAAGCACCGTTTCGCACAGCGCAGGTAAACGGCTATCTCCGCGCAAAGTTTTACGTTTGAAACAGGAGTGGACACGACACGAAAAGCTCCTAAAAAATTTACGCTTTCGATACCGAAACCTCAGAAAAGGGAAACGCCGCCGTTAGGGGTGACCGGAAATGACTCAGAATCCGGAACATTGATAACAGGCGCTGCGTCTAGGTGCCGCGTATCAGGATGGTTGCACAATTCACTATCGCCTGGCGTCACTTCCACGCTGGAGCGCCGTCCCCAAAGCGCTGGAGATCTCCCAAGTTTTAACACGTAGACGGAGTGGAAATTTCGTCGCAGCTGACGCTTAAATGCCCGACGACGCAGTGTCGTGTGACTGACTGTCAAAGACGGTCAAACACGGCCTTGCATAACGCCTTGCATAACGCTGTGCCCGTCAGCCGGGGTTTTCCGACGAAGAATGTTAAATCAACAAGAAATAAAACCGCCTCCTCACCCCGCCCCCTCCCTCCCGGGCTCCGCGCTACCAAACCACGGCAGCGCAGCACATCGCATCGCGTGTCCGACTCGGGACTTCCAAACGCTCGCACAGCAATCGCCGCACCTGTCCCTACAGCGCAGTGTCCGATGTACGGTGCACCCTGGGAAGCTATTCGAGAGCGCGCGCCGGCGGTGATTAACTATTCAGCGGCCGGAATGCGACGACACGGCGCCGGAATAGAAGACGGAGGACGTCCGCCGCTTCGGCTTCTCCGCATTCCCACTCGCGTTTCGCAAACAGTTTATTTTTTTTTTGTTCCATCTCTCGCAGTCAGGAAGCCGCGCGATCCTCGGATGCCGTGGCCAACGAAGGCGTCGGTCGGCTGAAGTGCACTCGAGCTTTTTTCTTTATTTTTTCGAACCCCTTTGTGGCTACGGGAGCTGCGGGATTCGGCGGCTAATGAGTTAGCACGGGAATGATGCTAATTGCACTGATTTGCTTAAACCTCGTCCTCGTGGCTGCAAATGGCATCGCGACGTTGCGAATCGACCGTCTTCGACGGCCACCATTCTTCGTTATTGTGCATGTGCCCAGACACTTAATTAATGTCATTTTTGTTGTTCAGAAAACTCCGAGGGCTTCGAAATTTTTAAAAAAGATGTGAAACCAGCACGGTCGCACAAAAATTCACCCAGCAACTCCTCAGGGAGTAGGTCTAAGTATGCGTATGCTGGCCTCGCGGATCGCACTTGACGGGATCAAAGCGTCCGCTGTCCAGCTAGATAACGGGTCGAACGCAGTTGAACATTTAAAACAAACTTTAATTACACTGAGAAGGTCAAAAAAGCAAGTTAAAAATACACAAAACGTTCAGTTTTAGCCCCGTAAAAAAGTGGTCCGGTCTCTAGGGCTGGTGGGGCGAGTCTGCCCGTCCCGCGCTTTTCCAACTGCGGTTTCCATCCCCGTCGCCGCCCCCAGGCACGGGAAACAACAGCCGACACCCCGAAGCGTCGTCACTGGGTGACTTTCAGGAACCGAACGGAGGGAGCGGGGTCCTTTCTCTCGCGCACAGCTTGGAGTCCGCGGGGGACCAGTGAAAGAGAAAGCCATAAAAGTAAGGAAGGCTCGCTTCCCTCTTGAAAGAAAAGTCTGGCCGTGCATTCGCGACGCGCACAGAACACTCCCCGTCTGGTGTCTTTCGTTGTTAAGACGCCACCACTATATCACGGTCACAGCAAACGCACAACTTCTGTTGTTGGTCGGAAGAATGTTTTCACAACCCCGTCTTTGGCTGTTTTCAGCTCGACCTTGCGCACCCTTCCATCTGCGCTGGGCAGGCTTCGTGTAATCACTCCGACGGGCCAGTCGTTGCGGGTTGCTTCTTTATCCCTGAGTAGAACGACGTCGCCTTCTTTGAGGTCGGGTTTTGCTGCTTGCCATTTTCGGCGTTGTTGCAAAGTAGTGACATACGTTGTGCGCCAGCGCTTCCAGAACTCGTCAGCCAGGTTTTGCACGAGACGCCAATGCCGTTTGTAGAGGTTGCTTGTATCTAACTGCCCAGTTGTTACAGATGCGCTTCCGTGTTTTTGGGTTAAGAGTGTCGCCGGAGTTAGGATTGTGGGATCTTCGGGGTCAGACGAAGTAGGAGTTATGGGCCTGGCATTAATGATGGCCGCAACTTCTGCCAAAAAGGTTGCAAGAATGTCATGCGTGAGTCGTTGATGACGTGACTGCATGAGCATTGAGTCAAGAATGCGGCGTGCAATGCCGATCATCCGCTCCCACGCACCACCCATATGGGACGCGTGCGGTGGATTGAATATCCATTTGCAGCCGTTTCCGCTGAGGAACTTGCCTATTTGTGAGCGATGAATGCCCTCTGCGCTGATTCCAAGTTCTCTGCAGGCTCCGATAAAATTGGTCCCGCAGTCAGAGCGTATTAGCTTGACGGGCCCTCGCACTGCTAGGAACCTTCGGAAGGCATTAATGAAACTCGACGTATCCATTGATTCGATCAGCTCAATGTGCACTGCGCGAATGCTTAAGCAAGTGAACATGACTGCCCAGCGCTTGCTGTTTGCAACACCACCTCTCGTTCGACGAGAGACAATCATCCAGGGACCGAAAACATCGATTCCAACATTCGTGAAAGGAGGATCTGTGCTGATTCGGTCTGCCGGAAGGTCAGCCATCTTCTGGTCGTGAAAGCGCCCTCGCAGCTTCTTGCATGAAATGCATGCTTGCAGCACGGATGAGATGCACCTTTTACCTCCGACGATCCAATACCCAGCAGCTCGTACGGCTCCTTCTGTGAAGTGTCGGCCCTGGTGTTGCACGCATTCATGGTGGTGGCGCACGAGAAGCGTCGCCACATGGTGCCGACCTGGCAATAAGAGAGGGTGTTTCTCATCGTCTGGAAGGTCGCTTCTGTTCAAGCGGCCGCCGACGCGGATCAAGCCGTTGGCGTCTAAGAATGGGTCAAGCTTTCGAAGCGAGCTTGTCTTGTGAACCTTCTCTCCTCTCTGGATACAGCATATCTCTTCATAAAATGCGTCCTGCTGTACTGCGCGAATGATGACGAGCCTGGCTTTGGAGAGCGCCTCAACGGGAGCTACCTCTCCTTGTGATGCGTTCTTTGCGCGATGGGCAACCTGGATCAGACTTGCTACAGCACGAGTGAGAGATTTCCAGTTCGAGAGTCTATGAAAGCGTTCAGCTCCGAGTCGCTGTCGTTTGTTCACCTCCGTCGCCAGAGTGCAGACTTCAGGGCGTATTTCTTTGTCTTCGTCAGGATTTAAGAGGATGAAGCTCGACGACCGTGCTTCCTCTTCTCGTCGTGAGAGAAAATCAGGTCCGCACAACCAGTTCGTGCTCTTAAGCTGTGCCGCTGGAATCGCTCTAGTGGCGTGGTCTGCTGGATTTTCGTCTGTGTGAACGTATTTCCATTGTTCAGGTTGCGTGCTGCTACGTATCCGCTGCACCCTGTTGGTCACATACACGTAGAACCTTCTTGTTTCGTTGTATATGTAACCCAAGACCACTTTGCTATCCGTGTAGAACGTGACCGAGTTCGGCTGGAAGTCGAATTCTCGCAGTATAGAATCGGTCATCTCTACAGCAAGCACTGCTGCACACAACTCAAGCCTTGGGATGGTGTGTTCTGGTTGTGGAGCAAGCTTGGCCTTTCCCATGACAAATCCGACGTGTCTGTTTCCTTGCTTGTCAGTCACGCGTAGATATGCCACAGCTGCGACGGCCCTTGTGGACGCGTCTGAAAATACATGAATGTCCCTGCTTTCGGCTTCAAGCGTCGAGACTGGCGCATACGTTCTTCGCACGTGAAGGTGTTGTAGTGTCTGGAGAGAGTTCTTCCACTCGTCCCATCTCTGCTTTTTCTCGTCCGAAAGCGGTGTGTCCCAGTCATAACCCTTCGTCACGAGGTCACGGAGAAGGTACTTGCCTTGAACCGTTATTGGAGCCACAAACCCTAGTGGATCGTAAAGGCTGTTGACGGTCGACAGGACTCCTCGCCGCGTATATGGCCTGTCCTGACGAGGAGCTCTGAAGACGAAGCTGTCGTCGCCTATGTCCCACAGCAGACCGAGACTTCTCTGCGTAAGCGACGCGTCTGTGCCGAAGTCGAGGTTCTTCAGTCCCTGGGCGTGGTCCTCTCGAGGAAATGCATTCAGCACATTCTGCCTATTCGAAGCTATCTTGTGCAGCCTTATGTTAGCCGTTGCAAGCATTTTCTGTGTTCTTTGCAGCAGACTAATGGCATCTTCTTCGCTCGGAAGAGACTTAAGTGCATCATCGACGTAGAAATCTCTTTCAACGAACTTCCTGGCATCTTCGCCAAATCGTGGGGCAGCTTGTTGGGCAGTCCGTCGAAGGCCATACGTTGAAACAGCTGGCGATGGGCTGTTGCCGAAAACGTGAACCTTCATTCGGCACTCTATGATTTCTCTGGAGATATCGTTATCCTTAAACCAGAGGAACCTCAGGTAGTTCTGATGGTCCTCGCGAACCATGAAACTGTAGAACATTTGCTGGACGTCCGCTGTAACCGCAACTGGTTCTTGCCGGAAGCGTATCAAAATCCCCACAAGGTTATTCGTCAGGTCAGGGCCGGTCAGGAGAACGTTGTTCAGAGATACCCCTTCATACTGAGCGCTGGAGTCAAACACGACTCGGATTTGATCAGGCTTCTGGGGGTGGTGAACGCCGAATATGGGCAGATACCAACATTCTTCGTCCACGTGAAGTGGTGGAGCTTCCTCCGCATGACCCTTGATGAAGAGCTCGTTCATGAAGTTCACGAAACGTTCCCTTGTTTCAGGATTTTTTCGCAGGGTACGCCGTAGTGAGAGCAGACGAGACAGAGCTTGTTCTCTGTTGTTCGGAAGCCGACTTCTCGGTGTGCGAAAGGGGAGAGGGGCGACCCAATTATTTAATTTGTCTTGGGTGAATTCACTATTCATTATCTTGAGGAATGTCTTGTCTTCCATGGAGAGAGCACGCTGGTTGTCAAATTCTGTTGTCTCGAAAAGATTCGGGGCCAGGTTGTCATCCAATGTTGCTGCCAATCGTAAATCTTTTGAGACCTTATCCGCAGAGTAGAGAATCGGCGCCTCCCTAACAAAGAAATGTCTTGGGCATGGCTCAAAAAGAGATGGTCGCCCACTGTCCAGCACATGGGTCTTGAACACGTTGACGCTGCCCGTTTTCCGCGTTCGACCAACGCAAACGTCACCGACAATGACCCATCCGAGGTCGAGCTTCTGAGCATACGGCGCGTCGTGGGGTCCGTTGATTGTCTGACGAACCTTGTGAGCTCTTAGGATGTCCCGGCCAAGAAGGAGCAGTATTCCAGCCTCCTCAAGAGGCGGAATGTGATTTGCTACTGACTTCAAGTGCGGGTAGTGCCTTGCAGCGTCAGGTGTCGGAATTTCCTCTCTGTTTTCTGGAATTGCCTTGCACTCGAGGAGAGGTGGAAGAGGAAACTCGACTTCGCCTGACATGCTCTGCACGAAAAAACCATGAGCGACTCTTCCAACCACTTCAGTACTGCCGGAGCAAGTGCGGAGCGTGTATTGCGTAGGCGTCCCCTTCACTCCGAAATCGTTGAGGAGTTCTGGCCTAACCAACGAGCGATTACTCTGATCGTCAAGAATCGCGTACGCTCTAAGTGTCTTCTCAGGCTGAGTCTCATGGGTGACCTCTACGAGGCAGATTTTGGCACACGACCTTGTGCTGTTGTCAGCGTTTGCCACTTCAGTCCGCCTAGATGTGACTCTTCTTTCTGAGTCATCTGTGGTACTGTCATCAGACCCACTAGCCATTGACGGCTCTGAGGTTGGCGGTGCTGGGTGAAGCGGTGTGGCGTGGTCGGCGCTGTCGCATATGAGGCATATCACAACTGCCTGACATTGCCACTGCATGTGGTTCTTGGATGAGCAGCATCGTAGGCAGATCCCTTGCTTCTTTATGAAAGATTGCCGCTCTTCCAAGGTTTTCTCACGGAAGGCGCGACACCTTTCCAAAGGGTGAGGTTTCTTGTGATATGGACACCACCTTTTCAAGTCCTTCGATTCCGGTTGCTGTTCGTTAGCAGTGGCATCTCGATTAATTTTGTCAGAAGCAGGATCCACTTCTGTTTTTCTCGCTGACACAGACGATCTTTGCCGCGTGGTCTTGGTAGCATTGTCTTGCTTCCTCTGATTGAATTCAGACGGCGCATTTTGTGCACGCAAGATGAAACTCGGGTCGTTCCTCATGCTGGCCTGATCTCTAACGAATTTGCTAAAGAAAGAAAAGGGTGGAAATGCAGTGTCGTGATCTTTCTTGTATTTCGACCCCGCCGAAATCCAATTTTCTTGAAGTCCAGATGGCAACTTTGAGACAATTTTGTTGACCCCTCTTGCGGTATCCAAATAGCCAAGACCGGCAAGATACGGGTCAGTTTTCGCAGCCTCGAGTTCTAGCAGGAGGTCGCCAAGTTCCTGGAGTCTGGTATTTTCCCGGTAAGCTATCTTCGGGAAGTCTTCCAGCCGCTTCAGTAGTGCATCCTCAATTGCCTCAGGGCGCCCGAAGACGTCGTCGAGCCGTTTCCACACAACATTCAAGCCCGTTGAAAAGTCATCCACGTGCACCGATTTCAACCTCCGAGCCTGATTTGACGATTCAGGGCCAAGCCATTTGATGAGGAGGTCTAGCTCTTCTTGGGCAGAAAGACCTAGATCTCTGACGACACCTTTGAACGATGATTTCCAAGCGCGAAAGTTCTCAGGTCGATCATCAAACTTGATAAGACCGCTTGAAACAAGGTCTTTGCGGCACAGGAATTTGAGGACATCGGCTAGCTCTGAGCTTGAACTGTTGTGTGTCGGGGCGTGCACAAGCGGCTGCGGACCAACTCGTAAGTTCATAAGACGACTCGTAGCTCCAGCATGCTTACAACTTGGGTTGTTAGGGGCAGCATCGTAGTCAGGTGGACGTTCATCAGCTCGCAGACACATCGAATTATTCGCGGCTGTGTTGGCCCTCGGCGACGTGCGAGCATTGTTTACGTCGTCGCTTGAGTTGGTAACGGCCTCCTCAGTAAACACGAGCGCAGAGTTGCGTAGGGCTTGCTGCTCATCGATATAACTCCTAGTCTGCAGCGTTCGGTCCACAGGAGGGAGCGTGCGCATGCGCTCCCCGCCATCCTGCTCCACGGCTGCCTCGAGCGCATTCGCCTGTGCGTTTGCAGCTGCCGCTTCTTTTTCATGCTGCAAAATATCCAATTCAGCCTCAATCCTTGCCTTTTCAATACGCATCGCGGCCTCTCTGCGACCAAACTCTGCTCTGGCCCGGACGGCTTCAGCTTGTGCGCGTGCTTGTACGGCGGCTAGGCTGATTGTTGACGAGCCCGATCGTCGTGACCTCGAAGAAACGCTTGAGTGGGCCGATAGAGAGTGCTGCGACGTTACCTCTTGTAAGCGGTCGCGTTCTCGTTCTGTAGCCTCACGTAATTTGTCGCTTACAGTCACATAACGATCTGCGTCGATTGCTTTCTGGAGTTCTAATTCCTGCTGGGTTTCCGATCTGCTCGTTTTGGCGAGGAAGGTAGAGTATCTGGCGGCGACGTGCTCGTAGCGCTCATAGCTTGCGCGAAGCTGCGTTGCGGCGTTGTTAACGTCTTCCTCTTTCGCACATGACACTTTGAAAATAGCTGTCTCCACGTTCTTCCAGGCAGCGTCTATTCTCCGGCAGTGCTCTTCGCGACTCGTTTCATACGTTTCTTTACCTTTCATGGAAAACGTAGTTGCTCTTTGTGGTCGAATATTTGCCGTGGAAGCTTTATGCTCTGCTGTCATAATTTGAGACGTTTCAGGCGTCAGCTTGTCCTGATCCATTTTGGCGTGCGTGCTTCACGACGTATCTCACTCAAAGCGGACGTATGCCGTGAAGCCTGCTAAGCTGCGCGATGAAATTTGAAACGAGCCCACCTTGTCGTTGCCCTGTGTGCCGTCAGCTGCTCAACTTGTAGGCGATGCCGTGTCCTTGCAGTAGGCGGATGTCATGGTCAAACCGGAGGTCTTGCCGTGCGACGTATTCCACTGCAGCGGACGTTGAGTTGGCGGCCGATGGCAGTCTACTTCACTTTTTTACTATGCTGGCCTCGCGGATCGCACTTGACGGGATCAAAGCGTCCGCTGTCCAGCTAGATAACGGGTCGAACGCAGTTGAACATTTAAAACAAACTTTAATTACACTGAGAAGGTCAAAAAAGCAAGTTAAAAATACACAAAACGTTCAGTTTTAGCCCCGTAAAAAAGTGGTCCGGTCTCTAGGGCTGGTGGGGCGAGTCTGCCCGTCCCGCGCTTTTCCAACTGCGGTTTCCATCCCCGTCGCCGCCCCCAGGCACGGGAAACAACAGCCGACACCCCGAAGCGTCGTCACTGGGTGACTTTCAGGAACCGAACGGAGGGAGCGGGGTCCTTTCTCTCGCGCACAGCTTGGAGTCCGCGGGGGACCAGTGAAAGAGAAAGCCATAAAAGTAAGGAAGGCTCGCTTCCCTCTTGAAAGAAAAGTCTGGCCGTGCATTCGCGACGCGCACAGAACAATGCGTAAGCATTGTGCAACTTCATCTCCACGCAGCGCGGTGTGATTAACAACGTTATGCAACTTCATCGGGCCAGCATAAACTCTTATCAACCCTTATCGGTCGGACTAAATCCGACCCTTGTCAACTCTTATCGCACCCGATCCGAGTCTTATCGACTCTTATAGGTCGATCTCGTCCTTATCGCAATCAGTCAGATGTTTATCAACAATTATGTGCGCTCATTAATTTTACCGGACATGATATTCGATTCTTTTCAACTGTTACCGATCCTTATCAACCTCATCGGACTTGACCCGACCCTTATTAACCTTGAGAATTGCTCCGGCCTTTATCAGCCCTTATCGCTCTTTACCACCTTAAGCATCCGCATCGAATCATTATCAACCATGATGAGACTGGACGACCCGTCATCTCTCCTTATCACCTCCTGACTGCTTATCTGTCTCTGTTGCGCGACGCGACCCGCATGAGCCCTCAGACGTCAGCAGCATTTCGCTTGAAGAAACGCCCCGACCGAAGGCGCCTACCGCGACCACCGAAATGCATCGGGTATGTGGCGTGTTTTGGCATTCAATCTTCGCAAATCCGGAATTTTTTCTAACGTCTACAATGCTCGAATTCGGCTCTACATGTGGTCCTACAGTTGGCTTTTATTCCACAACCACCATATCTTTCAACAAAGCCTTCACAAAAGCTGTTCGTCTTTCACATTTGTTTCGTACAGCAAGTACACCACATTCATATGGTTCAAATATATTCAGCTTCTGCGAGAGTTGGTACTTATCGCAGTGTGTAATACACTCGCCTTCTGAAAATTTGTTTTATACATTAATTTCTTTAGAGAGATTAGTCTTACATAATAGACGGACGGAAAGGTTTCCTCATTGGGTAGGCATAGAAATCCTTACGCATTTAAAACGTTACAAGCCGCGAGCGCGAATATTACGATGGCGGCCTAAAGCACACTTCCGAAAAAAAAAATGGCTGTGGCTTAGCTAAGGTTAAGCCCAGGATGCGAAGCATACTAGCCTTTATTTTAGTTGTTGAACCACTGTTTAGCCTGGTGAACTGCTGTTGCTTGGCTATATTTGGTTCGGCTAGACGAAGAAACAACTCATGCAGGCGAGCGCACGAGCTGAGCCTCCGCTTTTGCAGCTGTTATGACGTCATACCGTAGCTACGCGGCCGCGCGCGGCGCAGCAAGGAAGAGCGTGGTTGTGCGGCTAGTATGCTTCGCATAAAAATCACATAATTTTGGGGCTTCTGCTGCCCCTGAACAACGATCGTTATCAACGTTGCGCACACTTCCTCTTATCACACACTCTGTGCTCGGTACATTCCTGTCAGGAACGCCATGTCACGACCGCTTGCGGCCTGAAAGCCCAACAGAAGGCTCGATGGAGATTCTGTCTGGGTTGGACTTTTCGTCTCACCCGAATCCGGCAAATTTGGCCGGCCCTGTCACCAGGCGAGGATCGGAACAAGTGCTCATTCGCGAGGGAACACGTCACCCGCAGACGGAGTCCTCAGGAAAGCGCATGGGATTATAATAAATAAACCGGGCGGTCCAAAATTTCCAGGACACCAAAGACGCAACGTGCGGACACCAGAGCTGGAAACAGGGCGGTCCACGTTGTTGGGACCACCGATGCCGGAGCCTGCCAGGGGATGTTTCGCGTACAAGACCGCTATAACAGGCGGCCGTTCTTTCCAAGCTGCGGACCGGCCTGGCCTGGAGCCTGGTTCAACGTTGCCCGAACTTCGTACTCGCCGAAACGCTCACTTCCCCCGCGGGGCCTCGCAGAGGGGTCTCTGCCAGGTCGCGGAGTAACGGAAGGAGGGGACGCGCGGCCCGGCCCGTAAGCGGGGCTCCTACTCCCGGGCCGCGACCAGCGGTTCACCCGGGTTGCCCGCGCGAGTCACGTGGCGACAGCTCGCCGTCATCGCCGCGCCGCTACTGACGGCATGTGCGGCGCTCTCAAGGCGCAGCCATTGACCGAGGCCCGCCAGACGGGAACGGTCGTCGACTCCCGCTGCAAGTGCGTTTGTGACGGCATCGCAGGGAGGCCGGCCTCGTCGAGCCGACTTGTGCGGCGAGCGCATAGAGGCGAAAGCGCGGTTAACGTGCGTTCATCGATCACCGAGTGAAGTCACGCTGTTTAAATCAGATGAGAGAGAGAGAGAAAACAAAAAAGATACTTGAACTTCATTACGAAACTTCTGTCCTAGAATAACGAAAAAATAACATACACCGTTACAGTGAGACGAGGCTTGGCGTAAGCCACGAAAGACCGAAATAGAGAAAAACGAAAGGCTAGCGGCGGCGTCAACGATGAAGTTCATCCGCGCAAGTCCGTCGTGACGTCATGAATCTCGAGGCCATGCGCTCGCGTCTATAGTTTGCGTGTTATAACTCATGAAGTTGAACTAGGTTTTATTCCAATAAGAGCCAAATATTTGCAAGTTTCAAAACTATTTTACCGGACCACAAGAAATCCGTGACGACACACTTATCAGCGCACAATAAAGAAAAGAGGAACCTGAAGCTTGATGTTTTCCTGTGGTGATGAAACTATTACAGGGTGTCTACCAAGTTGACATTTCCAAATTCCCTGAGTTTTCCAGGTTTTCCCTGAGTGCCATTGCAAATTTCCCTGAGTGATGCAGAACTATGTTTTATATCAAGACGGGCTGAAACCATATCGCCTAATGCTGTCACTCTCTAGTAAGCACATGAAAAAAAAAAGCAACTTAATCCAATTTGAATACTAGTAAGGAGCAGTGTTTGTGTTATTCAAAAAGAGAATAGAAGGCAGGGGTTAGTAAAATGCACAGCAAATAAAGTGTCTTCGAAAACAATTGCAAATAGGGTCGGACATTATCAAATACGAATAAAAAGGAGATGCATACAAAGGCAAATATTTTCTAATATGAGCTATTTCTATCAACTGATAGCAACCTCAGTGGGATGAGGCCTGAACTCTGTCACAACTCTCTCAACAGCTTGTAAGTCATCCTCAACAGTCCTGACATACTCTCAGCCCGCGCACGACGCCCGGGTGTTGTGTTGCACTGCTTCAAAGAGTGTATTTTGGTTTGGATGAGGGACACCTGCATCTCGGCATCAGCCAAAACTTTACTTTTTGAGCTCAAGCTATTTCAAAACGGCGGCAACAAGCTTCCCTTCCCGTTTATTCCTCAATGCGTAGGATCACTTCTGTTCTTGTCCGCCTTCTGCCACTCGTTCGCCCCAAGGGCCATTTGAAGCATCTTGATCAGTTGCACAGTCCACGGCCGATTTTTCGAGCTCCCTAGGGGCCGCGAAAACGTCCGAAAAATCAGCCAGTTGGAAAAAAATAAATGCGTGTCATTTACTGCCCTTAGGGGCTCAAACCACCACAGGCACGTTCGAAAACGCTCTGAAAACCTGTCGGTACACATATTAGGCATACCTGTGCTCGTACTGTGACAGGAAATGCCGGGTGCCTGCGTGTATAATTAAGATATACATACTGTATTCCGTGGCAATAGCCCCTTCCCACGCTTGTTATGCTTCACTGCAATAATTTTCTGTAAGCTTTACCGAGTAACATTTCTGTACAGAGGCGAAGCTGACTTTCACGAAGTGGCATTATGCAACGCACCGTGTTTTTCAAGTTTCTAAGCCAATCGCGAGGACCACAAAGGTGCAGTCCGTGCCATTGCTGACAGCAGCGAATTCTTTCAATAAAAAGTTCGGCACCCAATGGCAAGAAGCTTCATAGCGAATGTCGAAGCAGCTAGGCCTAGCGTTGCCGCAGTGGCGGCAACGGGTGCCGGCGGATCTGCGTGCGAGAGTGCCAGTTCGAGGCGGCGAAGTAATCAAAACGGCAGCGGTGGTGCCTTTGATTAATGCCGTTTAGGGCCTGCGGTCGCGGCAAAACGTCCGGAAAATCGGACGCCAAAGAGTTCTTGCGTCGGAAATTCCACACGTTCTGATACGTTGACACTATGGGGTACGAGGTGGCGCCGCGAAGCCGTCCAAATTATCGGGAATCCGGAAAGTCGCTCGTTGACTGTACACTGGCAACTCCTCCTGCCAACGACAGGACGTCAAAGACGATTCATTACGATTCCTGTCTGCTACTCGAGCCAGCATTACCTCGATTTTCGACCCTTTCAATAAAATTGTCGCTAATTTTCCCTGATAGAGGCCCAAATTCCCTGAGTTTTCCCTGACTTTTTCCAGACTACTCAAAATCCCTGAGAATTCCCGGTTTTCCCGGTTTGCCCGGTTGGTAGACACCCTGTATTACCGCGAAACTGACAGGAATAAAGTTCTAAAATGATACCTTATCAGGGTCGTTGTTTGGGGTCTCCGGATTAATTTCTACCACCTGCTGTCCTTTAAAGCAGTACTGACACATTATTTTACGCACTTCATATCTCTTTATTTCAGTGTTAAAATCAGTTCCTAGAACTGGAAATCCCGGAAAAGATACTGGCATGGCTCAGAGCACACTAACCAACCCTAATATCTAGGGCGTGCTACGCCACCGGAAAACGCCCTTAAAATCTCTCGGAACGTCGGGATGGTCATTGATCGAACCCTTATCGCGCGAACAAATTTCCACCGCACTTCACTCCCCCCCCTCCTTCACACCCGCCCGCGCGGTGTCAAAATTTTTGGCACCGTTCCCAACCCCATCGATGCGTTGACGCGGAACCAATATGCGCTGGGCGCCCCGCCCGTCCATCGAGCGAGGGTGAAATGTTTTCACGCTTCCACGCCGAACCAGCTGACGTGTGACCAGCGTTGCGTTGGCAAAGCGGGGCCCGTGTGCCCAAGCGAGAAAGCACGGCACCAGATTGTACTCGGGGGAACCGCTCGGACGGGGTGGGAATATTTTTTCTACTTTTTTTTTTAAGCTCAGAACAGACAACAGATCATGCGCTCCATCTTTCGTGCCTTCCAAGTATCCCCAACTGAACATCGCAACCAACGCTATAGCACGACAAGAATCGCTGGCACAAAGCATATTAGGCGAAGCTAAATGTACTCGCAGGTAAAAAGATTCTTTGCACGAGGATTCAACCTGTTGTCACGCCACAGCTCACAGCGCACAAATTTTCGTCCGAAGGGACAAACGCATCCGCTGTCATATATATCGGTCAAACTCCTCCCACCTATCATTAATTTCGATACTGATTCCTGCAAAGCCGAGACATTCAAAATTCGTAAGAACTACGCGGACGCGACACAGGGGAGTGGCCCGATTTTTTTTCCCCTCAAATATGTCCCGAGCACGTACCTGTTGTGGGTACCATGGGTATTATATTTTCACACGCGGCCCACAAGCAGCCGCACCAAACCTGGAAGAGCAGAGACTGACAGGCAATAAATTGTTTTTGAAAGGCAACAAATCGGCAGCCGGGAAATTGCTACTGCCGATTGTATGAACGAACGTGTTCGAAACAGTCATGGGTGTCCTTTCACCAACAGCACACTTCCAAGGTCTTGGTCGCGGAGACCAACAAGTGGAAAACTTCTCAAAACTTGACGCAACATTCGTAAAACCGCAGAACGAGCCCAATTTCGTAAATTTTACGGTAATTTTAGGGATCGAGGAGGCAGGTATGCATCTACTTTGCCATTAGCTAGCACATATAAAATTTTTCTCGTGTGGCAGTACGCGCATGCAGGCTAACGGCAACTCAGATAAGCGCGAAATTCGACTACAAGTTCCGTGAAACGCACAGAGCGTTTCTTTGTCATTCATCACACGGAGCCACACAAAGCAGGGAAAGCAGTAACGGCGATACCAGTGGTTGCATTCTAATTCAGCTCGGGAGCCCCTTCCTAAATGAAAGAAAACGGAGAAATCGTTTTCCTTTCCACCGAACTTGATGCGGTGGGTTTGTAGCATTCAAAAAAATATGTTAACTGTAGCAAGCAAACCTTTAATTAGGTTGTATTTTTTTTACACAGGAATGTTGAAAACTACAGAACTGCAAATATATATATATATATATATATATATATATATATATATATATATATATATATATATATATATATATATGTTTTCAGCTAAATATGTCCAAATTCTGTAAACTGCACATTTTAAAGAAGTACTGACACGAAAATGTTGTGCGAAGCTTTCTTGCATTTTCCCGGTAGCTGTCCACTCCATAGTTATACGCTACAATAGCTGTATTCATCAAACGCACCGCAAAATATTTAACCACAGGAGCTATTCTAACCAACGCGTTCAAGTACGCGTCTCCAAGCGCAGCGCTACTTCGGACGTGAAACACCCGTCCACGAAAGGAGAGGTGGCGGTCACGTGCTACGGCATTCCCCTGGAATGGCGCGCCAGTCATTCCGGTGTGGTGCTTGGAACGCCACACGGTGTCCGCGTCGCCAGAGGCTGTCAAAACTGTCAAACGCAGGACGGCACGCCCTCCCCTCCTGTCGCACCCGGTGCGGAACGGGCTCGCGGCTTTGGGCAACAGGGCCACAGGCTGCGTTTGCACGGCGCCAGTGGGTTTTGACGCTACGTCACCGCCGCCACAGCAGGTTTCGATGGCGTTCACGTCCGAAGCCTCGCGTGCTCTTGGCACGCGTCTCGAAGCGGTCGCGGCAGAAGCGATTGTTTGCTGCGCTCTCGAGGAACTGAGGCTCAACAGCGTGATCACTGCGTCAACGGCTGCCCCAAGAAGCAGCAGACGCGAGACAGCCGTTTTTGTGTCCGCACTGCACATAAAGCGGACCATTAAAACGGATCTATTTACGCACCGTTCTCAAGCACGGCATTTGGGAGTGCGAGTTCTGCGATACTCTAAGTATTGTAACAACATCGCGCAGTATTAAGCTCTACGTGGAATTTGACCGCTTTAGAAGCTCTCCCAAATGGAGTTAACAGATCGTCGATATCTGTTTTTGGTGTATACTAACAAATTGCGTACCGCATTTCAACATTTTTTCTGTTACAAAGAGGTCCTACATCGAAATTATGCTTCTTACAGCAATTTTTTTATCTCGAATACCGTCAGCTGCCAGCCCTGCGGTCCGCTACCTTGTACGCGTTCGAAAATCCGACATTCGACTACGCCTCACGCGACTGTCCACGGCGTGCCGACATCGCGGCCAATCTCAGCCAATCGCGCGAGGCGAAACCGAACGTCGGCTTTTCGAACGCGTACAAGGTAGCGGCCCACGGCACCAGGTCATACGACCGCTTCGGGGCTTCCACGCAGGCGGCCTTGCCATACAACGACACTGGGAGGGGAGGGGGGTATTCTGTGCCTGCCTAGTGGACATGTCCATTTCGTCTGCTGCTTAAGTGCTGACTGGCTCTCCTGACGAGTATCCCAGCCCAGCCAATCACAAGTTCAGCAACAGCCTGCCGCCGTCGGTGAGAACCTAGGGTCGGAATGCGCAGGAGGCGTCGTTGATGAATCATCACGAGAACGAGCCACAAACAGACGCCCAGTGCTTGTGAATAGCGTGAGAAGTAGCTTAATCGTCACAGCTTCGCTGTCCCTGATGTAGCAGTTGCTCAGACTGGCATACATCTGCGATGGATTTTTCTTCTCACGGTGCGTATACGTTAGGAAAGGATCCGTTGATTTCAACGTTAGGCGAGAGCCTGCCAAGCTTGAGAAGTCAGACGAAACGCCGTTATTAACGTTTCCCCTCATAACCTTAAAGTGCGCCGCCGTGCGCCTTACCGCCGCTATTTATTCAGTTTTGCAAAATTATTGACTCTCCCCGACCGCTGGTCAGGAGCCTGTTTACACAGCACCCTTGGCCGCTGCCCCCCTCCCGAAGCACCGACGGGCAGCATGAGCTCGGTAAAACAAACACCCAGGAAAGCATATATCAACGCGTTAGGCCAAACCGCAGCCGACGGCTCACCGGCAAGTGCCGGCGAAAGCGCATCTCCCAGATGAAAAAAATAAAAAGCTCACTACGCCAGCGAATACCTTTACGCCCGCCGCATAGCAGACGTCTGGTATCGTGCAGCAGAATACCAGACGACACGGCAATGCGCGGGCCGCTTAGGAAGCGTACAGATGCGTCAGCGGCGATGCGTGAAATGTAACAATCGGTGCCGTACGTACCCGCTTGGCGTACATCCTGTTCATGCCGTGAGTAATCATCTCCACTACACCCGGGCGACGACTGCAGCGAGCCGAGAGAGACGAGTCGGGCACGCTCTCGCTCCTTTGCGATCTCCCAGCCGCCGATGCACAGGCGAGACAACACGGCGTGTGTGGGTCGTCGTCGGGCAGCCTCTTTCCTCACCGCCCACGCGAACAACACAAACAATGGTTCCGGTCGAACGCCGGTTGCAGCCTCAGCGAAGACGAAGCGAAGCCAAGCAACGGGACGGAGACACAAGTCGAAGCACGCGCCACTTCGATGCAAACGCACACACGGCGGTACCGAAGATGTTTGGGGGGGGGGGGGGAGGGGGCGAAAAGAGGAAGAAGCAATGCGCGGAACGTGCACAGCTGGCTCGGGTCTTCTTTCTTTTTGCCTCTCCGCTGGCGGTGTCGTGACATGCGCCGGTGCGATATGCGGAGAAACCGTACACAACGAGGCGGGCACCGACGCGAGCAGGACCCGCTTTTGTCGACTCCTATATCGGCTTCAGAGTTCTTGAACGGGGACGCTCAATAACTGCTTTGGTCCGGAGAAAGACGGCGTTGGTAGCAGGGACGACTCGTAGCTGACGACGCGCATCGACAGTTTGGTGAGTGGCGTCGCCTTTCTATGCGACGACGTGACGATAGTCCTAGCGGGCCGAACTTTACAATAGACAGGGTCTCAGCAAATGGAACAGACTTGCACGTTTGAAGAGGCCCCTCGAGTCTTTGGTGCACTCGCAACCCCGCAAAGGACACAGCAATCGCAGGCAGACGACGTACGGGCGGAGCTAAAACACAACAGACGACGGGAATAACACTGCGTGGCGAACTTGAGGCGACGTCTGAGAAGCGGTAGAAGGCGCGTAACGCTGATGTCGCCGTTGTTAGCGACGTCCTTGCGAGTGGCAGCAGAAATGGCGAAGTACAGTGGAAGTGCCGGGCCAACAGGCAGTGCACGCGCCGCGCGTGTGATGAGCGCACGGCGGGGACGAGGTTACGCGAAGGCACCGCAGAACGCGGACAACTCGCTCGAACCAGCTGGCCTCGAGCAGACGACGCGATTGAGTGGGATCGAGCTGCCTCCGCTGCCAGAGCAGACGACGCGAAACCGGACTGCGTCAAATGGTGCGCCTACAATGCAGAAAAAGGGGGTGGGAAGAAAGAAAGCGAGGAGGTCTGGCGCGGCGCGCCTGAAGAGAGTGACACACAATGAGGCGAGGTTACAGAGGAGGGAGGAAGTACACACGCAGGAGAGAGTGCGAAGCCAGAAAGGAGGAGATTCCGATGAGGTCAAAAACGCCGGCCGGCGAAAGCTCGCGTGAGAACGAGCGGAAAGGAAAGCGAAAGTGCGACGACGGAAAGAGGGGGGAGAGGACAGAACCGACTGCTTTCTTTTTTTTTTTTTACGCCCTCACCATTCCACTGCCCTCGTCGCGAAGACGGAAACCAGAAGTAGCCGTTGTCCCGGACTGAGGAGGCGTACAAGAACGCAAAATAGAAAGAAAGAACGGAAAAGGAAGACGGGGAGCGAAAGAAGGGCAACGGCGACTAGGCGGTAGCAATGTCGGTGTCTCTCTCTCTCGCAGTCGTCCCAGTTAACCCTGCCACTACTAACCAAGATAGCGAGGCCGTGTCGGCTCGCGTTTAAACGTCCTCCGCTCCCTATGCATACCTAGCTCCTGAAAGGAACGCATTCAACGATAGAACGCAGGGCACGAAAACCTCCGCGGCGGTGCCAGGTTTGCTGGCATGCATGGAAGTTGCGGGCGCTCCACACAGGAATGATTTCTTTTTCTTTGAAGCGAATAGCTTTCGTTGCCTATTACCGCGACAGCGTTAAGGGCCCCGTGTCGCAGATAATCCGGTGTCGGACGTCGTTTCGGCAAAAAGATTTTCGAACCAGCCATGCGCAGGCCCTTCATGTGGCGCAAAGGAAGTTACTGAACTAGTTGAGTTTTTCAAGCTAATATACCTAGAAAAATCGTAAAGTACGACTTACACACAACCTACAGACATGGTAGCGTCGGACTGTAATTGACGATACGAGAAAGCGTAATTATAATACGCGAAAACTCAAAGAAACTCCTTTTACAGCATTTCTACCCATCCGCTGACCGGCCACGGCGTCCGCCATTTGCACGCAACGGCACGCGAGCATCTCGGGGGCCACGGAGCAGCGCGCCAGGTTCCTTGCAACACCTCCAGATGGCGCTCGCCTCCGCCGCATCGCGGCCCACGCGAGAGGCCGCGTTTCTATCAGAAAGCCCGCCTTGGTGGGCAGCGTTTCCCGGTAAACATTAAGCTTACATACGCTCCACTTGCCGGGAAGCGTAAGAAGCAGTCAGGGATCTTTGAATGCTATCGCGTTCCACTCAGAAGGGCTAAGTTTAAGCGCGCTCCATATTTTTTTCGCCGGTTTCGCGCCTGAGGTTTGGCGGTGCGACTTTCAGCGCTGAAGCAAAGGGTTGCGGGCTTTCGCACAACCGAGTTGCGGGGCCGCGTCCATCGCAATATCAAGTATACGAGATTCTTTTTCAAATAAAGAAAACCGGTGATGCGAACGCAGTTCTCACAACATTGTGAGTCTAGACGCGGCGTTCGCAAAAGTG
This sequence comes from Dermacentor albipictus, assembly GCF_038994185.2. Lineage (NCBI taxonomy): Eukaryota > Metazoa > Arthropoda > Arachnida > Ixodida > Ixodidae > Dermacentor > Dermacentor albipictus. Next base: position 90,991,714 of record NC_091827.1, on the reverse strand, counting down.
AAACGAATATTTCGTGAACGTTCCTTAAAATCCAGGGCTATTCCGAAGGTGGCAGAGATACGCAGAGGGGCGACAATGCGAAGGTACAACTTTTCTTCCCAATAGGGACGTTTAGCGTGTCCGGTATTCGTGCAAACGCGGGCGGTTTTCCGGTTTAGCGGGGGCGTCAAGGTGAGCGGCCCGATCGGTGGCGCCAGCTGGTGGCGCAAAGCTCAACCACACAAACACAGAGCTAATTACTGTATTCTGCTTAGCTGCTGGGGTAAATTTTCGACAGTGGCGTAATCATGTTCACAATTACGCCGCTGCCAAAAATTTGCACGAGTGGCGAAGCAGGATATGGTGAATTACTGCAGATTTAGCTATGCGTTTGTCTGGTTGAGCTCTACAACACCAAGCGGCTTCACCGCTCACGTTTACGCCCTGACCATCCGGTAATCTGCCCAAACCGCTCCCGTTTACCGGAATAGCGTACAAGCTAAAAGTCTCTAATGTCGTCGTGCGCGCAAGCGAGCAGGCGCGCTGTCGCGCGAGAGCGTTGAGGCATCCGAAAGTTTTAGATGCTCTTCCTCTCATTTTCCAAGTTGTAGGAACTCGACCTCCAACCTTCTCGTATGAACAAGAACAGTCGGCACTAAGCGGGTGCAAAGGTTTCGAAAGGTAAGCAAGATTTACTTGCAACGTGTAGAACAAGAATAAGGCTAAGTACGATGACTTTGCTCATAAACAAAAATAATTAAGAGGAAGCTTTAGCTCGGGCCCAACTCCGACGCGGCCTATTCAAATACATGTAAAAACGCAAAAACGTTTTTCTGAGATAACCCTTGGACCGATTTTGATGAAATTTGTTGCATTTGAGAGAGTAAGATAAATTCTAGTGACTGTTGGAAGCAGAATTTTGATTTAGGGCTTGCATTTTGTTAGAAATATTTTCAAAAATTCAGAAGTTTGAAAAAAATAGAAGCATGAAGTTTACAAACTAATAGCTCTGCATCAAGAACAGATATCGCGGTTCTGTAAACGGCATCCAGTAGATCATTCAAAGCGGACAAATATTGTATGTCATTTTACATCTTACGTGAATTTGTTACATTGTTTACGAGGGTTCTGCAAAAGTTGTAATTACATATTATTACATTTTTTGAGGTTCAAGTGTAACATATCAATTTTGTCCGCTTTAGATGTGCTATCAGATACAATTTACAGAATTGCGATATCATTTTTTCTTGTTGAGTTACAGAGTTGTATACTTGATAGTTTCGTTTTTTGAAAATTTTCAATTTTTGTCAATTTTTTATAAAATATTGAAGGCCTAACTCAAAAATTCGAAACCAACAGTCAGTAGATTTTAAGTTTTTCTTTTAAATGCAGCAAACCTAGTCAAATTTAGTGCAGTGGTTGCCGAGAAAAACGAATTCTCCTTTTACATGTGTTTAGATAGGAGCACCCGAGCTAAAGCTTCCTCTTAACGGGAGTGTTATGTTGAGCTCGCTTTGTCCTGCCTGCGGTCGGCGCGCGACAAACACAGCAACCGCAGACACAGTGCAATGCATCCAGACCTCATCATCAATCCATCTCTATAGGGGTATCGAAACTATTGTGTACACCGAGACATGCAGAAAATAATTTCCAACAATAAGAAGCTTCCGAGTATGTCATTTTTTACATAGCTTACACGGTCTATATATATATATATATATATATATATATACACACACACACACAATTTTGTTGCGCCAATGCCCCTCTAAATTGCGACACAGCTGCGTATATACTACACATACCTTCGGCGAAGCTCAGCCTTTGGCAGCGCTCCAGCCTTCGCCACTTCTTCGCCCCTTGCAGCTGAGCTGCCTCTCTCAGGGCCTCGATCACTGTCTCGGGTGTTTGCCGCAGCGTTCACATTTCTGCACGCCGGCGGTTGTCGAAGGCGCACAATGCCGCTCGCAATGCCATCGATTCAGAATGGCGTTCGGAAACGAGGCGGACATTCGCGACAATTGCGCCGTCCGCGATGCAATAAAGAAGCCCGTGCCCTCGTGTGCTTTCAGAAAGAAAGAATAAGAAAGAAAGCATGAAAGCTTGGAGAGCGGTTCCTTATATGCGCTGGCGGGTCGACGTCATTTTATACGCGGCACTATTCCATTCTATTAACATTCCAGAAATAAATCAATATTATTGCACGATAAAAACATTGGCAACTATCGTACATAGTCATTTTATTTGATATTAGTGTGAATTCCCCGTGGATAATTACGCAAGCCCATTGTGGTGAATTATAGCTAATACCCGGGCGGTTTCCGAAAGTAACATGAGATTCGTATTGTCAGTGGGAAAACAACATAAAAAAAATCTGAAGAAAGAAACAGCGGGGGCAAACACAGGGGGATGGGGATGGGAGGGGACGAAGGAAGCCGCATTGAATCAATCGGAAACTTCTCGACGGCGGAACAAAACACTTCCGTGACAGCGACCAAGAAGAGAGCCTGGCGAAGAAGGAACACAACATCGAATGCTTCAATTCTGGGCCACTCCAGAACGGAGCTTCCCATATTTTATTCCTCAAAGGAGAGAAACCGCGACAGGCAGTGGAGAATGATTAACAGATTCGACTGACAAAAAAGAAAAATTCTAGACGGGAGCGGTAAACGAGCGCACAATCAACCTTAGGCAGCAGCTGTATATGAACAGTAACGCCTTACAATAAGGACAAAATTGCGAGAGAAAAAAAAAAGGGGGGGGGGTATCATTTTTATTTTTTTTCTGTCCCTCAAATACGAAATATATGGAGGTTCTAGAGCAAGCACGTTGTCGGATGACGAGCGACACAAATCGGCGCGGGCCGCACAAAAGGAGGAGTGGGGAACGCTTACACAAGGCATTGCGTACGCGCTCACAGTTTCTGCGCGTATGACGGGCAACTTGTCGCTACCCGTAAAAGTGTTCAAACATTTCATTCTACCGGTACTAGCGGTGGAAACTTGGAGGCTAACAAAGAAGCTTGGGAACAAGTGGAGGACAGCTCAGCGAGCGAGGGATCGAAAAAATGTTCGGCGTAACTTTAAGAGACGAGGAAAACATAGGCGCGGATTGTAAAAGATTGGCCAATATCCTGTATAATTGACATGAAGTTGGGTAGATAATCGACTGGGCCATTAGTGCTGCAGAAATGGTGGCAAGCGAAGGGAGGCGCAGTCGAGTACGGCAGATAAACCAGCCCGGTGTGATGAAATTGGGAAATTTGCACGCACAACAGAGAATAAGCTAGCGCATGACGGGGAGGGTGGGCTTGGAAGGGGAGGGGGGGGGTCGTGGCAGTAATTGGACATCGCGAGCGGCCTTCCTGCCGCAGCGGACATAAACACAGGCCGATGATGCCTAAATTAGGCAATTCGCCAGCTTATAAGATGCAGTCAGTTAACGCAAGACAAAGGCCATGGGAGATCGCCGGAGAGAAGCCTTCGCGCTCCCACATGTGGTGATGACGGTGGTGAGAAACTGGCTTGCAAAAGCGCCTCTCAGGTTCTGCTCACTCACTGCGTACAATCGTCTGGCTACTCCCTGTGGTAACCCGTCGCACTCCGATTATCCGAGTCGCGTGCTCCCTAAATGGTTGAAGAAAATAGCGCATCTCCCTCTTCGCAGTCACTCTGTCTATTTCTCACTACACCTTGTATTACGGTGCTCAGGCATCATCGCACCTGAGCAGCAGCAAAGAAAAGCAAGTTCCCTATTCGAAGCCTCGCTCGATTACCGTCATGTTATTACTGACGCTAGATAGACAGATGCAACAGTAATATACGCCCCTCCCTGTCCCCTTCACACACACACACACACACACACACGCACACGCACACGCACACGCACACACGCACACGCACACACACACAAAAAAAAACGCGCGCGCGCGCGCAGCTGGTCACGAGCAAAGCATCACACATGACCGAAATAATGGAGATGATTGGTATGCGGGCGTGGTGCTATTCTAGCCAATCAGAGAGGCTACGGGCCAGCCCTGCGAGCGAGAGCTAACACGATGGCAGATTTCCCAATATGCTGCGGACAGTTGTCCAGGGGCGCGATCTTATCACGGTTGGAACAACGAACCGGTCGCTTGTCCTCACGCGATTGGTCACAATCACGCGCTTTCGTCAGCAAAAGGCCGATTCCAACCAATCGCGCCAGGGTAAGCGTGCGGTTCCCTTTCTGAGCCGTTATTGGATCGCGCCCCAGAATAGCATCCCCGCTTTAATCGGTAACGACACAGGGAGCATTCAGACCGCGATCACAGCACAAATTGAACGCGCCGACACCGCTCGCATCATGCCAAAAATGCGGCGCCGGAAATGCATTCAACGATTCCGACGACCGTTTGAACCGCGTGGCCGCTTATAGGAAACGAAGTGCTTCAACATACGTTTCGTGTTTCCTGTGACGTCAGCGCGCGCGTATTTTGCGAAGACGGCCGATATACGTGTGCTGTGGTCACAGACTAAAACGCCTTCCGCGCCACCGGCGCTTAAACTTCGGTTGCCACAACAGCAGCGCCGTAACACGCAACCTACACTCTAAAAAAAAAAAAAAAAACTTTACACAATTTGGGGCCGATCTCGTACCAAAACGATAATCGTCATCTGTCTTGCCTGCATTCCCTTTCTTGAAAACACTGCGCTCGCTATACTTTCCTGTCGGCAGCCATGCTAAGTCATGCTGATAACGCGCATGCCGTTCGTTACTGCGAAGTACCGGGCTCGCAGCGTTGAAGAAAGGAAATGCGTACAATACAGATGACCTCTACTGTTGTGTGGCAAGATACGACTCAAAGGGTATAAACTTAGAGTGTACACTCTAATAAGAAATTACAGCCTTTTGTCACACAACAACAATCGTAATCTGTCCTGTCCGCATTTCCTTTCTTTAACGCGGCGAGCACGGTATACTTTCCAGTAACGAACTGCATGCGCGTTATCAGCGTGACATAGCATTCCCGTCAGGAAAGTAGCGGGCGCGGCGTTTTCAAGAAAGGAAGCGCAAGTAATGCAGATGACGATTATCGTTGCGTGGCAGGTATACACCCCAAAGGGTGTAACTTTGCCTAAGAGCGTAGTTGCACAATCGATGGAACTACACCATTAGAGTAACCCCTGGCCAGCGCTGGCTCCCTTATGATGGAGCGATTGGGAAAAGGGTTACGCCACGTTGGCCAAGGCATCAACCGGCGAGAAAAGAGCACGCACGCGCAGGCAGCCACGGTGTGCGTGGTTGTTGCGTGGCCGCTCGTTCGCTGCGAGCAGCCGCGGTTTCGCCATTCTCAATGCGGACGCGGAATGAATTATCCTCCTGCACGTGCAGATTAAAAGCGCGCCGCCTTTAATGCGCACTGGCCCGGCGCCGCAATGGCGTCGCGAAAAGTCACGTGAGCTCTCAAATGGAATTTCGGCGGCAGGGGGCGCACGCTCCGCCGTCGGCAATAGAGTTTTCTGCGAAAGTTAGTAGAGGAACCTCTGGCGCAAGTATTTATTGGAGCTACAGTACGGCGCTTCACAACCGCATGGCCGGAAACGATAAGCCGCACCTGGATTCGCCTAAAACCCGTACTTCTGGCTTCAAACGGCTTTGAGACTTTAAACAGTGATAATTTTCAAGCGATTACTGTCGTTGAGCGTGCAACATTTCGAAATAACTACGCACGTGCGCGAAGGCTAACCGCCATGCGGTCTATAGAAAAAGAACTGCGGGTGCTCGCTAATTCCGAAAGACAAAGCGTAATAAACGACATCGCAAGAACGTTTGAAGCCACAAACACGAAGGCTAGACAAACCCACATACTGATGCCATCGTTCTCGGGGTAGATGAACGATCACTGAACTGAGCCCGTGTTCCCCCTAGTAATTTTTGTGCGAAACTATGCCATTGGCGACGAAAGAAGCGTCGCGTAGGACCGCAATTTTCGGGTTCACATAAACACGCAGCCGCGAAACGCTATCGCTCCGGCACGACCCGCGAGCAGGAAAGCAAGAACAAAGGCCCCTCCGCGCCCATAAAGAGTCCGCCAGCCAGCAATAAACATTGTCCCCGAGGTGGGGTACGTATACTGCCGGCACTGTGCACACACGCGTGCTTTTGCTTTCTCCCACGGCGGCGACACCTGTGACGTAACAGCGTCCGACGGGGCGTGGCTATAGCGTGGCGCGACGTCGCGCGATCACGTGATGAGGCGCCCAGCTGCAACCACGACAGCGGCGTGGCGAGCGAGTGCAAACAAAGGGGGAAACCCATAGGGAGAGAGGGGAGGGGGGGAGGTGCAGAGCGACATGGCATCGCGCTTCCGAACATGACGGAGAAAGCTGGCGGCGCGTGTACCGGATATCGCGTTTGGCAAAAAAAAAAAAGGAGAGGGGGGGTTATAGCAGGCATTCCTCGTCGTGGCGGCAAGAGATACCGGAACGCCCTACCCAGACCGCTTGTACATTATATTGTATACGTGCTTCAATCGTTTCCACATCGATAGAGAAGCGCTAACCTGAAAATATTCGCCTCGAAGCATTAACCTAAGATGATCCATTCACGTGCCTGTCGCTAGTGAGAACCAAACTGCGAAACCATTCTGCCCCTGGGATGTCTTCGGGTGTCAAGGGGTTACATTCAGGCTGCAAGCTAGACAAGTGGACAAGCTGGACATGAGAAATGCACCGAACAGCCTCGGCTCGCGGTATCACCCGAAGCCACCGCAAAACAACCTGAAAACCATTCCGGCGTTTATCGGACAGGCGAGGCTTCGGGACGCCGCCTAAATGAATTGCCATTCCACTAAAGCCAACTCGCGCACGCAACCCTCCGCGCACACGGATGAGTCCTGTCAAGCGAGAGTGGACGCCGTAACCACCGACAGTTGACTAAACGCAAGCACACGCACAAAAGAAAATAATACACGCGGCACTTGCCGACATGTTAGACGGCCCCCAACACAATGAAAGGGCTTCTGTGATAAACAATACTACCATAAACAACCACGGGCGCTTTACGTATACTGAAATACGACGCAGAAAAAACAATTCCTCGATGCCGGCATAAGGTTACACAAATGAACCTCACAAATGGGAAAGCACGTTAACGAATGACGCAAATGCAATCAAATTAATTTGCCAGCTATTACTGGCAGGTATTTCGGAAAAGTGACTACTCTGCCCCTCGCAAAAAGAGACTGCGGTCACAAGAGGCACCAGTGTTTACAACCGAAGAACGTAGTTCGGTCATCGGTTATTTAATTAACGATATGCAGCGCGCTTGCGCGTGTTCTGACTTGTTAAACTGCTTCTTTAGATCGAAATTTAAAATATTCGTTCTATGTTTTTTTTTATTACAGGTTCAGTACTCTGTATGTCAGCTACATCGTTACACTAAATCACCTCTGTTCACTAAACACACATTCGTATAATAGGAATATTTTGTACACTCGAGCAACAACGGTTACATCGTATCACGTTGCCACAGTGAAGAAGAAAAGAAAAGGAAAACTCAACAAAGAGTGCGCATTGTCGCACCACATCCACTAGCAAAATACTCTTTAAATATGTCGACAAGAATGCATAAACGACCAACAGAAAATTGCTTTTGTTTATCACGAGACAAAAATAGTGGAAATGGGGCGTTCAAGAGACAAGAGCATGGGCTCAACCAAATTCTAGGGAAAATGTAGTGAAGAGTACTCGCTATCTACACGCAAGTGAACTGGAGCGTGGCGTCAAGATTCACTCGCATCTCCTTTTATCTTCTGTTTACATCACGTTTTCGACCTTTCAATACTCATTTAGAATACTTTAAACCACCTCCCCCTCCCTACGCGCAGTAGCACGTCAGCGGTCACATACTCACGCCGGCAAAAATATGTACACCTTCAAATACAGAGCTTTTCTCTCTCTCTCCCTCTTTCTCTCTTTTTCTTGAACGTAAGACACTGTGCCAATCAACTGTCTCACGCGTTCTCCTCAACAAAATCCCAACGCGAGAGCAAAAGGGTACGCAGATAGTCCTCCTCCTCGTCAGTCCAAAACGCCGTTGTTACAATAAAGCAACAGGTTAGTAGGCTAACCAGAGCTGCCCACGACCCATTGGTCACCTTTTCCCACGGCCAGGCAAACTAGGCGGCCTTGGAGCGACGTCGTCCGCAGAGTCCAGAAACGCTCCGGCATCCCCAGCACGCCGTCCGCGCTACCCACACCCCCTCCCCCCGGTCGCGCGCAACATCACGCTGCACTGCACGCAACACGCGCCCCGGAGGACGACGCGTCAACGCGCGCCCTCCTTTCGACGCAAGCGCAGGCGCTCGGGACACTCCCCTCCGACTCCCAAGTTCCGTGCAGCATTTTCCTTTCCGATATGAAAGTGCTGGTTCTCGGGCGCGACTGGAGGGGGGCGGGTCGCCGACGGAACTGGATCTCGCGTCACGGCCGTGGGAGAGGAACGCACCTCGCAGCAGAGTAGGGCGCGCAGTGACAGTGGGGTAGGTAGACGGGCGATGCGCCGCCGGGGACACTGATGTATGTAGGACGTCCGGCCACAGAACTTCCCGTTGAATGTTTTTTAAAAGCGAAGCTTTTTAAGTGGCGCTGTGTGGGGCTGGGTGACAAAAAACTCGCTCGAGGAAGTCACTCTACAAGCGAACTACATATGGGTAACTCTGACCTAGTCGCTCGGTTGCACTTATGTAAATAGTTCTTTACTCCCCGTCTTTTCGCCCACCGTGTCAGAGAAGCCGTGCAAGCGTTACCGCGTTCCCGGCATTTATCTATATTTCGCACATACGTACGCCTCGTTCGCCTCTTTTTTCTTTTTTAAGGCAAAAGCCTTTGTAGGCTCACGGTGAGGTTTGGGTCAGCAGACCTGACCGCCGGAGTGCCCGTCGAAGCGTGATCACGCCATATGAAGACAGATTAAAGACAGATAAAAGAATGAAAAATTATTGATAGTGACAGTTAGTGAATGACAACGTCATAATAGAGATTGGTAGACTAGTAATGACTAATAATGACTACTAAAGACCTGTAATGTCTACTAATGACTATGAAATGACCAACATGTCTAACGACGGCTTGTAATGACCGCAATTGATCACAAATGGCTAAAATTGCTCAGTGGTGGGCAGTAATGACTAAAAGAAAGAAAAGAAAGAGAAGAGGCAAAGAGAAATAGGCGAGTGATAAGAGAACGAAGAGTAGGCTTTCGCCGTTCACCTTTTAAAAGAGATCTTAAGAGACACTAATTTTTTTCTTCCTCTCCTCTTCCTAATCCTTCCACGCCCCCCCCCCCCCCCCCCAACGCCCGTTCAGGGAAGCAAAACGTGTCCTAATAATAATAATCATCAACACCGTAGTCAACATATCTTCATCGCAGGACGATAGCCTCTCCAAGCGATCAACACTACTTCCAACGGTCAGCCGGTTGACCTCGCTACCCCTTTGCCCTGTCTCCCTCTCTCGCTACCAGCGTATATCCTTCGTCTGTCTCAGACTACATCACGCGTCTCTACATTCTACTCTAAAACCATCTGTGTGGATGGGAGACGGCAAATCGAGCTCAAGCGGACGACGCCCACAGCGTTACCCAGGGCCTGGGTTCTCGGCCGTTGCGGTGCGCGAGTAATGCCGGGGGGAGTCCGAGAGACCCAGGCAGTCGAGATTTGCACCTCTCTACGTGGCCGTGAAGGACCAGGTCGACAAGTGTTAAAACACGTCAGCAATACATAGTGAGAACGGCGATGAACGATTGTGCTTACGCTTAACGTTGCTGCAGGTTATTGGTTTACGCTAATCGACTGCATATTACTTGTACTTTTGGGCATGTCCGATTACTTCTTGTTTTTCTTTTTCACACCGAAGCTGTCAGTGCAACTAGAAAGCGCTCAAAAAACATCACATGCAATTTCTCATGCTTACATGAAAAAAAAAAAATCACGACTACGTCAATCACGAAGTTTTCAGTCTGAGGAAATGTGGGAAATGTTAGTGTATTGTTTGGGGAGACTTCGTACCGTTTGTGGCTTAACTTATTGCACTGAAAGCAATCACCAAGCAGTTTCCCTGTGTATATCTTATGCCTAATACGAGGTTTCTAGTTGCCAATTTTCCCACGTTGTCCTCGGTGAAATAAACTAATCGCCCCGTTTACGTCTGGTGAAACCACGAGGCCAGCTTATAGGTAATAAGTAGGCAAACTTCGAAGTGGGTGCGTTAACTGCCACCTTTGCAATGAACTGCGTATGGAAGCAAACCGGAGCATCACCCGTGAATGCACGCATTATTGCCGCGCGACTGGCCGCTCGACCGACATTGGGTGGTGTTCACGGGCTTATTTCACGCTCGGAAAACAAGAATGCTTTTACGTAGCACGCACTGAACAACACAAAGCCGTATCGGGAGTGTTTCATGTAATGTAATTAGACGGAATAAAAAAAAGGTACTCCGAGTATCTCCAAGCGACGGCAAACAACATTACCTTGGCACCGTCCAGCTACGTGGCATTCGGGTATCTGTAAATCTAATTGGTGCGTTATATAGTTGGAACACCCTGTATACCTTCCATGGCGACGAACTTTCAGTGCGACGGCTACACCGAGCACACGTAGTAGCTCAGGGTCATTATCTTAGGTGCGTACCTCCGGTCCATTACACCAGGTTCATTACCTCGCATTCATTAGCAGCGGGGATTCGCGGCCAAAGGCCCATTGTAGCCACCTGCGGCTTTGCCGGAGAACTCGGCGGGCCGACCGAAGGTTTTGCAAGCCTTTTTCGGGCTGCATTCGGGCGTTACCCCTGGGCCTCTTCGTCGTCCCCCACAGCCGTCGCAATGGCCAGTTGAACTGCAGCAAGAAAGCCATTGCGCGTTCGACGCAACTCGGGGAAAAAAAAGAAACTGCAGTTCCTGCTCCCGCATGCACGACCACGTGCGACGTCATTGCTCTGCAGCGAAAGGTGCACCCGCCGCGAGTGTGGCGGAGGGCTGTTTCTTTTTTTTTCTTTTCTTTTTGCAAATCATAGTTACTATCATTATCTGCAACAGTCTAATTTATGTCCCCTACGATACGAAGGCCTCTCGCAGCGATATTCAGTTAACCTCGTTGTGCCATCACCTGACAAATTATATATATATATATATATATATATATATATATATATATATATATATATATATATATACATATATATATATATATATATATATATATGTATATATATATATATATATATATATATATGACATAACTACAGCAGCATTAGCTGCAGTAGTCACTACAGTACCAAACATCGCATTGGTAGCAGTAATATCTCGTGTCAGCGGGCCACATCAGCACAACAGCTTTGGAGAATCGGCCGAGAGATTGGTAGTAGAAACACAAAAGAAGTTGGAGAATATTTGAATGCAAAACAGTTTAATCAATTCCAGCATACCGTACGTGTTGGTTCAAAACAAAAGGAAAACATTTTCGAGTAAAACATTACAACATAGAAACACTGAATTTAAACACGAGCATGGAAGTCCAACACAGCTCTGGTCAACAGTTTAAAAGAAACACTGCGGCACGGATTTAGGCCAACCATCAAGCTTGAATACAGGGGGCCCCTTCCACTTCCTGTTAGCGACATCCCACCGGGGCACAGCATGCCAACGCTCGCAAACAGTTTTGATAGCCGTACTTTATTATTTATTATATTCACGCCCCTGCCGCGGCTTAACAGTCCGTCACCGGCGGTGCTGTCGCTCGAAGCAGTGCTCGGCCCACAATTTTTCTCTTTTATCTTTTTTTCTTTTCGCTTTCGCACAACGCCTTCAACCCCGAGCAGGCTTTGAACGGCGCTGCATTGTAAGCCGAAGACGAGGAACAAGAAACAACTTTCACGACGCGTAAAATAAGTGCGGAAACGGGGCACGACGGCGGACAGCCGGAAGTCCCGCCCGCTCAATGAGAAGAGGAACCGGAAGCGTCAGTCCGGGATATATACGGAAGAAGCAAGCACACAGTTACGGGAAGGATCAAATTACGGGCACCTCTCCTGGTTTCGGTGCGCTGGCCAAATTGCACGTGTCACTTCCAAGCTGTCCTCCCATTAAAGCGAGCCCTTGCTTGTGGGTCGCACGTTATAGGTCCCTTCCGATATCCGATTGGTAACCTTACTTCCTGACCTGTACCGCGCGCGTGCGTGTGTGTGTGTGTGTCCGCTGAAATAAACGTCGAAGCTGAGAGTACCGAGTGTGAAGAGATGCGCATGCAATACGTAGCGGCACATATACATTAGGCGCACAAATATTTCGGCGCAATCACGCGTTCACGCGCGGTGAAACAACCCTACAGAAAATCCGAGGAAATGCGCACGCGACAACCCGCGGCGAGGTTCACGCGGGAAACGGCGCAGTCGCACAACAAACGACGCGAGGAAACGGCAGAACTTTACTGCGGTTACCTTCAAGGAAACGACCGAACGCGAATCGGAAGATATCCTAACGCGCTTCCACGTCTTCACGTTTGCTTGTGTACGAGCGAATATGCGCACACAGACGGGAAATCATGTTATCGCGATGTACCAGCGAGGCTGAAGCATAGGCAAAAAGGTTAGCATGTTACACTGACGGCAGAAAAAAAAAAAGGCTCAGTGCCCTTCCACTGTGTGAAGAAGGTTGCGTGACCACTGAAGCTCTGTACGTGGGCCCCTTAATGGCGAACCGCACCTCCGCCGCGGGTCGGCCCAGCATTGCACTATCTTTGGAATTTTGTGTCTGCACAAAGACACGATCCTGGGGGCACGAGCCCTTAACAGCTTCGCCTTAAAGAAGAAGAAGAAGAAAAACAGGAATGTCCAGCTCAGTCGTTCACGAGAAACGAGCTTTCGCAGGCAGCAAGAATGTGTACAGCGGCAATGAATCGTCTCGAAAGATTGATCCGGACGATCACTGCGGCAGACGACGACGCTCAAGTGAATCTAAGTAGCCCCGTGACCCGCTTATATAACCCAAGGTCTACAAGAAGTAAGACGACAGTTGCCGTTCCACAGACTCGCTTAACTCCCATAACCACTTCTGCTCATCGTTCGTGTGCAGTCATATATAACGGACTGGCGGCCGTATACGCAGTCTTGCCAACAGGGCTCATTCGTAAGGGTTAAGCCGGCTCCGGGCGCAGGAACGCCGCAGCTACGCGAACGTCAGCACGCCACGCGGCCTTGAAGGAACAGGACAAAAAAAAGAAAAGAAAAGCACTCACACGCCACATACGAATACCAGGTCATCCATACGACGGCCTTCAGCGGCCTCGCAGCAAGCCCCTTCCAGCAAATGAACGCCTTTCTCGCATCACTTGACTCCAGCGAAGCTCATCAGGGAAGCTGCTCCATCGGGAGCCATATAAGACGCGCACAGCCATAGCGCAATGCCGGTGCAAAGCCCGGTTCATCCTAAACGAGCGGGGCCGGCGAGCATTCCCCGCGTATATATACACACCAAAAGCGCGGCAATCAAGCTCTCTTTCTTCCAGTCACGTCTACGCCCAGATAAGCTTCTGGGCCCCTGCACAGCCGTCCCGCCGATGCTGCCGATGCACCCGCTTTTCATGTGCGAGCACTGCTGCTTTTTTTTCCGAGCCTGTCTTTCAGTGGCGCGTGTGTAGGTCTATGCCACGCAATAGAGCTCACAGCCTCCCCCCCCACCGTCACGTGGGTCTCGCATTGTGCAGCCGCGGCACGAACGGTCATTGGCGGCGGCCATCCGCGTCGAACGGCAAGGGTGCAGGCAAGAGCAGCGATCTCTACGCGATCACTGCTCTCTCGCGACATCGTCGCTTCCCAGTGCGCGGATGGTGTGCGTGTGTATCACACACACACACGCGCGCGCACATATATGAGAGAGAGAGAACTGCTGGGCCAACTCAATGTAGCGAGCAAATTCAAGCTGAACGAGAAAGAAATATAGGATAAAGAAAGCCTGCAAAAAGCAAACCAATTCCTCACACTTTTTTTATTCCTTTGCCAAGGATAAGTGCCCAGTTTGGAAATCATGTTCTGCTACGTTTTGGAGTCCCTCTGAAAATTTTCCTGCGGCTTTCACGGCCGCAAAGCCTTTTTTTTTCAGTCGGAGCACGGTTCGAACACCGATTCAAAACGGCAGGAAGCGGCAGAGAAATGTATTCGGTTCATTCAATGATGCGCGCTTCGAGGCACGCGGTTGTTCCAGTACGGCACCGTCCGTTATTCGGTCGCGCGATCACGTGCACAACTCAGCCGGTGATCCGCGGCGCTAGGGGGGGGGGGGACATACAGTGCCGACGGCAAACACGTGCTGTACACCTATAAGCCGCGACCCCCTACATTTGTGTTCTGTCCCGCGTGCACAGCTGTCTGGCGATGACGTGTAGTTCCCCGCGAAACGGAAGTGTGCGGGAGACCTCGAGAATAACGGCTGCTGTGGTAAAAATGAACTTTAAAAAATGGAAATTAAGAGAAAATAAAAAAGAGAGAGAGAGGCTTCTCAAACCAGAGAGAGAAAAAGCGCGCGCGTGCGCATAAGGTTGGCGTGCAGCAACGCAAGCACGCCGACAGGCGGGAAGCTGTCGCGGACAGGCGGATTCCGGAAAGCGGCGACACGACAACAACAAAAGAAGCCAAGCTGCAGCGGAAGCGACACGCCACGGGAAAACCGGACACCCCCCCCCCTCCCCCCTCACAGCACAGCGCAGCTGCGCCGATCCGATGCGCGCGTGCGAACGCGTGAGGGCCGACGACCAACGACGACTCTGCGCACGGACCTGTGCACCTACCGGGCGCGGCCACGTAAGCGAAACGTACACATCTAGGAGATGATTTCGATACGACGAGAAGACAAAAAATAAATAAAAATAAAACAAGTTTGCTGGCAAGCGGACTACGTAGGCGCTATTAAAGAATTGGATTTTTTTGTGTGTGTGAAGTAGAAAAAAAACTTGCGCAGCTTGCACTACAGTGGTGGTGCAAGGCTGCAGTCCCCAGCGGAGCTTGTGATCGCCTACCTCTTACGTGGCTTGCCCGAGTTGTTTGTAGGTTTTGCGAGGTTAGGCTAGGTTTTGCTAAGCTGTTGGTAGGCTTGGCTAAGTCGCTTCTAGGTTTTGCGAGGTTATGCTAGCTTAGTTATGCTAACTTGTTCTCTAGGTGCGCTTAACGCTGGAAGTTGTCGAGCAGTCGCTGGCCGGGATCGCTTTCGCGGCGACGTCGAGCGTTGCCCGAGCTGAAACTCGGGATCCTCGACTCGGCGTCACTTCTTCTGAGCCGCAGCTTCGGCGCGGTGTTCCGGTTCAGCTCGGCGGCGACGCATCGCTTCTCGCTTGGCAGGGCGCTCCTTCCTCGTAAGCCGCTTCTCTTCGGGCATCCGGACTTTCTTCGTTCTTCCTAGGTCAGTAGCACGGAGTAGAGGAGGCGACAAGTGTGCCGCTGCACCGGCTGTTCCGTGCTTTTACTGGTCTGTGACGTCACAACTCCGGCTTACGCGCGTGGGGTGCGAGGAGGTTACGTGGCTCGGTGCTCTCGCAGGTGGTTGCTAGGCAACGCGAGGCGCCGCACAGCTGGGCTGAGTTTTCTGGTAACGCTCTACGGCGGAACTAATAATATTAAAGAAACATTCGCACACTTGTATACAAACTCACAACGCGAATAAAGCACCGCAGGTATATACAGCTTGTCACAGCTATCACTCACCGCGTTTTTTAAACAAGACGGGTCCATTCTATGCGAAGACAACCAAGTGCATATTGTTGTCGCCAGTCAATTTATTGATTAATTGCAATAAGCTGAATTTTATTACTGCTCCGAATGTCGTGCTGCCAATGAAGGAATTGTTTAAGTTAGGGCAACTTAAAAGTGGCATGTCTTCATGCAGGTACTTTTTGCCCGTTTATATTTTCCGGCTGATAATGAAAGGCCGCGAGAAATGAAAAAAAAAAGAAATCCCGTGACTAACCGTTCGTCTGCCCCAAAAAGCAGCGCCCTCAAACGCGCTCCAGTGGAGTTAGCGATCGCGCTCCTTCCACGACGCATCAGCCACCAGTTATCGGCACCCTAAAACCCTCTCATCGAAACCAAGGCGCCGCGCTGTCACGGGCGGGACGCGACAAATGAAGTGCCAAGTAGACATGACGCACTAAGTGCTTCTTGCGTGAGGGCGCTGCGTTATGGTGCGGGTGGACGGTCAGTCACGCGATATTTCGATTTCTTGCGAACTTTCTTTATCAGTCGGAGACGGACAAAAACTACCTTGCTTGAAGCACGCCAGCTTTACGTCTCTTTCGATTTACTACAAGTTCTGAATTGACAGCACGGCATTCAAAGCGGTAATTAAAAAAAATCGTCATTGCAATTATTTATTTGATTGAATGGCATCCACAAGAAAGTTACCAGTGGCTTGTCTACTCGACTGAGAACAACATGCACTTGTACATCCTGGCTTAGAATGGCCGGTCTTTAAAAAAAAACGAGAAAAGAACGCGATACATTATACCTGGAAAACCGCGCGGAAATTCAACGCAAGGATGTTACTAGGAAATTCTGAAACAAAACTGCAGGGACATTTTAAAGGTTACTGGGAACATTCGCTACTGCGAACAGCGTGGCCGTTTTGTTATCGCAGAATCCCAGCCTCTCTGCATTAACGGCCACATTTACACGTTTGTAATGCAGACGGCAGACAATGAGGGGCGCGCAGTTGGTGCGGTGACGATGGCGTCAGCAAGTACTGCGCAGTACACACGGCGAGAACAGCCGGAAAAAACAAAACCTGGCATGCCCTCCTCCTCCTTCTAGCAGTAGTGGCTAGGTCCCCTCGCCAGCGACGACGACGTCACAAGCAGTCGCCTCCGCGTCACACGCACCGCTTGCAGTGCGAAAACGCGAACAGCGCAGAAACTCCCGCGAAACCGACGAGCGCCAGCACCACAAACTCGCAATGTAGCAAGGTGAGAGAGAGAGAGAGAAACGGAAGCAGGGATAATGGCGCAACCGTCACGTGGACCCCTAGTCTCCTATGTGAGAAGGCAAGCGAGAAATGTGGAGCCTCTACCACGGAGGAGCTACAGCTTTCTCGCGCCATAACTTCCCAACGCTTCATTTGCTTCTGTCTCTGCGTGGTGTTACACAATCTGTCTGAAAAGTTCTTACGTTAGCACGCCCCGTGGACGACGCTTTACAAGGTCTCCAGTTTTATTTTATTTTTTTGTGTGTGTATGGCAAAAGGACGGTGCCGGGGAGGGGCGAGTAGGTGGGGGTGTTAACACTGCAAAACTGCACAGTGGATGATGAGTCACCCGTCGTGAGTCCAGGGATGGCTCACGATCAATTTCCTGCCACCTGTGGTTCGCGCGCATTCAAACACTATTACTTGATGTGTACAACTAGAACTGCCGACAAAACAAGGCCAGAACCTCTCTAAAGAAACACTAATAAGCAAAACTAAATTGCTTTACACTGGCAAAACATTGTTTGTTGATGATCATGCACTTTTAGTTCAATTGAAGAGAAAAGATTGGTTACAGGTGAGTACGTGAAGCGCAAACTGCCTCTTCCTGTTATGTTTTTTGTTTTATTTTTCCGGGACGAGCCCGCAGCCCACGCGCGTTGGTGCGACGTCACAGATATTAATGTATCATCTCGTCTTCGGGCGGTTTTGGCACATAAACGTAGCTCAAGATTTGCTATACATCGAGTCTCTGATTCCCTTGAACTACAACAACGCAGTCCTCCTTCACCGGTGAACAACCAACTTCGGCCGAGTAGGCAGACGCTGTCGCAAGCCATGCCTCGACGACAAACCAGCTAGTGCGGGGAATAATCTTGAGTGGTCGTCACTTGTTTTTAAAGTGTTCGTCTGGCTTACTAAGCTGCCCTGACGGTGGCAGTATAGCTATACATAGTTGGATTGGCACATGCGGCAGCTAACGCAGCTTCACTAATGCCTTTACCGACACCCTCGCTAATACAGCTTAGGTTTATACTGCTCCTTCGCGTGACTCGGTATAAGAAAGCCTCGGTGTACGAATGAAAAAAAAAAAAACGCTGCTACCTTACCGACTGACAGGTTTCGGCTGCAGCCACACAATCTCGGCGCGAGCGCGTGGTTCGGGTTGTTTACGCGTGAAAGACTGCTCTACTCGGAAAAGAGCGTCTGGGAGAATCATTGATTCGCTCTTCCGCGCCCTGTTTTTCTCGTGGATACGTGTGTGTGTGTGTGTGTGTGTGTGTGTGTGTGTGTGCGTGCGTGCGTGCGTGCGTGCGTGCGTGCGTGCGTGCGTGCGTGCGTGCGTGCGTGTGTGTGTGTGTGTGTGTGAGAGAGAGAGAGAGAGAGACGGGGCTTCGCTTTTCCGCGCCCAAGGGTTTTTATAAATATAAATTGAGTAAAAAAAGAAGACGAAAGCGGCCAAGGTGGGTCGAGTTTCCGGCAACCCTCGCAAAACACACCCGGTGCTCACGGCTGCGGCAGCGTGCCAAGCCCGGACAGCGTGCCTGCGGCAAGGTGTGTGACGACGTGGGACCGCCGACGCGTGCCGTGGTTCTTCAAATCATCCCGGTCGCGTACACACACAGCGCGTTGAGAGCGCCGGTTTAGGTTAGGGTATGCTAGAACATACTTTTTCTCTTTTTTTTTTCGAGGTTGTAGAAAGTCACCCACGCGATTCCTGCACGTAAAGATGAAGAAAAAAAAAGATGACGCTTAATTGGCCAATTTTCAGGGTGGGAAACTATTGGTCTCTAAACGGCGTCGCTGGCGCGCCGTCGAAATCATCGTGACGTCATCACGCAGGAGCAAACTGCTTCCCGGAGCAAAACATTAAGGGTAGGTGGGATTATGATGTTCATAATAAAAATAATAATAATAATATAGATTATTGCCACAAAATATAGAAAACACAAGCAGGCCGGTCTAAGCCTCAGTTGGCTTGTAGGACCATGCCAATGAATATGATTAATAATAATAATAATAATAATAATAATAATAATAATAATAATAATAATAATAATAATAATAATAATACTTAAGACTACTGCACGTAGCTTCAGATGCGCTCGCGTGGTGCACCTGCAGCAGTCGCAGTAGGCCAGTATATGATGAGGCCACGTATTTATGATGACGTCACGACGTACCACCCTCCTCTACCGAAACTGGCACCGCATTCATAAAAAAAAAGAGCTCCTACGCTAGAAATGTTCGTAAGAGAAAAATTTAATGCTGGACATAATTTTATGAGGGAAGGCGGCCGGCCAATGGCCGAACGAAAAGCTCCGCGAATGCGGTCCCTCGTTCGCAGAAAGGACGCATAACAAATAATTCCTAGGGCGCTCCGGCGCTTGCCAGTATGTTTTGTAGGGTTTCGAGAGCGCGCAGCTTCGTTTAACGCGAAATAGCGACAGGGTCAGAAACGTGACGTCACAGTAGCGCATTAAGAAGTACGCGGTCGAGTTCGTTGACGAAATACATCAGACTGATCGGTCGGCGCGGTGACAAAAGATTTTCAACGCAGTTGGCACCGCAGAGCAATCTGCGCATAGAAACCCCTGAACAAGACGGCGGATGTTGCGGGTGATCTAGTTAAACCCAGGTGTATACAGTACGTGCATTGTTCCTCCCCCATTGTGTTTCGCGCGTTCCTCTTCGCCCGGCTCGCTTGCTTCCTGCGTCAGAAGGGCGGACGTGCCTAAAGCGAAAAAACAGTTTTGCAATGTCCGCCCCTTACGGCGGAATGATAGAGGGAACACTGCACGTATTGCTATATTGTATTGTTTCGTGCCGCATTCTTTCTTTGTCTTCGCTTTGTCTGTGCGTACATCAAATGCTGGCCGCGGCGGCCGCACTTCGACGGGGGCGAAGTGCAAAAAATACGCCCGTATATACCGCGCACTGCACACTCTTAGAAAAATTTACACCCTTTGGGGCGTATCTTGTCCCACAACAATAATCATCTGTCTTGCCCGCGTTTCCTTTCTCTAACGCGGCGAGCCCGGTACTTCCCAGTCACGAACGGCATGCGCGTTATCATCATGACATAGCATTCTCGACAGGAAAGTAGCGAGCGCCGAGTTTTCAGGAAAAGAAACCCAAGCAGGGCAGATGATCGTTGTCGTGGGACAAATATACACCCCAAAGGGTGCAACCGTTTTAAGAGTATTAGGCAAAGTTACACCCTTTGAATTGTATCTCTACCACACAACGATAATCGTCATCTGCCTTGCTTGCGTTTCCTTTCTTGAAAACATCGCGCCCGCTGCTTTCCTATCGGGAATGCTATAGGTCATGCTGATAACGCGCATGCCGTTCGTTACTGGAAAGTACCGTGTTTGCCGCGTTAAAGGAAATGCGGACAAGACAGATTACGATTATCGTTGTGTGGCAGAAGAATGTAATTTTGCTTAAGAGTGTATGGCGTGGAACGTAAAGCCACACGAGATATTTCTGCCGAACTTACTTTTTCGGGGCGGTATTGAGTGGTGGCGATGACGAAGACGTCATCTGCAACTGCGACACGCATGAACTCACTGCGGCGGTTCGGTTGGCCCGGGGCCACCGCGCTCGCGTAGATCTTGACAAAATTCTACAATTCCTAATTGTACAAGAGACTTGCAAACAAATGGGCAGACGCGCAAAACTGAGAACACCCACACTAGCATTTTAGACTGAAGAAGAAATAAACGGAGAAATAAAACTGAAGAATAGCAAAGGCAAGAAAAAGAAGGGAAGAGAGAGAGAAGAAATTGCCGGGTACAATGTCCTACGCATGCGGGGTACGCGAATGGATTTGCGCGTGCTGCTTAGGGTGCATTCAAATGACGCTAAGAAACCCACGAGCAACATTTATTCCCGCATTACAAACCTCCATCATAATCATCAGCAGCAGCAGCCTGCTTACGCCCACTGCAGGGCAAAGGCATCTCCCATACTTCTCCAACTAGCCCATTCATATGCTCATTGTGGCCATCATGTTGTCCCTGCAAACTTCTTAATCTCATCCGCCCACCTAACTTTCTGCCGCTCCCTGCTACACTTCGCTTCCCTTGGAATCCAGTCCGTAACCCTTAATGACCATCGGTTATCTTCCCTCCTTATTACATGCCCTGCCCATGCCCATTTCTTTTTCTTGATTTCAACTAAGGTGTCATTAACTCGCCTTTGTTCTCTCACCCAATGTGCTCTTTTCTTATCCCTTAACGTTACACCCATCATTCTTCTTTCCATAGCTCGTTGCGTCGTCCTCAATTTAAGTAGAACCCTTTTCGTAAGCCACCAGGTTTCTGCCCCGCACGTGAGTACAGGTAAGACAAAGCTGTTAAACACTTTTCTCTTGAGGGATAATGGCAACCTGCTGTTCATTATCTGAGAATGCCTGCCAACCGCACCCCAGCCCATTCTTATTCTTCTGATTATTTCCCTCTCCTGATCCCGATCCGCTGTCACTACCTGTCCTAAGTAAATGTATTCCCTTACTACTTCCAGTGCTTCGCTACGTATCGTAAACTGCTGTTCTTTCCGGAGACTGTTAAAGATTACTTTAGTTTTCTGGAGATAAATTTTTAGACCCACCGTCCTGCTTTGCCACTCCAGGTCAGTGAGCATGCATCGCAATTGGTCCCCTGAGTTACTAAGCAAGGCAATATCATCAGCGAATCGCAAGTTACTAAGGCATTCTCCATTAACTCTTATCCCCAATTCTTCCCAATCCAGGTCTCTGAATACCTCCTTACATATGCTTGACACACGCTTACATAAGCTTACATATGCTGAACTGGTGATACAGCCAGCGATGGTCGAACGGTTCTTTTCTCTCTCTCTCTCTCTCTCTCTCTCTCTCTCTCTCACTCTCTCTCTTTCAATCGTGCTCGCTGCCTGTTCACATAGGGGGCCGGACATGGTTAAACACGGTGGGCGCCGAATAAGCGTCCCCTCGCCTCTCACTGTCCCGAGTTTCGCCACGCCATTTGTGGACCACACACGTGTCGAACGCGGGGGCGCCATAACCGCGGGCAAGCGCGAAAACTAATTGCGAAAAAGACTGCAGACTGGTAAGCGTTATAGCTCCCGATGGGCGCAGGTTCGAGCTTGACGGATCGCCCCTATGATAGGGCAGAGCGAACTCTCTCACATGCGACCACCACGACGCCCGCATCATCAAACGAACCGCAGAGCCACGCATCTCTGGACCGCCGAGCGAGAGGCTAAATTTAGCTCCGATTACGTCACGCGTAACGCAACAGCGGCGCCCTCTTCTGCACGCGACGCATGCACGGTGGGGCGATGGCTTCTCTGCTCTGCACAACGATATCCAAAGTAAGCCGCGTGCATACACCAAAAATATCTAGACGATATTAGTACTGCACGTTTCCGTTGCATGCGTGTAAAGGTACATGCGGTTTTAGCAACGGACCTCTTTAGGCTGATCCAGATTGAGACATTTGGCGTCAAAATTGAACAGAATCGAGAAATTAGTTAAAGCGAAATTATTCTATTGGACGCGTCGAAAACCACGATGTCACTGTGACGCACGCCCGTAGTGCGGGACTCCGGATTCATTTTGGCCTTCCGGGCTTCTTCATCGCGCACCCAATGCAACGTACACGGGCGCTTTTTCTTTTTCTTTTTTGGCATTTCGGCCCCGTCGAAATGGGGTCGCCGCTGCCAGGTTTCGGTCCCGCAACCTCGCGCTTAGCAGCGCTCAACGCCGAAGCCACTAAGCAACCATGGCGCACAAGAAATTTTATATCGCCAATCGCTTGGCGCGTATTATTGACTTTGAAAAATATGAATATGTAACTAGCTAAAACCAAACGCAGTATCATTTACTTTACGAAATCGAATTGCAGGGACACGAAGGCAAGTCTCTCATAACCGACAAAGTCAACTCGATCCGCACGCAGCTCAGAAAGAAAAAAAAGAAAGAAAGAGCACGAAAATGCCAAGAACCACTTCTTTGTCTTGTTCACCCATGTGACGATTAATGAATATACCATTGTTATGCTCTGGGACAAAGGGCACGCCATAAAAAACAGCAGATAGGATGTCCTGTACCAGCGTCACGCGGAAGCGCTTATCCGGGCGCGTTGCAGCAGCGCGTGAAATACGACGCCGCTCCCAGCGCGGTGTTCGGGACGTACACCACCAACGCGTATGTGTGACCTTGAGCGGCGGAGCGTATCAACGGCAAGGGTCACCGCCGTGTCGCGCACACTGTGCAGTAGGCGACCGCGTATAACGGAATCCCACGATGCCGAGCTACTTACACTAGACATACACCGCCGCCCTCTATACTATACCTCGTCTCAGCATGCTGGGTGCCATGGCCTCTCAGGGTTGCAGGCATGGACGTGCGACAACTGTCAAAGCTTTCGAGTAACGTATCGAATATGGCGTCCCATTCGGTACGGCCTTTCGATCGGGCGACAACGATTCGCAAATGAGAATATCCTTTCTTTTTCGAATAGTTTTCCGATATTTCGAAACGTGAAATGCGCACAATGAGACGAATGGAAGTAAAAAAAAAATTACGATGAATTTTGTCCCCACACGCGGGCGTAGGGACAAAAACAAAAAACAAATCGCTGTTCCGCCCGAAAAGCGAAGTACCAATTGCGATAGTAAATTAGTAGATAGCTGTACGAAGTAAGGATAGTAGTTTTATCGGCCGTATAAACTTGTAAACATTCGCTTGCTAACTAAATTAACAATGATAGAATGTGTAAGCGTGACTTAACGACAACCTTCTGGGGTAAGGAATCGCGGCAGCAGCAACCGAATTGACCTCCGTGCATCTCTCGCTTCAACGCGAACGAAACGTCGAAAGCCCAGCGCATACGAAGCTACCGGCAAAGATCGTAGATCGCCTTGAAGATGACGCCCACGCGGTCACGCACTTCGGTCACATCGCAGACCGACTTCAAGACGCACGAGCGCCGGCAACCCGTCCTTACGTCGCCGCCAATGCGTCTGCTAAGGCGTCCACGATTCGCGTGGCCGGCGCTGCAGTAGACGCCGCGGTTGTCTCCGCTCTGTACGGAGCGGCGGGCGAGGAGGACATCGAGGCACCCTACAGCAGCGGCCGGAGAAGAACGCTCCCCCTCCCTCGCTTGACCCACCGCCTTGCGCGCGACAGGAGAGGGCACGCATCCGGTCCGCCTTCCTCGCCCGCGCACGCGAGATTGAACGGCGTTCGCCGGCTCACCTTCATACGCTTTCACTCACACGGAATTTCACGGCGACGGCAGAAATGCGGCTGGAGTGTCCATATAATTGCTATCGCAATATAAAAAAAAAACGAGGACTTACGCAGCGGAGCAGGGTACGACGCTACGGGAGCCAGGCTTGCCCAGCAATGCAGTGATCGTTCGCCCTCTCCGAGGTGGGGGGGGGGGGGGGGGTAGAAGGAGTGCACCTTATTGTCGTATACATAGGTCCAAGTGGCGCAGTGCGTACCTTTCGCGTCACGCTCCTAAGCCCGAGGGTGCGAGATGGAATCCCGGCCCATACGGCGCATGCGCCGCATCATACGGCGGGGCGAGAACGCACCGTGTACCGTGAATCGGGTGCACGTTGAAGAACCGCAGTGTGGTCAAAAGTAATCCGGAGTGCCGTATACTGCGGCCCTGCCTCATAATCATATCGCAGTCTTGGCACGTAAAACGCAGAAACTCAAAATGCCTAACTATACGAATACCAGCGTGCGAGCATAGGTTTATATCACTCAGGAAAACGGCTGCTCGCTAGTCGAAAATTGCTCCAGGAGTATTAGATATTCGACGCGGCTCGGTGTCAAACATTACCATCTGCACAAGCCGAGTCGCGGGCAGAACGGGATGACGCAACAACTGCAAAGGGAAGCGAGGTTTCCGTGCATACCAGCTGCGCCCTGATGAAAAAAAAGTTCCCCGTTGCGCGATGATCGCTAGCGAAGCAATTGTGAAACTGCGTACGTTTAACGCGTGCATTTAACCGAGACATTTTACAGCAACAGCGGAGACAGACGAACCCGGAAGTGCACAGGAAGACGTGTTCTTGTAGCACGTGCAATCCCGAGGGGAACAAGTTCTTTTATGCTAATCCCGAGGTCACGGTTTTTACTCCCGACAGCGGGGGCCCATTCGGTTGGGGACGGAATGCAAACACACCCGTGTACTTAAGCTATATATATATATATATATATATATATAAATTTCATTTTAACCGAGCCCAGACTACGTGACGCCGTAACAGGCATAATCACCTTATGGCATGCTGCGGCGAAGACAATATATATATATATATATATATATATATATATATATATATACATATATATATATACCTTTATTCATAAAAACAAGTGGTACAAAGTGCCAAGGCATTAGGAAAAAAGTTGCTACAGAGGCAACTTGACTGGTCCTAATAACCAGAAGGTCCAAACGTGCCCGACCAACCACAATGTCATTAGTAAGTGAAATTCTATACATACACGAGCGACGCAACTCCCGAGTATCCATTACCTCGTGCGGCAACGCGAGGAAATGAAGCCATTCAGGGATAAGTGCCGGCCTAAGACGTTAACGTCGTTCTAAAACTGTAGGGTGCGGCTACGGGCTAATGTAGTGTACGAGGCATACTTAGATCGCTGTGAACGAGAGGAAAGGAAACCGAGGGCCCGATTGTTTGTTGGTCATATCATAAGAAGGAACAGAGACACCAAGGACAACATTGAGGAAATTACAAGTACTCATAAATTGAATTAAATAAATTGTAAGTTAATCAAAGCGAAAGTGGACGAAAAAGCAACGGGCCGCAGGTGAGGCACGAACCCACGTACGTCTTTGCATTACGCGTGCGATGCTCTCAACAATTAAGCTATACAGCGGCGGCGTCTCCTCATCCACATTCTGTGGTATTTATGTTTATCTACTACAGCTAAACAACCTGGGAGTGTGAGCCAGCGTCACGCCCCGAGGAGCTTTGCATGTACTGAATAGGTAAATAGTTTTCTTCTCGCTGCTCTATTCACTCTTCCTGAAGTCTCTCCATGTCTCTATCAACATCCCCCACTCAAGTTTGCCGCGCTGCACCGTTCCTCCGTTTTTTTTCATCATCATCATCATCTAATTATTATTATTTTTACCCTGCTGACTGCTGTTCAGGTGTCAGCAGACGTAGCCAGGCACACAGCGCGGTCAGCAATAATTTATTTACTGACATTTAGCCCCGTATGCAGAGATGCAACTTAAGTTGAAGCACATGCTTGACTTGATCCGAGTGACGCCTATCGGGAACGCGCCGAAGGAAACGCAGTGAGCGTCTTTGGGCACGTTAACGCCAGGCGTCATCTAAATCAAGTCAAGCATGTGCTTCGACTTAAGTTGCATCTCTGCATATGGGGGTTAGTTTCCTCGTGCAATGTGGGCATGGTGGTACGACAAGGAAAACAACGATGGGCTTACGCACGCTTTTCTTCATTGTGCAGTTCTTCAGTTCTTCGGTACCTGCACGGCAGTGCGGCTCGACTACGGCTTTCCAGCACCAGGGTCCGCCCATCGGCAACGCATCGACTCTTCTGGAAAGCGAGAACGACTTCGCCTACCTTTCGCCCGTCATTCTACCGACCGCCAGACAGCACATGCGCACATTCGTGCACGTGCACAATGTTCACGACTGCGCAGCTGCAAGATCGTGTACAGCATTGGTGGCGAAGGATATAAAACCAGGCCCGGCTGCATCGCTTTTCAGTGGGCATGGTGGTACGACAAGGAAAACAACGATGGGCTTACGCACGCTTTTCTTCATTGTGCAGGTTAGTAGGTTCCCAAAACTACCTCACGCTTCTTTTAAATCTGATGACCTGTTCCTTGTCGTGCTTCCATGCCCAAAAGCCTTGGTTGATCCTTTTTATTCTTTGCTTTTGTTGTTATGTGGTGACGTTGAGAGCAATCCCGGTCCCAGTACAGGTTCGCAAAAAGCGCAATCTTCGAATGCTGTGGAAGAAATTTTGAAAACGCTTAAGGATCTAGACGAGCGATCTATAAGAATGGAAACCCTACAGAAATCTATGGCTACGTCAATATCAGACCTAAAGGAAAAGCAGGAGTCAGTTTGTCAGGTAACATCAGATATAAAAGCCAGATTAGAAAAAGTTCAACAGCAAACTTTTGCAATTGAACAAAAGCAGACAGATCTCGACGACGTGCGGGATTCCGTAGTCCGCGTCGAAAAGCACACGCGCACACTCCACTCAAGACTAAACGACGCCGAAGACCGCGCTCGCCGGAATAACTTGTTGTTCTACGATGTGCCTGACTCCGCTGATGAAACCTATTCCAAGTCAGAAAAAATACTGAAAATTTTTGCCGACACTTTAAAAGTTGATATTTCAAGTAACAACATAGCCAGAGCGCACAGAATCGGGCGATTTGCCACAGGGAAAGCACGACCACTAATAGTAAAATTTGAAACATACAAATGTAAGGACTTAGTCCTTTCCAAGCGCCAAGTTCTAAAGGATGAAAAAAAAAATATCCGTAAGCGAAGATTACTGCCCAGCAACAAGACACTGCCGCAAAAAGTTGATCGAATTTGGAAAAAACACAAAAAAGTCATTCAAGTTGCATTACAATAAATTGATTATCGGCGGAAAAACGTATGTTTACAATGAAGCTCATAATACTGTTACTGAAATAGAAGCTTTCGATAGCACACAGAACGACCTCAGCCCTCGTACTCTTCGCTCTGGACGCGAATTCCCTTTAAAAGAAATATAGGGGAACGAACGGGGAGGTGGTTCTCAGCTGTGTTCTTGCTCGGTGCTTTTCTCGAAGAACATGCGTAGTCTTCTGCCAAAGAGGGACGAACTGTGTGCCATTATTGATGACTGTGACGCTGACATCATTGCGTTAACTGAAACCTGGCTGTCATCTAGGGTAGCCAACTCTGAGTTGTTTTTTTGCAGAAATAAATACGCAGTTTTTCGGAGCGATCGCACCGGTAAAGTAGGCGGTGGTGTGCTTCTTGCAATCAGTGACCGATTTGAGGGCTTTTGTGTGCCGGTTGTTTCAGATTTAGAAATCATCTGGTGCTGCCTTACAGTAAAATTTAAAAAGCTACTAATAGGGGTTTGTTACCGATCACCCTCAAGTCCTTTGTCCTTTTGCAATGACCTGTATGACAACTTGAACCAAATAACAATACGCTATCCTGGAGTGCCAATATATCTAATGGGCGATTTTAATTTTCGAAACATCGTATGGTCACCCATCAGTCCGTTTTCTGAGCCCTCATCTACTGAATGTAATGAGTTCATTACACTTTGTTCTGACTTCGGTTTTTCACAAATGGTCACCTCACCAACGCGATAACTCGGCACTCAACCTCACTACTTGATCTCGTGCTCACAACTTCTCCCGACAACGTCTCATCGATAACTCACTTACCTGGTCTGAGTGATCATGACATTTTGCACTTCACGCTTACATTCCCCCAGCAGTATCAATGCAAACAACTAAAGACAATTAGAAACTTCAAAAGAGCCAATTTTTCTGCCATAAACTCAAGCCTATGTTCATTTCTTGACGACTTCTTACCGCAGTTTTTTGAACGATCAGTTGAAAGAAATTGGTGTATGTTCAAGACTAAAATTTTAGAATTAATCCATCAGCATGTTCCACTCCAGCGCGTTTATTCTCATAATCAAGCCCCCTGGTATAACAGATTTCTTAATATGCTCTCAAATAGGAAGAGACGCCTTTTTCGCACTGCAAAACGGACGAAAAAGCCTGCACATTGGCTTGCATATAAAAACGCTGCCTCCAACTACTCAATCACTGCTAAAAATACTAAGCACACATTTTTTAGCAAAACCCTGCCATTATTACTAAAAACAAATCCAAAGCGCTTTTGGAGCGTAGTAAAATGTAAACGTGGAAATAAGATTGCATTAACACAGTCTGGTAGTCAGGTTCCCAGCTATCTTTGCGCAGACGTCTTGAACAGCGCGTTTGTGCAATCATTTTCCTCTCCCGCACCTAACAACGAATGTCCCGTCTTACAGGGCTGTAACTTTCCTCTTATGGACCCTATTATATTTGATGCAACAGGAATTTAAAAAATAATCGAAAATTTGAAAATTACTTCCTCCTGCGGTGTCGATGAAATCACCACCAAATTCTTAATTAGCACAGTTGAATATTCATCTATCATATTGCAATATCTATTCTCGCAATCATATAACTCTGGCATGCTTCCGCTTGATTGGAAAACAGGAAAAATCATTCCCATACACAAATCAGGTGACACTCATAATCCCTTTAATTATAGACCAATTTCTCTTACCTCAGTACCTTGTAAAATTATGGAACATGTAATCTACACGCATCTCATTAACTTCCTTGACGATAATAATTTCTTTACTCCTCACCAGCACGGGTTTAGAAAAAACTTCTCTTGCGAAACACAGCTTCTCACATTTACAAACGATTTACACTCTAACCTTGACGCAGGCTTCACGACGGACTGTATTTTTTTGGACTTCGCTAAGGCATTTGACAAGGTGTGTCATGCTCTACTCTTACACAAACTAAGCATTTTAAACATTGACCCTACACTACTTAGGTGGATCTGTAGCTTCCTTACATCGCGCGTTCAGTTTGTTTCTGCTAATGAATGTACTTCCTCTCTAGCCCCTGTCGGCTCAGGCGTCCCTCAAGGATCTGTCCTGGGCCCACTTTTGTTTCTTATATACATTAATGACTTACCTATTAATATTTCATCAAAAATATGTTTATTTGCAGACGATTGTGTGATATACCGCAAAATTTCCAATAACTGCGATGTAACAGCCCTACAAACCGACTTAAATAAAATAACTGATTGGTGCAGCACGTGGAAAATGCAACTTAACATTAAGAAGTGCAAAACTATGAGGGTTTCTCGTACTAACTCTAGTTCTCCAAATTATTCTCTCACTAATATATCACTTGAATGTGTCACCTCGTATCGTTATTTAGGAGTAACCATAACTAACAATTTGTCTTGGAAATCGCATATTGATATCATAGTGTCCAAAGCTAACCGCACTTTAGGGTACGGTACCTACGCCGAAATTTTTCTCGTGCGCCATCATCATTAAAACAATTACTATATACCACTTACGTTCGCTCGCAACTTGAGTATGCTTCATCAATATGGGATCCCTGGCATTCAACACTAATACATACGCTGGAAGCTATACAAAACCGTTCAGCCCGTTTCATTTTAAATAACTTCAATCGGACAGCAAGCGTAACACACATGAAATGTTTATTGAACCTTCCTCTCTTATCCGACCGCCGAAAACACTCACGCATTTGTCTTTTTCACAAAATCTATTATCATAACACCTTTTTACACACTCTTTGGATCAGGCCAGCACCTTTCATTTCTTCTCGTCGTGATCACAATCAGAAGGTTAGCATATCTCATTTCAATACTATCATGGGCGCAAATTCATTCTTACCAATGACTAGCAAAGACTGGAACAGCTTATCCCCTTCATTAACAGGTATAATTAATCCACTTATGTTTAGAAACGCACTTGAAAATGAACTTTTGTAATATACTCACCATTTGTCTTGCCTATGTGTATGTACCTTTCTCTATTGCAGCGTTTTCATAAGTTTTCATCAGCATCATGATCAAAAAGTTAACAATGCATTTTGTAAATCTACTGTACATATTATGTTTTTTTTAATCTCTTTACCATTGTGTACATCACATTTGTATTTGTATCTTTTGTACCTCTGTTTATTATCATCGGATGTCAACTCAAAATTAGCAATTATTACTGCTGTTATAATTATTTTTTTGTTTGAGTTACCTTTACCGATGTTTACTTTGTATTCCCTTAGCCCCTCCCCTCTATAATGTACTATGTACCTTGAGGGTAAAATAAATGAAATGAAATGTAAAAAAAAAATAATCAATTACTAGCACCACTTCCCATAGGGAGCTTACATAGTGAGCCATGCCTTAGCCTTACCTGCTTTCCCATCCCCAGTTCACCAAACAGTACTCGCGCCGTAACGGGAATACGTCAGTCTCTCGCTCTCCCTCATTCATCGCAGACCAGGCGTGCACCATACTGGATCGATTCCAGATTCCGCCGTGTTGTGGAATTGCGACGTCTCGGCGCTTTAAGCCGATCAGCGGCACCGTAGCAGCCCTCTGCTAGCCAATCAAAGCTGGCAAGCAGGTGCAATCGAATTCGCCAATATGGCACGCTATGAAAGCCCCCTGCCTGAATAGCACACCAGTTGCGCTGGAAGTGATATATGTATACAGCGACGTCGCATCCGACCAGACATACCGTGCGGGGAACGCTCCCGCCTAGCGCGATCGTTCTTAAAAAAATAAAAACAAACAATGCCAGAAATGTACTTTTCTTTTTCCGGCCGATATGTGTCGCTGTCTCCACGTTTGGTGCCGCGTTCTTTTTTTTTTTTGCGTTCTCGCACCACCTGTTTCAGAGTGTCCTTCCTGCCTTTTCTCTCCATGCCTTCTGTTCTTGATTTTTTTCATCACAGCGGGACAGTTTGAAGTTTGCATCGGAAGGTGAGACAGTTAAAAAGCCATCACCCATTTCGCTCGGTTTCATTTTGTCCTTTCCCCATAGTGAGCGTAATAAATCCACGACCAGCAAACAAGCCCAATACACTTGGTCGCCACCGGGGAAAGTGATGCAGGCACGCGTTGACGGAACACACTGCCGCCAGATAACGGCGGCGGTAGCGTTGCACACGGAGTAGAGAGAGCAGACGAAAGAGACGATATCACTGTGGAGATTACGAGGGAGAAGCGGAGTCGGGCCGGTTCTGCAACGTGCCGAGCAGATATTTAAATTACAGTAACGGAAAGCGAGCCAAGGGAAACGACACGCGCCCTCAAGGACGGAGAAGGACTTAGATGGTGCGACGAAGACTATATAGGAAATTCACAGGCACAGTGCACATGCACTCAGATGACGAAAGACAACGCCAACTAAGCGTCGCCGGGAGAGGCGTTCGTCCTGTAGGGGAGGGTCACGGCGACGATGAAGACGTCGGCGGTGTTTGGAACGCACGCCAAGTTTCTTTAGCCGGTGTACGCTCAGCGCAGTAAATGCAACATTGCGTACACTTCGTGACATGCTTCAAAGTGTTGTTTACACTGGCTTTACTCAACAAAGTATAACAAAAACATAGACGTTTCGCCACCTATGCGGGTGGCATCGTCAGTACACAATCAGTACACAACTTCGTGACATGTGCGCGCGCACCGAGAGGTGACTCGCGCAGCAGTTTACAGCATGTAACGCGCCCTGAAATCGATGGCCACTCGAAATGATGCTTACGGAATTTAACGAAGCGTAATGAGTAGACATAAACGAGACACTGACTACGACAGAGAACACGACAAAACACGCGCGAGTTTCTTTTAGCCTAAACAATCTCGTCAAGGGGCCACTTGGGCAGGGAGGAGGCATGGGGGTATGCCGCGGCGCGCCCCCTTCTCCTCTCCATGACCATGCCCACCCTCCTCCTTTGTGTTCTGTCACTATGTGAAGTCTATACTGTTTATGTGCCTCGATGAAGGCACTCCTTTTGCAGGCTACCGTCGACACGCGCTTTGTTACGAGAGCTCAGAATTCCGAGTGCAGTAAAACACGCAGGGTCGCTCCACAGCTCCTTATGTACGGCAAATGTCGGTTAAACACGACGAGGCGAACGCGCTCCGACAACGCTTCAAAAACACGGCACGAGCGGCGGACGTAACCGAAGAAATGGCACGTTCGAGAAAAGATGACTATCCGCATCGCGGAACCCTTAACGACAAACGAACGTCTCGCGACGCAAGTTCTCCTTTCATTATTATTCTCTTACGCCGTCGAAGGGCGGCGTGCCCTTTACTTGCGCAGCCTTTCGTCCGAAACAAAAAACTCCCGCCGCGTCCCAGCTGCCAAGTTCACAGCGGAAGGAGCGCGTCGTTTCCACGCTGGGCGAGCAGCTGTTTGTGCCCCGCCGACTCGGGCGCGCAGCATTTCGCCGCGGTTTTTTCAGCGGGCACGCGATGTATGTGTGCGCGCGATACAGTCGCCACGAA
Organism: Dermacentor albipictus; assembly: GCF_038994185.2. NCBI lineage: Eukaryota > Metazoa > Arthropoda > Arachnida > Ixodida > Ixodidae > Dermacentor > Dermacentor albipictus. Next base: position 90,958,600 of record NC_091827.1, on the reverse strand, counting down.
TGCGAGAGGCGCGAATCCAGCGCGGCGGCAGCCGGCTGTACTCGTTCCCGTCTGATGCGAGCGTGAGTCACACCGACAGCGATTGCTCCTCCACGCGGGCCCGGCTGGGACGCACAATGTCAACGGATACACCTGCCGCCGGTAGAGAAAGATGGATAGCACTTCGGTCCCAGTTTTTTTTTCGCTCGCTGCTGCTGCCGGCGATGGGGACAAAAAATAAAAAAATGTCGCCGCTGCAATACCGACGGGCGCGTTGCAGTATATATACTTTACGGATGGGGGGGTCTCAGTATGGCGGGCCACAACACGGCCACTATGTGTCTGTAACAACCGCACGTACGGAAATATACAGTCGATTTGCGCACGCGAAAGAATGGTTGCGACGATGCGTTCGGCGTATTCGTGATCCCGTTTAATTCGACGCGCCACCGCGCAGAAAGCTGAGAAACCTGCTCGCGTAACATGCCCAAAGTGGAAGACGGCAATCTTGGGCATGCCTCTTAACGGCAGACTCGAAAACTTGCTCCAAAACGCATTCAAGTGTAGACACAAACTGTAAAGGCCAACAGCGTCAGAGTGAATCGCGACATAAAACCTGCCCGTACATAGAATAACGCCGGCTCACACGTAAGCCCTAAAGCACACAAAACGCTTAAGGGAATGCGTGGCGCGTGAAATTATTCGGCCATCGGATATGTGGCACGTAGTTTGTGCGCAGTGTGGGCAACACAACAAAAAAGCAAACGCATAAACACGGTCTCAAACGTCATTTACGCAATCATACAAGACCCATATATATATATATATATATATATATATATATATATATATATATATATATATGCCCACAGTCTCTCCGGTATGCATTTGCTTTTAAGAACCACGGCGGTGGCGAAACGGCGGTGATAACAGCGGCTGGACAGCTGGCATTAGTCGCAGAACCTTGAGCACAAACCGTCCGCCACGACTACGTGCAGTCAGTCTGAACGAAAAATCCATCGGACCACGAGTCGGAAAGATGGCTCCGTCGACAGCTGCAACCTGTCGAAACCTTCTCCTTGCTCGGAAGTATACGGATGGACACGCCTGTTTGGTGAATTTGGGGGGTCACTCGAGGGAAACGGTGCGCCACTGTGGACCATCAATTTATGTGCGTGCACCTTTTCGGAACACTTTTCCTCGTTAATCGCGCGATTACTAGAAGAGAAAAATGGAGGTGTTAACGTTTCATTTATTTATTTTTCGGGGGCCGAAACCCAAGCGCCGATTAGTTACGGTAACGTCACGGAACTCAAACTATTTACTCCGGCGCTCGCGGCTCAGTAAACGTCCTCGAAACTTGCTGTTTTCCGTCTTTGGCTCTGTCAGAATACAACGTAATCCATGTTTAGAGATGAAAAAAAAAAAAGATACATTATTGGCCCGAGCAGACGTCGTCAAACTCTTTATGACGTCGAGGCAAGCTGGCGCATAGTACATGCCGGTGCACAGTACACAGAAACGTTATTTACTACCGGTACAACTAAAATTGGTATATTTTGCTTTCTCTTTATTGTCCGTTTAAATTGCGAGACCCGCGGGACGCGGCGGCGTTCAACGGACAGCTTTCGCGCGAAGCCACGGAGACGAGCAGCCGTGCCAGTGTACACCCGAGCAAGGCGGTCGCGAAGACATATCGTGCATCCTATTATCGCGCGTACATTGTTTCGCATTTTTTTAAAGCAGACCGAACTTGTTTTCCCCGGATTATCGCAGTGATGGATTTGTCGCCCGGCCGTCGTGCTGCCACGCTTCTTGTTCACGGAATCAATTCCTCGACTTGCTGTAGCGCCACAAGATGGCGGCCGCGATGACGTCAATGCAAACTATATCCGCGCGACGCGCATCCCAAAGCTGCAGCTTCGACTGCTGAAACCTGACGCGTCGCGAACTCGCGTCGAATCTGCCTCGCGGCTGCGACGCGTCGTAATCGCACGCGGAAACGTAGTATGCCTTTGGGCTCCTGCATTATGTAGGTACACTCCCACAACGCGCTTCCCGTATTCACGACACAAGTGCTTTTTTGCGGCTAAAACATCCTTCGAGGGATTCAAGGCACTCCGCGGCGGTTGCCTGCCTGATGCCTCTTGACGTCAGCGTCACAGTGCGATTGCGAATTAAATTGCGGTGTTTCAAGCGCCAAAGCACGACCTGCACGATTAAGAGGCACCGCTGTAGTTGTTCCGCAACTGCTGATTATAGTGTTGACCATCTGGGGTTCCTTAAGGTGCACCTAAAGCACACGAGCGCCTTCTGCATCGTCGTCCCCATAGAAATGCGGTCACCGTGGCCGGGATGGAAGCCTGGCAAAACTAGAGAGCAGCGACGGGACGCCAGAGACAGTGGGCGCTACCGCGAACACTGTGCCCATTGTTGCTCTGCCCCCGAAGCCTGCCCCGCCGTGCTCCGGACGGGTATTATATTCACTGCAAATTATTAATCGAGAACGCAACACGCATCGGATTCCCGTTTTCTTTCTTTCTTTTTTCTGAGTTCTTTGTGTTCGAAACGCACTTCTCAATGATCATGAAAGTTATCTTCGCCACCGAGCAGACAACGCCTTCTCGAAACGGTTATTTCCTTTGTCAGTCATCTGCAAGTTCTCGTTTCCCGCGTGACTTGCACCGGCTCCACGCTGGAGGTCAGCTAGGAGCAAGTACGGGTGCGGCCGCATGACGTCATCGAGAGCGTGCGGACGGCGTCTGTGATGAATTACTACCAAGAAGAGCCAGCGGCTAAACCGCCATAGTACTTCCGCGTGGTGCGTGAGCTCGCTTGTGCAGCGATAGGCTGTGTCTGATGTGTACGAGTCGCGCATGCAGATTGGCATCCAGCTGGGAAATATTTTTGTATTTATTATTGTTTTTGTTGTTATTGTTCCGCTAACCCGGTAAAACACAAAAGTCGAGGCTTGTACGTGTAGCATGCGCGTATTCGTCTCGCTCGTTTGTCCGCACCTGTTAGTGGCAGCAGAACAATGCGCCATTCTAAACCGTCTCCTTCGTACGCGCGCACTATAGCTTCAACGTTTACGCTTTGCGTGCCTGACTTGACCTGCCTCCGCTGTTTCCGTGCCGTTCACCATTCCTGGAACCTCCGAGGCATTGCGCGATGACTGGCGCAATTAACGCGTAGTTAGTCCCCGTGATGCACTGCCCGCACTGCTCTGACCTTTCTCGTTCTAAGCCAGTTGTTACGGCTGACACCAGTTGTTACGAGCTCGTACCAGTTGTTACGGGGACGGGGTCTGGGCGTCCTTCAACAGCGTCTGCTTGGAGATCGAATCACACGGAACGTCGTAGAGGGTTCGGCAGGTAAGACGAGACGATGTAAAAACAAATAACGGAAGTTCAATGCATCACTACGGGAGAGCGGTGCGCTCCAAGACAAAGAGTGCACAAACGGTCGGCGTGCGCGCTCCTGCACGCAAGGGCCGAGACGATCTGTTCGCGGCGTCTCGCTGGCCTTCTTGTGTCCTACGCCATCCGGGTAACCTCACTCTCCCTCGCCCCCTGGTAGAGGGCCTTGTCAGCACAATGGTCACTGGTCAACCCACACGGAGGGATACGGAGAAAGCCCACTCACTGGTGTAGGGGTGGCGAGCCGCAAGTCCCGTCGCGCCAACGCACTGGTGAACCCACACACAGGAATCGGGAGAGAAACCACTCCCTGGCGTAGAGCGGGTGAAAGCAGAGCAAAGGAGAGTATGATTGGCACCTGGTACACAATCCCGTCGCACACACCCGCCGGAGAAGCATTTCCACGTTGACGAGCGTGAAGATTTGGCACGTCGTGTCTCGGGCGCTCGGCATCCGTTTCCATCGTCATCGCACAACAGTGAATGGTAACACTACATATACACACGTGGCGCTATACGAAGGCGGAATCGTTCACGAGCACGGCTCGCTCCAGAATCATTTCGCGGGCGCGAGCTAGTGACGAAGGGTGCGTGCGAGTGGACGCGACAGCGAGAGACGCCGACGGTGCACCTCGAGTGGACGCGAGTGTGGAGCGTGAGTGATGCGCCGGCGAGTTGGACGAAGTCACTCTACTTCCAGCACATTGAATGCCTATCGGGAAAGACAGACGAGTATACCACGTTAAGACAACCCGCTTGGCTTCTCGATCTCGTGACACACTCCACATATCCTAACGCGGCCGGTGAGTTTAGGCAAGCGCCCACGTAACGGCCGGCACTTATTCCGACGACCTTGCGCCGCTCGGCCCCAGAGCCCTCTCGCACGCTAGCCAGATGTCATCGAAGCTTCGTCTATCGTGGGTGTTCGCCCTGTAAATGAAGTCGCCTCGTCTTCCGAGACCGGCGCTCACACATATGCAGAGTAGTGTTGCCCCCTTAACTGCCACGGGGATCTTTTTTTCGCTTTCTATGTAATACACGTACGCGACCCCGCAGGCGCTCCCAGAGGGCGCCCTTCGACACAGCTGTTCCAGCGAAGCGCGAAAAACGCGGCGAAAAGAACGCACAGCTGCGCAACGGCACGCGTTACGTCAGAGCCACCTCGGAACGGCGACGCCAACGCAGCTAATGGGCTGACAGAAAGGTAATATAAACAAACAGCAAGGCGTCGATACGGGAGACGAACGAGACGACACAAACGCAGGAAGACACAACGGCGCCTGTCCGGTTGTGGCTCGAATGGGCCTCACGGAGCTACGGTATACGCTGACGTCATGCGTCAGCGGCGCGAAGCGAAGTGACGGAATGGGGCCGCGCCTGATGTAAGGCAGCAGCAGCAGCTGGGAGCAACGCCGCTTAAGCCTACCTCATGGTGGTCCATTATCAGCGCTCGCTAAAAAAAAAAAAAGAAGTGACAGCCCTCACTACGCCTCTACCCCCCCCCCCCCCCTACACACACACCTTTCCAGTTCTTTTTGCTATTTTCTATACTTGGCAGCTCTTCCTGCACTCTTTCTGGGTTACGTCACCTATATAGAGTGTACGCCTGACGACCGCTCTCAGAGTGCCCGATAGCGGCCGATTTCCACACACAGACCCGTCAATGGAATTTTCTCGTAATTTCATTTTGCACCAGCGCGCAGTGATGAAAACGGTCGCGTGATGGGTTCACAGTCAAGCGCCTTCATAACGAAGTCCGTGGGGCACCCGAAAGCACTCGTTATACGGGCGACTTCCTATAAATATCGCTCACCCACACCACTCACAAGAGAACCGCGAGATAATTATAACTTCGTTGTTCCGTGAATTTCCTCGTTGACGGGTTCATGTTGAAGAAGCGTCCCACAGTACAACAATAAAGAAAGCTAGTCACTGAGGAACGAGACAGCATAGAAGAGCTCGGGCGCTGGTTTGACCGGAAGAGTCGAGTAAGCGAGATTTTTTTTTTTCTTTGCCCCACCAAAATCGCGTTCGCAGCCTTATACACGTTTGTTAAATTTGCGAGTACGCAGAGGCAGATGCTGTAGCGCGCTAGAGACGCTAGGTTCCTGTCCACTTTCAGAGCAAAACACACCATACAGTACGGTGATCACATGGGGTGTATGCGCTAAAGGCAGCCAGAGCGCTGCTTCCCTTCCTGCAGTCAACGAGGCTGCGAGATGGGATGTGCTACAGTGACGTGTGCAGACTCTGAACGCTACGCGCCAATTTCCGTTCCTTTACTCGTCTTTCTACGTTCCTATCTCTTTAAATCACGTTTCCGCCAATCCAGGGCCACGGAGGTCCAGGGCATACCAAACCGGACTTTCGCTCGTTAGCCTGCCTGTACTTCATTTGTTTCCCTCTCTCTCCGAGTAGCACTGACCCCGAAAACACGAAGAATTGCATCAATGTGCGAGCACATGAACGCAGGGGCGTAGCCAGGGGGTGGTAGAGCGGGCAAGTGAACCCCCGCCCCCTGAAATTAAACAGCGTTTCACTGTGTTTATGAGACCTGCCCCAGACCAGTCATTTCCCCTCCGAAAGAAGAAGACTGGTTAAGCCCCTTAGGGGGCTTGCGGGCGCATTACAGCTTGGACGCCCCAATGCATGCGCCAGAGAGCAGACGACGCATATCCTGGACGTCAGACGCCGTATATTGCAGACGACAGTTACACGCGCGATCACAATGACCACGAAGAAACAGACGGCCGAGGAAATCGAAACAGATTGACAGCGATAGCTGTGCACTTGGCGGCTCTAACAGGCGCATCCGTCGGTGCATCCGTAGGAGGATAAAAGTCATTTGCTGCACGTGCAGGTAACGCAAGGCCACTCGGCCCACGCCCGTCTGCCCCGAGTAACAAACAAGTCGACATTATAGCTACAGCAGCCCCGCGTACATATAATCTCGCCGTGTACCGAAGAAAAGGAACGTGCACCTCTTACTTCCTGCAGCAGTTCGGTTACACAAGGATGAGCTGGGCAGATTTACCGGATAATCAGTCACCGCGGTTAAACAAAGGACTCAGGTTATAGGCTTACCTGCCTATAGAGTGTATGCATCGAAGTCGTCGGGACTATACGGCAAGCTGCGTTAGGCTTAGTGTTATCTAGATCGGCTTACGTAGACGGCAGCGGCGGATATCGGACAACCATACATGCCTTGCGTGACGCCGTATTGTCTAAGGCCAAAGCTTGGCTGCGTTAGACAACGCGGAACTGTGCAACAATTAGCCGCTTAAGTCTTGCTAAGAAGCAGAGACCACTATAAATATACATATGAACCTACGTAGTCCTTCGTGCGCCATTACAGCGGATTTCAACGCGGAAAGTTTCCAGCGATACAAATTCTGGTGAAAGCATGCGACTCTGTTTCACTCCTGTGCAAGCGTATAACTAGTAAGTCTCGGACGCCTGTCAGCGAAATCATGTTCGCGCACGCGCAGAATATACAGGGTGCTCCAACTATCAAGCACCAAAATGATGTAAACATATGCAGATGCGACGTAGCTGGGCAGAACAAAGGTATTGTTGTTTGCCGTCGCTTGGACATACTCAATCGTCTTTTTTTTTCATTCCGCCTAATTAAATTATTAGTCTGAATTAACGAGAGAGAGAGAGAGAGAGAGAAAAGGATGCATAGAAAGGCAGGGAGGTTAGGTTAGGAGGTTAACCAGAGGCAGTTCCGGTGGCTACCCAGCACGGGGCGCAGGGGGGATAAAAAGAGAAAGAGAGCGGAAGGGGGAAATAGAAAGAAATAGAGACGAGCAAGACCAAACCGCATACACTACAGAGCGGTAGGGGGCGGTGTTCTTACAGTATATCGTGAACTTCTCAAATATTATAATTAGATTAAAAGTGTCAATGAGAATATTGTAGAGCGACATGGAAAACTCCCGATAAAGCTTTGCGTTGCCCAATACGTACTACATAAAAGTGTTTTTCCGAGCGTTAAAGAAGCCTGCGAATACACACAAAGTGCCTCGAGGGGCAATTTCCCGTGTATACAGGCCGAGACAGAGGGTAAAGTGCAGTCTAAATACGTAGGAATCTTTGCGTGGATTGGATGGCCATCGTAGACGATATTCCGCGCGAACTTTTCTTTTTAAAGTTTGCCCTCGGCACCCACATTTCTGTATATACGTAGGCGCTATATAAACGATCGCCAACATTTAGCCGCAGCAACACAAGCGCTAACAATCTTGGAATAGTGGAGACAGGCAACACTGTTTCTAGATAACAGGGAGCTTTTTTTTTTTTTTCTTCAGCCCGCTGCCGCCTTCGATTGAACCTGCTTCCGAAGTTTACGTGAATTAAGTTGCTCGAAGAAATTACGCTACCGCTATACTCGTACGACATTGCATGCCAGCTATTAGCAGGGTGGCGCAAGTACCAACACAATTTATTTTTCTGCGTGCATATTTTAGTATCTTACGCCACCCCCATCTTTCAACAGCTTTAAAATATATTCACGAACATACTTTCTTTCGCACAACTTGATGGAGCATTCGTGAAATCATAGAATGAGGCAATATTCCTAAACCTTAAAAAAATTAAAAAAAGAGGGAATGATCATTTTGAATGATCACGAGCATTTTTGCATTGAGTAAACCACGAGGTCGTGGCATCAAATCCCTGCCGCGGCGGCCGCACTTCGATCGGGGCGAAATTCAAAGAAAGAAAAACAAAGCAAAGAGAAAAAAAAGTGTCCGTGTACCGCGAATCGGGACACATTACAGAACCGCAGGAGGCCGAAATTAATCCGGAGGCCCCTATTACGGCATGCCTCATAATCATATCGAAGTTCTGGCACGTAAACCCCCCCAAAATATGCTTTCTTTTTCTTTAATTCTGCCCCCACGCAGCGGGGAATCAAAGCCGCGACCTAGCGATCAGCAGCTTACTGGGCGGGTAATTAGGGTGAAGGCTAAGAATAACAAAGCAACGCCGCATCGCTTCACCATGAAAATACCGTGACCTGATTCGCAGTGTGGACTAAGCCCGACTACGCTGGGTGCGACACATATTTAGGAGGGGGACGCTTTCACTGAGGTCCTTTTTTGCCAAATTGTACGTAAAAATCTGGAACTGTCTTCATCAGGCGACCGCTAGACCAATGTGAACGAAATTTAGCACATTTAAAACAGTCACGGTGTGTCGTCTCTTAGCGTGATGCTGTGTATGTAGACCCTGAGCATTTCACGGAAGCGGAAATAAAAAAAAATAACGCTAGGACAAAACGTGAACTTTTATTGCTCCCCAAAACTAAAAACACGACACACACAATTCTATAAATACTATCTGTTGGGTATTTTGTACAGGATGTGGCTACTTTTCATGACAGTGTTGCTTAAGTAAACATCGTGTTGCCTTTTTTTTGTTTGTTTTCATACTGAAATTTTTTGTTTCGACCAATGTTGCCAACAGCCGAAGAAAAAATGTCCTAGTTCAAAAAAAAAAAAAAGAAAACGTGTCCCCAACACTTTTCAGAATGCGACAACTACATTTAAATGCGGCCAACGCCATTCGAGCCAATTCATAACTGTGTGCGCACAAAGCACTTCCGCGATTCACGTTCACTCGTGTGTGAAGCACCAGTGACAAACCTTCCGTACAGGGCAGCACCGAAATTGGCCACCATACCTTCCTGGTGAAGCAGCGCTAGCCCAACTTTCCACATTACCGAAAGTGGCGTCGTCCGATATACGGGATGGCAAACGCAGCCCGCTACCCCACAACAAAGCATCGCGAAACGTAGACACTACGGTCAAAGCGACATCTTCCAAGGTTCCAAACACACCGGCGACTATAAGCAAACCGCACCGCACAAATAATCGAAGCCGCAAAACGTGCCAGGTATATCATATTAAACGTAGAACGAAGAAGTATCCTTCCTTGTGACAATGGTCCTGAGTGTGCAATGCACAGTGTGCAAAGGCCAGAAGTTCAAACGTGAGCCATTCCGAAACCACTCCAATAGGTCGTTTCGTATCCAGTTTAACGTGCTCTTGGAACAGTGGCTTAATTCAGGCTCCACTTCGGGTTACCGCGTGCGTATATGAACAGGCTGCACAGCGATTTCAGGTCGCACTTGCGCTTAATCACGAGTAAAAGGCGTTTGCTGTTCTTCTGGTTTCTATTTGCAAGCACTGTACGAACAAATCTGGCACATATGGATACTGTTAAGAGACTACACACGGAGAATGAATTCACTGGAAATATAAGTAGTTGCGCCACACAAGGAACACAGTTCACTAATGAATGAAAGATATCTTGCAGCAACGATTTTTGTTGTCTTTATTGTTTTCAGAGTCCTGTGACGCATCTACCGACTCATAAGACTAGTGCGAACACTGGGTGAGCGAAGTGATGGATTGTTTTGAGCACGTATTATGAGGGGTACTTCTCTCCCTCCCCCCTTTTTCTTTTGAATTGGGAAATAAAGTTTATTCATTCATTCATTCGTCAGGAGTGCATGTCAATTAAGTGTCGGAGTAACGCATATTGTATACTGCAAAGCTCTTCTTGAATTCCAAGTGTCACTGTAAGATTAATTGTTGCCCTTTATGGAGGAACAGTATGGCTGCATGATGCCCTTTAAAGGGACCCTGAAACGATTTTGGCGATTTTCTACAAACGTACTGAGTCGTTAGAGTAGGTTCTTCTGATCATTAATTGATGCATCTAAGTGCTCTGCGTAAAGCGTGTAATTTATTACAAGGTTTTAAAAATACACATCGCTGCCGATCGCAGCGCACTGCTCGGCGGAATTTTAAGCCGCCCCTACCCATATGATGCAAATAACCCATATTACGTTATCTGATTGGCTGACCAGGGCGCGTGGTCGATAATTTTTCCAACTTTATGGTGAACAAATGATGCTCGTAATAGTTGGAATGTTAGTTACCTTGTTTTTGTAAAAAGAAAATAACTTAAAGAGAATACACAAGAATAGTTTTTTAGTACACTTCAGCACTTCCGGCACACAGCAAGTGTCGTCTGCTTGTGTTACAACGTACTCCATTTTGACGAGAGCTCCGCGGTCAGAGTTGGTCTCAGTCTTTTCGCGAGCACTATGATTAGACTTTGCTGCCTTGTGGACTGCAAACCTAGCGACCTGCAAACCGCGAGTCCAGTATTAGGGTACAGTGGCTAGAATAGGGAAGTGTGACGACCGCCGAGCGGCTCGTATGGGAGGCGCTGAAGCCCACGGAGAGGGAACCGCATGGGGGCGCTCGCTCCCGCATTCACGTCATGCCCAGACACAGCGCAGAACACGTCGCCTGTTTCGATAGCGTCGTGTGCGTGCAGTTTTCGTGTCAAGTGTACATTTCGCCCGCTTTAGCATCTGTGCAGTCATGCCTAGAAGGCAGAGTCACTGTTTTGTGCCCGGCTGCACAACAGGCTACAAGTCGAGCAAGAAGAAACTGTCCTTGTTTGGTGCACCTAAAGACTCAAGTGCGCTCGCACAATGGCAGCGTGCTATTCCTCGCGCTGACAAAAACCTGGAAGAAAACTGTGCAGTGTGCGAGTTGCACTTCGACGAACGGTACGTGTCAAGGCACTTTGAGCATAAAGTGAACGGTGAGCTCGTCCGCATCGAGAGAAGTAGGCCTGTGCTGCTTCCAGGCGCAGTTCCTACTTTGTTCCCGAACCTACCGGCTTATTGTTCAAAGAGGCTGCCACCAGAGAGAAAGCGTCCAACAAGAAGTGAACAGAATGCGCCACCCAGGAAGAAACGTGCAAAGGGAGCTACCACACCTGTAAGTGCTGAGAGTACGACAGACAGTGTTGACTTCGAGAATGCATCGTGCGCGCCGTTTGACAACTTGACGTTACCGTCGTGTTCATGGGGAAAACACACGCTTAGTGCTTCGCCCCTAACTATTGCGTACAGTGTGTGTGAGTCCACTGAGGACAAGAGTATTCTGTTCGCCAAGAAGTTAGTTGTGTTCACCCAAGATGAGCATGGAGTGAAGCAAGAAGTGTTCTTGAAGGGGGTGCAGATACCGCACTGTGTGTCAGACGATCCTGAGTGTTTGTTAAGGAACGTAGATGTTCTCAGCGTGTGCGCGGGTGCAGGAACTCTTCAAGAATTTCCTTTCATCATTGGAAATAAGAAATTTTCAGTCTCAGGAACCGTAATCTCAAGCAAGAATTGCCAGGGAACCGCCAATGAAAGCAAGCCATGCATTTCATGCAAACATTTGAGGAAAGCTCTTCTCAATCAAAGATCTGCAAGGAAACAGCGCAACCAGAGTCAAGCTGCACGTATTTCACTAAGAAGGCGGATGCAAGCGCAAGCTATCAGACGGCTGAAGGCTAGGCTTTCATTGTACGAAGAAACTATCCAGAAACTGAAGCAGCAGAGTGAGGAGCTCGAAGAAACCGTCCTCGAAGGCCGACTAAAAGCCCTCACACCGAAGCAACGGCTCGCCGTCATGCAGTGTTTTGAGGGTGCTCGACGGAAGTCACCGAAAGGTATGAAGTACAACCCGGATTGGCTACTAGAGTGCATGATAATGAGGATGAAGAGCCCAAGGCTCTATGAGCACGTGAGACGGGAGGGCATACTGCTGCTGCCTAGTCGATCATGCCTCAAGGTTTACACACGCAAGTACAAGAGTGGGTTCGGCTTTAATTCTGCTGTCTTGGCAGGGATTGCCAAGAAAACAAAATCAATGGATGAATTCAAACGACACGGCGGACTCATAGTGGATGAAATGAAGTTGTCAGAATGCTTGAATGTTGGCACAGGAGGAAAGGTGGAAGGGCTTGTGGACTTGGGAGAGTTTACACCTGACTCCGAACGACACATGCCTTGTGATCATGGTTTGGTCATTATGTTTCAACCATTGACTGGTTCATGGCACCAAGTACTGGGTTGTTTCGCTTCCAGGGGAAATGTGAAGGCTGCACTGCTTTCGAAGATCTTAATGGAAGCCGTGCTGCTTACAGAGAAAGCAGGCCTCAAGGTGGATTTTATCACCTCTGATGGAGCCTCATGGAATAGATCTATGTGGCGCAAGTTTGGGATATTTGGGACCTCATCCTCGATAAAGTCATCCGTGCCACATCCCGTCGAGATAGGGAGGCGCCTTTTTTTCATTTCCGATTTTCCACATTTGGTGAAATGTGTCAGGAATGGCTTTATTAAAGCTCCTTACAAAACACCAGATGGTGCTATTTACATGGAGCACATCAAGGCAGCGTACGATGAAGATAAATGCGCAGTAACATTGAAAGTGATGCCTAAAATCACGTTGTCGCACATTCGCCCCAACAACTTTGAAAAAATGAAAGTAAACTTCGCATTCCACCTGTTCAGTGCTGAAGTTCTCCGTGGGCTATTCTTCTACAGGAGCGAGATAGCTAAGCATTGGAGTGACCCGGCACCAACACAAGCATTTGTGCTCATGATGGTAAAATTAATTGAGGCCATGACAGCACGCATCCCATCAAAAGGGCTTAAAGTTGGTTCTCCCCAGGAAAAGAACATTATCGATTTTCAAGAGTACCTAAACAAATGGGAAGCTTCCTTGGGCAGTTCCAAGCTTGGATTCATTTCCGCAAGCACCGCTGAGGGACTGAGAGTCACTTTGGATGCTACTCTGGGCCTTCTAAAGTACCTCAATGAGAAACTTTGTTTCAAGTACGTCCTCACAAGCCGACTCAGCCAAGACTGTATAGAAAAGTTCTTTGGCATTATCCGTCAGTTTTCAGGATGCAACGACCACCCGACAGCTACCCAATTTTTAATCACAGTGAACTGCCTAAGCTTCTATGATCTGGTAAAGGCACCAAGCAGCGGGAACTGTGCAGGAGGCTCGCTTGTCTCTCTGTTAGCCGATGGAAGTGAGGCCAAACAAGTGGATTCACTGCTTGACAAAGGCAAGCTCGAAGAAGCTTCTGAGGTGCTCAAGAAATCGAAGATCATTCCTGATCATGTGTATCCCGAAAAGACAAGCGATGCCCGACTTGTCTTTTACATAGCAGGGTATCTTGCCAGGAAGACTATAGTAAAAAGCGGCTGCAACGACTGCTTTGGTGAGCTTCTCGTATCACCGCAGAAGGCGAACAGAGATCTCGCTGTACTTACAGATTTTTGTGATAATGGCGGCCTACTTTATCCTTCAGAGAAGCTCTTCTCCTTTGTGGATGCCCTTGAGATTACCTTCACGACATGGTTCAGCTACAATGAACTACACCAAGACAGTCTGGATGAGCTGACCTCCTGCCTGCAGAAAAATTCTGTCGTCGTCGGCTGTGCACGCCATGGTATCGACCTTACGAACCAGATTATAAAGTTTTTTTTCATCACACGCCTTCACTTCTTCACGAAGTCCCTGAACAAGGAACGCGCATCATCTCGCGAGAAAAGAAAGCATCTGAAGCTCAGTTGTCTTACATGAGCATTCAGTCGAAAAGGGACTGCTTCGCGTCTGTGTTTCTATATTGTGAGTCGGAAACTTAGTCTTGTTATGACAATAAAAGTATTTGTGGCCCTCACTCTTTTGTTTAAGGCACTGCTTAAAATCCAGGTCGAACGGAAACGCCATTATCGTGAGTATGCGACTGCCCGTCGCTTGGGTTTCGTTAAATGCATGCCGCATTCGCTAGCTTAAAAACTTCTACAGGAGATTTTGCCGCATCCTTGCGCTGCACCATGTTATTTCAGACTGTGTAGCAACATAAACGCTAAATCGAATAAAGAGACGCAACTGGGCGCGGCCTAGGCAACGCGTCTGCTCCAAGCGCCTGACGTGTAAGTAAAGCCCCTCAATTTTCCAAAAGTAGCGCCATTCTTAGATCTTTCCGCCACCCCGCTCACCCAGGCGCTTCCTCCTCCACTCCTCCTGTCGCCCCAGCCTCCTCCGCTCCCCCATTGGCCAATCTGTGTCACGTGAAAGCGGGCCCCGCGCTTTTGTATATTTTTTTCTTTCCGGCGCAGAGCAGGCGCCGCGCTTTTGTATATCTTTTCTTTCCAGCGCGCTGCGACCCCCAATCTTGGGCCTGCGACCCCCATTTTTGGGCCTCCGCGACGAAGTACGGCAGGCGGTTTGAAGGAGCGCGGTAGTTTTATACAATGTGTTAGGGCCGAGTGCTTAATTGCGATGCCGTGCTGCTGCGCCTACGGTTGCCACAACAGACCCAGTGACGGCAAAAAGCTTTTTGTTTTACCATCCGCCGGGCGCAACGCAAAACGAAGAAAAGTGTAGATTCACAAGATCGGGCGGGCTGACTTCGAGCAAGTGGCAAAGAACGCGCGGCTTTGTTAAGTGACACGGCTCCTCCAACCTCTTCTTTTGACGCCCGTGTCAAAACGGGCCCGTGTCCAGTGCATTGGGGGTGCGTTAAAGAACCCCAGCTGCAAAAAAAATTAATCCAGAGCCCCCATTATGGCGTGCCTTATGAGATCGTGGTGTTGGGATGTAAAACCCAAGAATCAACTTTTCTTCTGTCTTGTGTGCCTTGACTGTTCCAGTTAACGCAACACTGCTTCCTTGTGAAAACTTACAACGCAAAAGAATACAGACGCACGTAGTATACAGAGATAAAATTAGCACTTCAACAAAAGTGTTGCTGGTGCCAATGAGGGAGGGGGATAATTATTTTCTGAACCTCTTTCCAGTTGTCCCATCAAGTTCCTTCTTTCTTTTCTATCAAATTCTAACCATTTGCACTGTAATAAATAAATAACGATTTCATATGCTGGTAAGTTGTTAAAATTATCTATACCGCCTATGTGTGAAAACGTTGCTCATGGCCACCACAACCTGTGCATGAGCTACGTACATCTGTAAAAGGCGCGGAACAGAAACGGCCCTGCTGCCAGGCATTGCTGACCGCAGACAGTCGGAATCTCTCACGCGCCGGCCGAACAAAAGCATCCTGCAGGTACGTAAATTAACCTACGAAACCACGTGCAACCACTTTCGCGCTGTCAAAACCTGAAACTCTGGTAATTACTCGCGTGTCTGAGCACACCGCGTGCTTGTGTCGTGTTTCAGCAACACGAACTTTCAACGTGCGCGCGCTTTACGCCTTAAATACGCCTTGAATAATGGTGCTTTTCTCTATTTCTTCCGCAAATCCGACACGACATTCTTAAGGCCAGTTACCGACTGACAAAGCAAGACCTAGATTGAAAAAACTGCTCCGCAGGACTCGAACGAACTTTTCCGCAGATTTCCTCCCGTAGCGTGTTAGCCGTCGTCTGCTACGGCAGGCCCACTGCCGGCGGCGCCACCGTCGAGGCCGCGCCGAGCGGAGGAGGAGAGAAGTGAATGGCGCTACTTTGGGAGATTGAGGGGCTTTACGTGTAAGCGGGTTACAGCGCCACCTGTCCCGTTCCCTGCGAAGCGTCACGGCGAAGCAGGCGCGCTCATCACACTTCTCCTATTCTAGCCACTGTAATTAGGGCAAACGCAAGCGCAAGGGGACAGGGTCTGGCCGCTTGACTGTGCCGGGATGAGCCACGAGATGAGCAGAAGGGCAAATGTGAACGGTCTGCACGGTGCAGCCACCTGGTGGCACAGAGCTCAACCATACACAGTAGCAGCAACGAAGTGTATTCTTTGCTGCTGGTGTGTATTTTTCGCAGGAGCGTAATCATCACCACGTTGATTTATAAATGTTTAAAATGCTTTACACTTGGTTAGAGCAATATTAGCGCTTTGTTTGACTGGTTAAGCGCTGCGCCAGCAAGTGTCTGGACCGTGCAGACCGATCAGGCTGCTCACGTACGTCTACGCTAAAGTTCCTTCATCAGCTTGAGTTTATGCCTCCAGTCATTTGCCGAAATGACCAGCTTGCCTGTTTTTAGCGGAGTACCGGACACGTTCGGCGCTACGACAGAATGCTCGCAAGGCACGCTGCTTCGATAGCTCTCGGTCGACGGCCAAGCGGCTAGCGGAGAGGTCTCGCGCGGGAGGGGGCGTGCTCCTAAACAACCGGAAGTGAGCGATGTGACGTCGCATCGTGACGCAGAACCAGTGAAGGCGGAGCTTAGCGCCGCTCGCTCGGCGAGCGAGTTGAGGAGGAAAAGCATAGCTAGGGAGGAGGGTAACTTCTAATCGCTTGCAGCTCCATTAATACGTAACGCTTCACTTAAATTGTGGTGCGAATGTTCTACTTAAGCTGTACCCTACGCGCCTACAAAATTTGTCCGAACCGTTTCAGGGGCCCTTTAATTGTTGTGTTATGTGTAACGTAGCGCCCTGTGTAAAAAAATGTAACCAAGACGCAGCGTCATCATTGTAAACGGACAAACCTTTCTTCTTTCTCATGTCTCTCTTTTTTTCTTTTTTTCTTGACACAAAGCCAGTCTGCCTAACAGTTTATGAAGTTGCTGCATCCTCCTTAGAGCCCCTGTGCATTACACATCACACACTGCGCTAAGCCATTTTCAAGGTAAACTGCAGGGAGCGACGACACAACATATTCAGCCCGGATACGGTGTCAGATGCGTGCGCAACTTCGTCAAAGTGGTTTAAGTGCGTTCTGTGGCGCCAGCTTCCGAGAAAATTGACGCTAATTTGACTTAGCCCGTTGAGTGTAGAAAATCAACCGCGAAGTCCGCTTCGACATACCTCGAAATGAAATTAATATCCAGGATGCATCCGTCAACATGGCAAACCAACACCTCGTGATGATGCATTTTGATTTCTGTGTTTGGGGTATGAAAAGCAGTGTTTATCCTATCACACATAGAGATGGTTTCTTTGTCTATAAGCACAAAGGTGATGCTCTTGTCTTCTAAGAGTGGTATTCAACCAATAATCAGCCTTTTTTTTTTTGTTCCACATTAACGTACCAGTCAGTAGTAAGAACAGACCTGAAAAGCGTCACTGACACTGAGCTGTCTTCGGGACTCGGGAGGATATGAAGAGGTTGCCAAAAAAACTAAAATGCTTCTATTGCAAGAATTGAGCAGCTCTCTCGCAAAATGCGACTTTCATGACTAAATGTTTAGATTTTTCCACAGACTTGAGTAGGGCAGAAATGGCTATGATTGCCGCTAAGGTTGGACGCTTCTATAGCGAAGTGTTTGGGGCCTCCGAAATGATTCGCTATACCGGTCACTTCGTTGTAAAGGTCGCGCACCGCAAAACTCGGAATAGAAACCGGGACAGAAATATTTTTCGTTAAAGATATCCCTTCGTTTTAGATGCGCTCGACGGTACCCCGGGAACTGAAATAACTGTCTTGAGCACAGTGCACGTCCAAGACAATAGAAGGGGAGTCTTTTATTTTCTAACGCCTTGCTGCGCATTCTCGATGCGCAACGCTGCAGTGTACCTACTGCCATACCAACTAGCCAAAAACTCTAAGAAATGCATATCGTACATAACGCGTGATCGGGATGCTTGCAGGCCTCGCTGCGTTATTAGAAAAGCGCAACCGCCTTGTTGCCCGGAGTCTCGCACGCGTCGTCGAAGAACACGCTACCGCGTAGGGGCGGCTATCGAACTGCATTCAGGCACGAATGCAGGGGGCTATATCGGGCGAGTCAGCGCGCCATACAGTCGCCAACGATTCCGAAAAGGAATGGGAAACGCCCACGATAAGGGAACAAGAGAGGATTGCCTCGCTAGCCCTCTCTCCCGATCGCCGTCTCTCGTCGGCGAGGTCGTCAAGTTGCATCGTAACGAACGGACCGAACAAAAGCGCACCAGACAATCGGCCCCGATGAATGCGCGCGCGCAAGCCAACCGGCAGAGCTCGGCATGCAAGCACCGCGTCGGTGTTCGCCGTCGCGAACCGTTGCACAGAGCCTTTCAAACGAGGTACAAAAATCGCCGACGGCAGCACCAGAAGCTCCTGTTCCGAGAGCTCCAACACGCCGTGCGCTTTCGTGAAAGTCGCGTGCCGAGATGCCGCAGCTGTTCGGGACACACGCGATGCCTTCCCCGCGACGCTCCATTTATTGTTTTTTTTTGCGTTTCCCTACGCCGGTCCTGTTTCGATTGTTGCTTTGCACGGCGCACGTGTGCAGGGCAGGTACAGTTTCGGGTGATAAGAAGCAATGCAAGAAGAACGCAAGGCAACAACAATCGAGCGCCCCATTCGACCGCCACTGCAGTAACGACGGGACAACGAAGAAAAAAAAAATAGAGACACAGAAAAGAAAGACAACGCGCGGACAGTACAGGAACGCCGACCGGCGATCGAAGCGAAACACGCCTTCTGTCTTTTTTGTTTTTGTTTTTGTTCGCTCCCGCATTTCGACCGCGTCAATCGGTCGATGTTCACGCGCTCGACGCTCGGAAAGTTGCGAAGGGAGACGTCGAATGATCGAACGACGACAAGGCGCGTCATTTCGACTGTTAATAAGCTCACTTGCTCGCCCGCAAGTGCGAGTCCTAAATTAAAGGGAGCCGAGCGTCTGTGTTTACCTCATGTGTCGCTGTTGGCGCAAAGTACGAAGCGTGAAGCGAGGGAACCGGGAAACAAACCTAAACACCCACTTACCCCAAAAAACCACGTTCTTTCGGAGCGTTAGTGTTAGGTCACGTCTCTGCAGCGACTAACCGTGCAGGCAGTTTCCGTCGTAACTGACCCGCTTTTACATGCTGCGCCATACTATCCGATGGAAACAAATAGGTAGCCATTTCACGTCGCTGTGGCACCAGAAAAACCAAAAGAACGTTTGGTCTGGCACTTTAGAGACGATCCCCGACTTTTCACGGCATAGAACGACACGCTCTGAAACCGAAAGCGCCGGCGGCAATCCAGCGCGAACCAAGCGGTCAGAGCATTATAGTTACAGAGCACATACAACGGACACACGTCAATCGACATTCAGCAGCTCGAAGATTATATATATACTTGGCAACTGCATCGGCCTTCACCGGACAACCCCTATGTATTTTTCATTTCAAACCAAAGCACGTCTACAGACCGCTGCTGCCGATGGTAGACGCCACGGTATAGACGCGAGTGCGAGACCGGAAAGACGATGAGGGTAGGCGGGCGAAGACGGGAGCGTCCTCGACAACGCATGGGCGACAGCCGCAGCTGAGAAACAAACCGCGGCACTGCCGTCGCCGCTGTGTGGGCAAGAATGCCGTCCTCGAAGGCCGCTAAGGCTACGCCCGCTTGCGCATTGCCCGTATCGTCGAAAGGGTTACATTCATTCTCGCAAGCCACAGCTGAACTGAAAACAAAACCGACATCGCTAGGAACACGGCTTTTGCCGATGCCGGGATGTCACAACAAAACGACAAAGCGTGCGGAGAAAGGCTGCGGACGCTCGCGACAGGCGCGCAAGCGCCTACGGTGTGTGAATTTTGTCCCGCAAGTTTTCACGTCTGTGTGTTTCGGCTCTACGATAGCGGCAGCGTCCCGTAGGCGACCCCAACCTGCGCGAAGGATCCGCGTTCGTTTCACAAGCAGCTCTTCGCAGACTCGAACACACAGCGAAGGAGTTGTTGAAAGAGCGGCGATCCGATGCCGCAGCCGGCTGCAGCAGCAGAGCCGCATCGGAAGTAGCGGGGGAAGGACTCACATGAAGCGTTCCCGCGTTATGGTGGAGTCCGCGGTTGGTCGGCGAACCGTTGTTGGCGGTGCCATATTTGCCGCCGTCTGCCGCCTTGGGCGGCAACGTCGCACCTCCCCGAGAGATCATTATTCCATCCTGCATTGACGTCGGGATCACGGATGACCGTCGCGGCACATTCGGCGACCGCACGGGCTGCACAAGCGGCGGACTCGTCGTACGCACACACACAGCGACGCAGTCGCCACCATTGAACGCGCTGCGCACGGCCGCAGACGCCGCCGGGGAGGGGGAGCGCACTGAAGAGGAGAAAGTGGAGAAAGCGAGCTTGCCAGACTCGCCGGGCGCGCAGCCGATGAGAGAGAACTGGCGGCGCTGTCGTCGCGTGATGCCGCTCGCGATGCTTTTGGCCGCACTCGAGTGAGAGGTGGACGCGAATGCGAAGGCGCGCTATTTATGAAATGCCGTCGTTCGTTCATTCATTTCAAGTTTCGATAACTAACGTAAAAGTGGAAAACCAATGAAGTACTGAGACGATGCCACTGGTCGTCACGAATTGCGCAGTAGGTTGTGACATGTACGCCATCAGCCATATTCACTCTTTTTTGCCGCACTGACCTATCTAAGTCAACATCGCTGAAAAGCACGACGCTGTACAATGAGACGCCATTAAAAGAGCAACACCGAGGGGTACGTAGATGTAGCCCTGTTGTTATTTGCATGGACAGGCGATCATCCCAAACATTGATGATAAGATCAACAGTTAGTTTCAGGATCACGGGGATGTCTTGCTAGCCCTGCTCTGCGGCAATCGACTATATTCTCTGTATGTCTTGGTGTTTCGCTGTCATCACCAATCAACGTACACCCTCCTCCGCCTGACAAGTGCGAGTGAGAAGCAACCAAGTTCCAGTTTGTGCTCATGCACTGTGGGATACCCCGTAATTGTCACGCCACTTTATAAACATAAACACCCCAGGAAGCACAACTTGGCAAAACCTAGCTTGGTACAGCATGAGCAGGCTAGAAGTACCTAGAGCTATGTCAAGCTATACTTAGACATATTCAAGCTGCTTAGCACTTGATGTCTCCAAGTCATATGCTTATAGCCATTGTGAAGGCAATCAGAAAAAGGTGCTGAATTTTTGAAGGGATTGCCACAGAAGATCCAGGAAGCCTCAGTGAATTGAGGGGGGGGGGGGAAGGGGGGAAGACACAGTCAACTTTTTTTAGTGCGGAAGTTGCCGGCGTGCTTCGGAAAAGGTGACGGGATAGTGGCGTTTATAGTGGATAACTTCATTGACAAGGCATATGAAATTGCTTTGTAGCGCAATCAGCACCACCAATGCAGCGCGCACAAATTCATTCTTAGTAGATTTCCTATGCATCTTCTGAAGCGCTTGCCTTCGCCTGTTCAAATCTGGTGCCCCATTGGGGGCACCAGGTTGAACACCATATTTTATTTTACGGGCTGCACCAATTGCAGCCCGTAAAGGGGGCGCGTAATTTAAAATGAACAAGAAGAGCGAGTAAAAAAATTAAATGGGATCTGTTCAGAAACAAAGCTGTGCCTTAAAGTTGTTTTAAAGTGAAAATATGTATGCACGAGAAAAGATTAGAGAGCTTCTTAAAGCGCAACGCCAGTTGTGAAGGTGGTGCTACATGCAACGGTGATGCTTCGCGCTCTTTTCTGCCGATATTGAAACTTTAGGCAGTGGTGGCGGGCGAATTCGTTCGTGCTTTCGCTTGTTTACAGTGATTCGAGTTTTGGCTGGAGAACTTCGAAGCGTGTTTGCAAAACAGCAGAGCAACTCCTCTTAGGTCGGTAAGTGATTTATTTATTTATTTATTTATTTATTTATTTATTTATTTATTTATTTATTTACTTAAGATACCCCCAGAGGCCGTCATTAGAGGATATTTGAAGGGTTCCTGTGATTTAAGGGTTCCTACTTTACTGGAAATCATTTTAACGATTTGAACGGCATTCAACGTTACAGATGGTTGGGGCGTTCATGCAGTTGGTGGCCAAGCCTGTTTCAGATTGCAAGTTTTTCTTCTTAAGAATGGTTAGCAGCATTTTTTTGCCCTTTTGCGCTTTTGCAACTTGAATATAGTACTGGCTTTCAGGCTACGACGGGAGCTGTGTAATTGCCTCACCAACGCGATATGCGGTTGCGATACCATATTCGTCACTATGCACTCTAATTAAACGTGATCGCGTAAATAACACTCGCAGGCTGCGACTACAGATGAAAAAAAAAGCGAAAAAAATATCGCATGAAAGGCGCCTCAACAGCATTTGTTGACCTTCCAATACAGTAAAAAAAAAAAAGAAGCTAATAGCCCCACATATAGCTCACGGAAGTGCGTCCATTCCACTATTAGTGATGAGGAAATGCAAAAAACACCCACGGCAGGCTGCAAACGTGTGCGGTCACCCAAGATGACGGCCGCCTGCAACTCGGGTCTCTTTTGTGCAATGATGACAGTAAAGAGCAGAAGTTTAGGATGCTGTTTCCATGGAAGCCACAAGGTAGTAAAACAAGATATGCAGAAGCTCATAAGTACACATGTGCCACATTTCATGAAAATTGAACATTGAAACGATTCGAAAATCTAACGGGCTAGAAATTATCACTCTTACGCATAAGCTGAATAAAACTTGCAATTCATTGTGTTCATTGTTCATTGTGTGAAATGTAAAAAGCCTATCCGCAAATCATGCTGAACGTTAAATTACTGTTGCGTGTATTGTTTTGGTTGAATGAGTACGTACAACTATTCAGAAAAAATTATTTAAGGTCCCTTAACCATCATTGACCTTTCTTCTGTTTTTACTGAATGGTTCTTGCACTGCGCTATCCCATATGGCTGTCGAGACAGCTTTGTCGCTTGCAGTGTTGTCACAGAGTGGTGTGTAGTCATAAAATCTGCATATTATTACATTTTTTTTCCGAGCACATGAATATTTTTTTCTTTCTGAGCACTTGTCTTAACTCGGAGGTAGCAATTGAAATTCAGTGTAATCTATCACTGTTCATATGACATTCTACCTTTCTCACTGCAAGAGCAATACCTTGGAGGAAGTGATTCATAGCTGTCATTAAATGTGACCTTGAACTTATGTAGGCCAGGTTAATTTTAGCTGCAGAGAAAAAGCCATGACAGCAAATTTGAGACAAGAAACAAGGCTGAAATAAGGAGCATCTTGTTTCTGGAATAGTCAGCTATGACATTCAAATTGTTTCATCTACATAACTGAATGAAGCTTATGGCTTTTAATAGCCATTGTGCTATCATGTTGCTATTCTAATTTAAGTAGTCGTTTGTATTACCTGCATCAACTGATCAGTGTTTTCTAAAATTCAGAGAGGAACGACCCGGCGTGAGCTAATACGCTGTCACACTCTATCAAAACGGTGGTGGGCTGGCTGGCAACACTGCTGCTCGAGGATCATCTGTGCCTCAAAGCTAAACGTGATGCATTTTATAAATTTTATTATATAAAATTCTGATGCTTTCTCGCATATATGAAAGTGAGTTATGCTTTCATTTATTGGCGGGGAACCTCTAGTTTCTTAATTTAGTTAAGTCTGAACTCAAGCTTGCCAAATTGCGATGTTTCAATGCTGTCAGCCTCAGGAAAGGAAGCTTTATGTTATGCTATTTGTTAGTAAGAAAAATGACCTTTCCCTTTAGAAGTTTACAATATTCAATGTGAATTTGACATCAGAAGAACGATGACAAGGTTGTTTGTGATTGTTTGCGCTGACGAGAGAGTAATTTGTCTTTTTTTTTAGGAGTATATACTACAAAATGTTTGTCCCGTTTTCATACCACGAATAGATAGCGTTCACTCAGTAATTATGCTGTGGAGCATGAATCACTCGTTTAATAATACATACATATTATTAATTGATATACTACCTTCAAGTGTTGCAGCTCAAAACGTGCGTAAAGTGTAATGTGGCTTTGGGCGTGAAACAGAAGTCTATTCATGTTGCCAATACTCGACGTGGTGGTCTCATGACATCACACAACTGACGTATACACACACTCTATGACTATACTGCGAAAATATAGATCATTCAACACTCTACAAGATAAAACAAAACAAAGTCCTCCTGTACTTCAGAAAGAAGCGCGGAATTGGAAGGGTCAATTTTACGGCGTTTAGTGACAAGGTCTTTATACTACTTTCAACTACAGCTGTGAATCACTTATCTCGTGCTTGATAGCGACTCCGCATGAATTCTAACTATGGTTTCTGTGATGTGAATAGACTTCTGCTTCACGTATAAAATAGTGCTGCATTTGGAGTACATTTTAACCTAGCTGCATAAAATGTGATGTAATATTTATTTGTGCTGCTCAAGGAACTGAGGCTCCATGTCATAATTGTGGAGTCGGCAACTACCTAAAAAGCACGAATATCGGGTACAAAGTTTTTATGTCAGTGCTCGCTTAATAAATTTCCACTAGGTGCATTAATTGGATTTTTTAAGAGAGCAATAATTTTGATGCAGAATTTGTTTTATAGTGTTGGTGTATTGTTTTAACTCGTGCAGAATACTATAGGCCATTGAGCCCACCAGTCCCTGCGTAAGTTGCTGCACCTTACCTTGAGGCAGCACGAAGTAGGAAGCTCTGTCGCTGTGATCTCATCGACCAAATTTACAAAACAACTTTACAAAAGTCCCAGTTGTCCGTAGACGATTGCAACAAAGCCTTCCAGGGTGAAAACCACGCCTTTCCGGTTAGCAGAAATGGTAGGCCTCCTAATCCAAACATGGCTCTAGGGTCCATAATGATCTCTTTGTTGTAGGTCAGCCACAGTTCAGTTGTAATTCCAAATGGTAACTTTTTAAGCCACTGCAAATCAGTTTTTGTGTGTGGGGTGTGACACTAGTATAGTTCTTGCAGCTGTGATTAAGGCAAAATATGTCTTTTAGAACACTGCTAACCGGAAAGATATGCCCAAGAGAGCATTGTGAATGCTCCTTTGCTGCCTTTTAAGCTTACAATTACGTCCAAGTGTTAGCCATTTCTTTCTTTGCACTGTTTGCTTTATTTCAAAATAAAGTCTACTAAATTTAGTGGTGCTCCTAAAAAAATTGAATTGGTCGCTGTCCCCATTTCATAAACATTCGGATTATCATTTTAACAAGACAATTTTCAGTTTTTAGTGAATTGATAATTAAAATTTCTAAATTCTCGGTAAAGATCTCGCATCTACTAAGGACCCGCTCTGTTAGTTATATTCATAGCAACCATACTGAATCACATTTGTATTTGTGAAATAAACTGCATTTTTTACTGCTTACTTAAGCATCTAGGAGCAATTATGCAAGATTGTGTAAGTGTAGAGACAGTAAACATCTCTGCATGCTGTTTTATCTTGCCTAATATTCACTCTCCACACACTTCCACTCAATTCTGCTGCCATTGGTACTGCATGCAACCGTTTAGAGTGCAGCTTACCTGAGGTGATAGTGTTATTGGCTGTATTCGATCGTGGAAATGGTATATGTAGTTTGTGATTATGAATCCATGCATTTTCATACCAGCTCAAGTCTACTGGCACATAAGATGCACATGCAATGTGACCTACTCATGGCCTCTGGAACAAGGGAAATACAATCGTGCATTTGTTGCACTACAGCAGACAGACATGCTTATTAAATGCACTGCTATAGCTGGCATGCATAGCATATTATGCTAATTATGATCCACTAGCATCAAAACAATGGTCCTTTGTGACGAAAATGTAGAACAATTTACAGGCATGGAGCTCGAACTTTGAGAATGACTGAAAAAAATGAGTGGACTGCAGTGCATTACGTGCACACAAGGTGTGCCTAGGCTGAAATGCTACACTTGTTTAAACTGTATCTTACATTCTTAAAAATAAAGGGGCCTTATGTAAAGTCACTTGTTCTGCTGCACATGCGTAACGGCAGATGTCATATTTTGCATGAAAACCTAAAATACTGTTTCGTTGCCAACTGTGGTGCACGTTAAAGATGGCTAGTGCTGACGCCATTGCATATATGTACATTGCATATGTACATATGTATACACTTGCCCAAGCTTAGGCGAAAAGTGTTGTCTTGCAGTTTACAAGGAGTGAGGGAACAATACATAGGGCACAAATACATTCGTTTGTGAACGTTGGGATAACCATTTCATACTGGTGCTATGTATTCGCAAAAAGTATTTTCTTTCACTGCATTTATTACTTCTTTAAATGATTATCAGTTTGATATTTGTGCAATATTACAGTGGCATGAAATAAAGGGCTTCACAACAGCTCATATGGCTGGTAATTGGCACAAGAAAGACACTGACCACAGCCAAAGGGAAAATCTTGGTGTGGTCATTGCCTTTCTTTCGCTTTTGTAGTGACATCTAAAATAAGGATTGGACCTTCCAGGATTGTAAACATGGTAAGTAGAGCTAACTATAGCATCTGCGAAGCTGAAACAAGCTTGAACTTTGAATGTCTACACCGCAGCTAAGCAGTGCATCTCATGGCGGGTACTAGCCGTAAGTGGAGGGAGCATTAGCTGAGCTACCAGCTGGCTTGTAAAGGTCTATGTCTAGAGTAGAACTTGGAAAAGACGGCTACTAGCTGTGGCCTTAGCTAGATCAAGATGGAAGTCAAACCTCTACTGGTTAGCTACACGTTTCCTGGGTATTATTATTCTGGTGTTTTATGTGTCACGAGCACGGTATGATTATGAGGCATGCTGTAGTGTCCCGCACTACGGTGTCGCTCGTAATTATACTCTTACGCGAACGAAGGACTAAGAACTGGAGACTATTTACAAAGTATATTTACCAAGAATAACTGCAGCGCTGGCCAGTTCTTGTCTTGTCTTCTCTTGTCTTGTATCCCAGAAAGTGGCGCATACCCACTATTGGGGATTGGCCAAGAAGCAGGCGGTTTTTTGTATGCTTATAAGTAAAGCCAAGCTAGATTTAAATAGTGGAGCGTGGGAATATAGAAGTGTAATTTAGACGTGTAATAAAATATTCTTAAGAATTTTCGTAAAATAAGTTAACGTAAATAAATGAAATAATATAAATTACTGATAATTTTGAAAGTTCAGCAAGGTGCTCTTTTTGTTTCTCTAATAAAATTGTAAAGTGCAAGAAAAGCATCCCTGTGGCTGGAACCCAGTGAAGTCGCCCCAAAAGAAAAAAATGGTTGGTGAGCTTAGCGATAGCCCAAGTTTGGTAAATGAGTGTTCTAATAGTTTTCTTTGGCTTAGAAAGCGGCGGAATGAAAGAAAATAATGTTCGATAGTTTCAAGTGCACTGCAAGAAGAACGTACAGAGGACATAGCCAGACCCAGACCTGTGTAAGTAAAAATTTAGAAGAGGTATAAGACATCTCAATTTTGTAAAAGAAACTTCCAATTGTCTTGAAGGGCATCAAATAATATTCCATGGGAAGCCAATACGGTGGAATTCAGAAGATGGTGCTAGCATTGATGTTGCAGGGTTTTGAGATATAGCGAAATTTCTGTACCTAGCCGCGGTGACATAAGCTGATGTCGGCAAAACAGACATGATAGGGCCGTTGAGGGATGCTTGTGCGAGTGAATCAGCCATTTCATTCAAGTGCAACTCATGATGCCCCGATATCTAAAGCAAACATACTTTCCGTAAGTACGGAGGCACCATCGAACGAAATTTTCTTGGAATTCTTGTATTTAAAGACGCAGTTAGTGCTGTACATACAGTTAGCGAGTCGGTCACAACAACAGCTAATGGGTCGTTTTGGGGGAGTTTTCGTAACGCTAATATAATCGCTAATAATTCTATCTGAAATATAGGTGTGAAGTCGGGAAGGCGAAGAGAGTAAGACCATTGCAGAGATTCAGAGAAGACCCCCACTCCTGCCTTCTCATTACACACAGAATCGTCAGTAGCTATTCCATATTCAGTGGCTAGCTGGTGTAGGTGGGCGTGTAAGGTATTAATTAAATCTCGCCTTGGTAATAGTTTAGCATGATTTAGAAATATGTCCTCGAATTCAGTTTTGAGGTCTGTTAATGCATCATTTGAATGGCAAACTTGGCGTATGGACACATTCAATTTTTCTAACTGTGCTTGCACAAATAATATCTGAGGACTGTGGAATCTCGACCACGATACTTGAAAAAAACTCAGATGGTTCAGTGACAAATGCGTATTGTGTACGTCTCTTTCAAAAGTCATAAATTTTTAAAAATGCCTGAACCGTGCGCATGCGGAATCTGCAATCTAGGGTATGAGCTTCCTGATATAAAAGAGCGTTGGCAACAAATCTAGGTAGCACGAGGCATGACCATAAAGCTTCTCTTTCTAAAAGTATGAGAGGTTTATTTTTGTAGGCGGGGCCACCGGAAAATATTACGCAGCCGAATTCTAATATGGGCCGAGCATACATTTTATATATCATCAGTAAGGCATCCCTGCGTAGTCTAGAGCGATGGTGGCTGAGCCGGCGGATAATATCTACGGCTGGTTCTGCTTTTGTTTTAACATGTTCAATGTGACTGGCCAGGTGAGTTTGCCATGGTAAATTACAACAAGGTACCTGACTTCGTCAACTTGAGGAATGATTTCCTGTCGGTATTGTAAAGATATATGCACCTATGCAGTAAATGGGAATACTAATAGCGCACTTTTGCTAATATTTAACGACATACATAACTCCTTTAGCCATGTCTCCAGCATTCCCAAGTAATTCTGCAATGACTGTTTTAGCGATTGTATATGATTTGCGGATGTAAAAAATGCGATATCGTCTGCATAAACAGAAATATGTACTTCCGGAGACAAAGGAATTGTGCTTACCAAAATGTTAAATAATATAGGGGAAATAACGGAACCCTGTAGTACACCTCTTGTCTACTTGTGTTTGGACGTCGAAATACCGTGTTGGTAACAATAAAACTCTCTATCTCTTATAAATCCATAGATCCAAGTGGTTTTATACTTTGGGAAATTCGTAGACTTAAGCTTATGTAATAGAATACAATGTTCTACAGAGTCGTATGCTTTTGATATATCTATAACGTCACCAAAGCTGCGTACTCTCGTTTGCAGCGAGCAAGTTTAATGCTGCTCTCTAAATCTACATGGGCGCACCACATGGAGTGGCCGGGACGAAATCCAATCTGACAAGGACTGAGAAGGGTATCATCCAGCATAAAATTTGTTATGCTGCCGTGAAGAAGCCTTTCTATTAATTTGACGACATTGGAAGTAAGAGAAGTTGGTCTTGCGTTGTCTAAGTCCAGCTGATTTTTTCTTTAATAGTGGGATAATTTTAGCTGCTCTCCACTCTCTTGGCACCCATGAATTCTTGAGAAGGAAATTTATTATGTTTAGCAGGTCCTGAGGCGCATAATCAAATAAAGCGTTTAGCATACCTGTTGTAATTCCGTCTGGACCGGGGTCTGGTGCCGGTAACGAACTAATAATGGCTTCAAGCTCTCTCTCTCTGTTACTGTTACAAAGTCGTCTCCCAAGGGAGGCTTCTTTAGTCCTATCGGCAATTTATGTTTGAAACGTCGCGATGGTCCTGGAGCAATTTTCTGAAGTGATTATGATAATTCTTTTGTTGACAGAGCGACACATTCGACATTCACAGGCGCCGGTATAACTTTACGAGATCGAAGAAATTTAAACAGGGCTTTTTTATTGCTAGACTTCGAAAGGTATGTGCAGTGCTTGGAATCATAATCCTCCTTAGCTATTGAGACTGTTCGTTTCAATGTAGTAGCTATATATATGTATAATTAGCCCAATTAACAGGACACTGGTTATATAAAAGCTTTTTCCACGCAGCTTTTCTACGTCTGAAATCTTGCTCGTAGTCAGAATTCCACCAGGGACAATACAATCCACCTTTAGTAGATTGCACAACAAATTGAGCGCTTTTTGATGACTGGTTTAGAATAGAACATAGGCTCATTGCTTTAATATCCCTCTCCATGCCCTCCTGAGCGTGTAAAGCTGATCTTAACGCATTTTAAAATTTTTCCTAATTAAGAAAGGTGCTCACATTACTATTTAAACTAGTTAACGGGGTAAGCAGTTCAAAAATTATAGGGAGGTGATCACTGTTAGTTCCAGAATCTACAGTCTTCCAGGAGGTGACAGACATGCTCGAGGTAGCAAACGTAAGATCTAGGGCAGAGACTGACTCTGAACGAAAGTAGGTGCTCTAGAATGTAAGCAAGAGAAATGATTCGTTAAGACCCAATCCCACAAGCGTTTGCCACAAGTGTATGCTCGGAAACCCCAGGATACATGATGAGAATTAAAATCTCCCGCTAGTATGATCTTCTGACTGCGAGCAATAGAGGTATCTAGATAACGGGTATCTTGCACTCCAGTGGGGTAGTAGGTGGTAATTATGGAAAAATATGTGCAACTAGGAAGTATTATATCCAGTGCTAAGATTTCACAGTCTAGGGACATTATCTGGTATGCTACAGTAGCTCTATGGCAGATTCTTGATGAGACAAACAAAACTAAACCACCACCTCGGGATAAGCGATACAATCGAAAACACCGGAAATATTTTAAATGAAAAGTCTGTCCAGCAGCAACCCAAGTTTCCTGTAAAATAATAGTATCCGGAGAATATTTAGAAATAAGATAGAATAAATCTGTTTCAGTGGAATGTATGGAACGACAGTTCCATTGAAATACTGTTAAAGTTCCTATGTTGAATAAATCCGAGCACCAGAGACTGCTTGGTCTAAAACGCTCTCTTTGAAAAAGTCCTTCTTAGTTTTGAATCCCTCTAATGTATTTTTTTTTGCCTTGGAGTTGGTGGGAGAACTGGATTTTTTCTCTGTCGGTGACCTTGTTCGTTTAAGAGATCGGTGGTCCATATCTACGTCTTGATTTTCCATCCAATCTGTGTCGGAGAGACAAATTTGGTCGATGGCTTTGATGAATCGTTATTTGTGAATGGCTGTGTGGTCGATATTTCAGTAGGTGGACTCCACGGTAGACCCGACACCTTATCATCAACAATGGCTTTATTAGTTAGTTGAAGACATGAAGCTTGTTGTGAGGACAGCACCTGAACTAGGGAGTCGGTAAGATTTGTCATAATGGACTCGATTGCTATCTCCAAAGCCTTTTCTACGGAACTTGCCGCAGCCTCAGAGATTGAGTTTTCCCATACACAGTGTTTGACAGGCCGTTATACCAGCATACCCTTGAGTCCGTCTCTGAATTTTTACAATGGCCTCACGACGAGAGCATCGACGTCTATCAATTATTTCGAGGATTTGCACTTCTTTTGACATTGCAGGGCAATTAGGCTCATCTGCGGGGTAGGGACTACTGCAAAGGCAGCACGACTCATTTCGGGAAGAAAAGTCCTTTTAATGATGGCCTTCACAAATTCAGCATCGTGTGTTGGACCTGCAGCCTTTTGTGGAGTGGCCAAATCGCCAGCACTTTAGACACTGAAGGACACGAGGTGATAGAGGCTCAACTCGGTATATAAGCGGACATGCCTTGATTTCCGATGGGTGGTTCATTGCAGCAAAAATAGCAGTGACTGTTTCTGTGGGCATGCGCTTACTATTAACGACACGGCTGCAATGACACACAGAAATCACGCCTGCCGCTGAAAACATTTCCAAAATTTCTGCCGGACGTAGACTTATGTCGACACCACGGACTAAGGCATTTGGTACATGCAAGGTGATGAGGAATGAAACTGCTCACCGGATGTGTCGCAAAAACATCGCACTTCAGTAAATTTCTAGCACAGGCCTGGTGTGACGAGAAGCAAAGAATGCCCCCTCTGCCAAACTGTCGAACCACGTTGAGTTGTTGAAAATTGGCCGAGGCCATCCGGAGTTCGGTTTGAATTACCTTGGAATTCTTCATGCGAATCACTCCGCCATCACTCGGAATCAAAGCCACAGGTACCCTATTCATCCCACTGAGCAAGAAAGGCTCCACGGGCTAATCAGAGTTGGGAACAGAAGCCGACCAGGTGGAAGCCTCCTGGCCTGGCGATGAGAGTGACATTGCAAGGAAATAGGAAATTACTCTGGCAAGTTAACAAATATTAAAACAAAAGGTCAAAAACAATTACGTAAAAAGCGCAGATTAAAAAAAAAGAACCGCCAGCTACTCGACCAGAGCCAGAGTTCGGGAGCTCAGGCACGAGGCCACGTCATCTCCGCTCGCTCTCGCTCAGCCGAAAGCTCGAGAGTCAGAGAGCGTTCGTCATTTTCGTCGGGGCACCCGCGTGCATCGTCCACAAAAGAACACGCAATATGCATGTATCATTATCCCCGGCGGCAGAAGCAACATCCCGGTTCGTCTAAATATCGGTGAGAACAGGAGAGTAATATGGCTTGAGGCGTGCGACATGCACAACGTCAGTGGAATTCGGGGCAGATGAGACGCTGGTATACTGACTTGGCCGATTTCGTACGCAAGTAGAGTCATGGCACGCAGCACTCAATATGTCCCTGTGTACCGAGACAGGAGCTTTTCCAACAGGCCAACGCGACAAGTCGGGGACCAAAGGAGTACGAGATATCCAGGCGAAAAGTGGACGTCTCTGTGTTGACGATCGTACAGACGCCGTTGCTTCTCTTGGGAGGAGGAGGCAAGCGGGGGCAATTTCGCTTGCTTGGGCCGCCCTGTTAATGGCGTCAAGTGCATACTCGGTGGGTCTCTGCTGCGGCGGATGGAAAGGATGCGTCCAGTGGCAACGTGGGTTCTCGACCGAACAACAGAAAGCACGGCGATTTACCGGCAGTGTTGTGACGCGAAGAATTATATGCAAAAGTGACATAGAGTAGGGTGCGATTCAGACGCTCTGTGAGACTATTAGTCTGTGGTTGGTAAGACGTATTCAGCTTGTGCTTGGTTGAGCAGGACTGCAGGATGTCGGCGATTTCTGTAGAAAGAAACGTCCGACTATTGTCGGTGAGAAGTTGGTGCAGAGCACCATGCTTCAGAATCACGTCGCGTAAAAGAAAATCGGTGACATCTGTGGCGCAGCTTGTTAGAAGCGCTCTGACGATGGCGTAGCACGTGGCGTAATCTGTCGCCACAGCGACCAACTTGTTGGCAGACGTGGATAGCGGGAAAGGGCCAGGTAAGTCCAAGCCAACGGGAAAGAAAAGCTCCGAAGGAATGTCGAGCGGTTGAGGGCACCCGGCAGGGAGCGTCGACGGTGTATTTCGGCACTGGCATTTGTCACATGCCGCAACGAATTTACGGATGCAGCGGGCAAGGCCTGGCCAAAAGAAGCGTCGGCGAATCTGGTCGTAGGTGCGGGAGACACCAAAGTGCCTTGCCGTTGGTAAATCGTGAAGTTCTTGCAGAACAGCTGACCGGAGATGCTTAGGAATGACGAGGAGTAGGGCACGACCGTCGGCGCGTACATTGTGGCGGCATAATACTATATCATGGAAAACAAAGAGGTGAAGGGACGAATCAGAAGGCGAAGATTCCAAGCCATCAATGATGGCGCGCAAGGTGGCATCACGGCGTTGCTCGTCGGCGACGTGTAGCAGCTGAGAGACGGAGAAAACGCAAGCGTCGGTGGGTGGTTTGTCCACTGGCTAGCGTGATAAAGATTTTGCGTCTTGATGTAATCGGCCCGACTTGTACACTACTGAACAGCAATATTGTTGTAGCCGCAGGGCCCAGTGATCAAGCCGGCCGGTAGGATCCTTGTGTGGAGAAAGCCAGCAGAACGCGTGGTTGTCCGTGATTACAGAGGTGTGCGTGCCACACAAGTATGGACGGAATTGGGAAACCGCCAAGACGAAATCCCGGCATTCACGATCTGTAATCGAACAGCTGCGTTCCACTGCTGTGAGGAGGCGGCTAGCGTAGATGATAACAACATCGTGGTTTTTGTGTATAAGACAACATATTAATAATAGTTTACCGGAATAATTTTGCCCACCTGCTGTTCTTTAACGTGCACCCGACGCACAGTACATAGATGTTTTTGCGTTTCGCTACCATCACTATGCGGCCGGGATGGAACGTAAACGTCATTCAAGCATCTAAAGCAATGCATAATTATCATATTATATTCGATGGCACAGTGATACCACAGATGTGAAACCATGGGTTTTTAGGAGTAATAGGTGACCGAAAAGTACAACGTTCTAAGCACGAGACAATGCTCAAATACAAGATTTCCAGATTTGCTACATACTTAAGGAGACGCTAAAGGAATATTTTACGTCGAGCTAGGTTCTAAAATTATGTTTCTGTAATAAATATAGCAAATTCTGGGATTTTATGTGATGAAACCTCGTTACAATTATGAGGAACGTCGAAGGGGGGGATGCAGGATTTATTTTTACCACCTGAGGTTCTTTACCATACACCCAGTTCACGGGCGTTAGTGCAGAGCACCACGAAGGAAATGGGGCCGCTTAGGCCGGGAGGTAATCCCGCACCATCGGGCCTAGCAGCGCAACGCCATAACCACTGCGTCCCCACGACAGCTCTTTCCTATCAGTAATTCCTCATTCACAGCGGGCACAAACGTTTCGTAACCGAGAACGTGACGAAAATGGAAAATCGGTGTGGCGCAAGCTGTTTTGGACACTGATATCTCTCATGTGACGTGAACACTGGCTCATTCAGAGACAATGGCAGAGAGGTAGGTCACACGGGGATCAGCTTAACTCTACCGTCTTGTAGCAGGCGATTCATATTCAGGTACAGCACTGGAACCGTCCGTGGCATTTTGCTATTGAACAAATCGTAAATGGGCATCCAGAAAACGATGATAAGCTTCTAGACCAATGATCGCTCTAACTCGGCTCAATATTTTCCCTTAGTGCCCCTTTCGTTGTGTTACGAAAACGTCAGAACATCCATTGATGCAGTCCTATGAGTCACCTGCGATATAGGTCACCGGTCCCGTCAAATATTCGCCCTTCCTGGCTACGTGTTTTAGTGAGTTTACAAGACCAAGCCAGAGCCGGGAAAGTAGAGACGTTGGCTAGAGTTCGTCCAGTTGCTACCCTACACGTGGGAAGGAGGAGTGCTGAGCGAAAGGCAAAGGCAATAGTTCACGCTGGCACTATTTCAAGGTGCAGCGTGTCCACAGCAATGGGCACTCATGTCTGCCTCCTTCAGCTCCTGAACAACAACGTAGCCTGCTGAGCGGCTGAGGTGTGAGGTCAGGGCCTCTTCTTCTGTAAAAAAAAGGCCGATCGTAGTCTGCTCAAGGTGCACAAGGACAGTAGTTCTGGCGTTGTTTGTCGAAGCAGGCATAGTGGCAGAGGAAACGAAGAAAATGATTGATTGTCTCTTTACAGCTGCATTTAGCGCACACGGGTGAGTCACCGATTACAATGTGACAGCTGTATACATTAGTGCAAAGTCGTAGGTGCTTCCATTTGTTCCTTTACTTTTTTTTTCTTTCCGAGCAGTCTGTCGTGCTGCATATTATGCTTAAACATATGCAGGCTTCGTCAAAAAGCTGCATAAGTGGTCCGGTCAAACTTAACGTCCCGTCGCAAACTGTGGGCAGGTCGTACCATTTTATACTCGACGTTATAGGTTGGCTAACGGAACGGAAATCATGGCGCTCGTGATAGCGCAGAATAGGTAGACGGGACCAATTTGCAAGTATTCGGAGAGCTGCAGTGAGAGTCTCGGGACAAGCTCTCACCAAGCTCTAGCAGGAAATTTATCTCTTTGCTGGGTTTTTCTTTTCCAGGAGAGAGATCGTTTTTTTTTAGGCACTGACGCACATCCCCCTAATTGGTATCGGATATTCTTCTTTTCTTCTTCACAACGTTCGCGCCTTTTCTACATCAGGTAAGTGGGGCGTTTCACTTTGCAGGTGTCTCAGGCTGATGTAAAAGTGCAAAATCCTCCGCGCTGTTTAGTTTTCATGGTCCACAGCGCTGGCGCTGTTGGCCTTTCTTTTTTCTTTGTTTCAGTAGGACCTGTTCTCGGCGTTGTTTTGTCGCAGTACGCGCTTTGCGCATTCTGTTGTTCATCTGGTGACTTGTCGACTACTACAAGTACATAGGGTTTTCTATAACCGATGACCTTACATGGAACTTGCACATCCATTGCATAATTAACAATATCAGTTTTATACCTGGGTTCCTGCCCCTGTACACTTAAACCCTCTACAGGACACTTATTCGCTATACATGTCCAAGAATATTGGACCGCGCCCCTTCGGCCATCCGGGAAACTTCAGAACAGTGCACCAGCGTAACCCAATTGCCATCAAGTTAAAAAATATGTGTATTCCAGAAGGCGGCTCTAATTTCAACAACTTTCATGTAGCAACATTAAGAGGTTGCGCCTTTTTAGTAACACGCCTATTTACGACACTTGTCTCTGCTGCGCTATAGCAGTGTTTTGTTCAAAATTAGTACTAAAGTAAATTAGTATTAGTAGTCCCCTCCTTTCTGTGTGTTCAACAAAGGTGTGGGAGCTGATTGTGTGAACGTCGCCCTCAACGAGGGTCCTTCGACGACTTTGGGCACTCCGAGTGGACGAAGGTGGGGCGGCAGATTTTCCTGGCCTAGGGATCTAGGGAGGACTGAGTGGGTTCAAGCGGCGTTTTCGGCTGCTCAGTGTGCTTCAATTCAGTCGCGCCAGACTGATGAGACGAAACGTTATTCACTTTTCATGTAGATATTGTAAATAAACACCGTACTCCTCGTTCTTGATGAGAACATGTTCCTCCCTTCAACAACGTCCCTAGCGTGGATGAATCGGACGACGGCATGGACCAGCTACACCTCTTTACAAGGTCAACTCGAACTCTTACAATGCTTCAATTATGCATTTTTACTATTCTGATATTTTTTGCACTGCACAATTTAGTCTTTATTCACTCGACATCTGTATTAGCTTATTCCTTACTTCACAATTCTCTGTTACGCATCTCTTTTTCAATTTTTCCCCGAAATTTTTATATTCTTCGAACTTAGAAGTGCACCCGCTTCATCCGGCTCCAGCTGACTTCTGAGTGGATGTGAATGTACTAGCGCCGTGCGCAATGTTCTTCGAGCTTAGTGTATGCCAACGCTAACGCGTCCATAATGATTAAAATTATTGTAAATACGAAAAATAGCGTCAACGATTCTTTTCATCAACACGGATTCTAACTAGACTTCACCAGATAAGGACATAATTTGGGGACGGTATTCTGAAACGATTCACTTCGGCGATATTATCGCCTCGGTAGTTTGACGTCAGGCGCTCGCTGATTGGTTGCTTTAGCAGATGAACTACATCATCCAATTCTGCTCAAACGACCAATAAGCGCGCCTGATGGCAAATTGGATCGTTTCAGAATACGGGCCCTGCCGATGCACAAACGGAGTTATTTAAGACTGACTGGACGCGTCCATTTTCAGCTCTGCGCCCCATGCAACGATACGGGAGACAGTGGAACACTTTTGGTAGTTGCGCCCAAGCCATCGTGGGGAAACGGACGATATTTTTTGATTATTTACAGAAGAAAGTCCTTTGGTAAGCACCCCGGCAGCACCTTGTGTTCCCAGAAGAGTGCGTAATAAATAGCCCGCAAGGAAACTTCACGTCTTCTCGCATTCATGAGAGGCGCCGGTTTGCTAAGCTTGCGGCAACATATTCCTGTGACTTTGCAAGGGATGTTCAGGCATCGCAATTGCCAACTTCCATCGCAACACTAATCCCGTCTGTAGCTACAAAGCCACCGACACCACGAAAAATTAAGCATCAGGTAGAGAGACAAAAATAAATTAAAGCTAGGCCGACGTGCGGTCAAACTTAATTAAAACGAGCCAACGGATCGGCAACCAGACCAAAAAAGAGTAAAAAAGTGAAACGGCGGACCCCGTGCAATGTTGCAATCTAAATTACGCGAAGCTCCTTTGAGTTAACGAGGTAGCAGCAGCATAGAGAATGCAATAAGCACAGCCTCGCCGATCACACCTGTTGGCTATCGGACTCTGGAGGACCAGAGCGATGCACTATATGATGCATGTCTATCGAAGAATGTTGACAGGTGTACACACATAGAATTGCGCGACAGATATTTCAATACATTTATGGGTTCTATACCTCTTGTGTCAGAGTGGCGTTTAACCATTTGTGGGAATCGGCCACGAATGGGCGTATACCAGGTGGCCCGATGATGATGATGATGAAAAACGTTTATTTGCTCTATTTTGCAGTGATTTTTGCGGCATCAGATGGAGTCTTCCATCTTCTCTCCAGGGTCGGTTCCCCTAGTCCAGGGCTCCGCTGAGGGTAGCTGCCCTGCGTGCACGCCCTACCAGTCCTTGTTGGACTTTCAGGATGTCGCTGGATAGCATCCTCTCCCACTGTTCCGCACTCGGGTTTTTTATTATGGCTAGCCCTTCTGTTTTCTGGCAAGCCCATGTGGTATGGTATAGGGTTGGTTTGTCTCCACACCATGGGCACTTGCTCTCGTACTGCGTGGGGTAGATCTTGCTTAGCATGTTTAGGCACGGGAATGTTCCCGTTTGTAGCTGTCGCCATGCTACGGCGTCTTCTCTGTTTAGTTGTTTGTGAGGGGGCGGGTATTTTCGTCTGATGCCTCTGTAGTAATTTAGTATCTCTGAATAGCTTTGGGCTACCGGCTCGGGTTCCTCAGCGGGGTCGGGAATGTTGGATGCTCGGTTTGTTGCATGCCCTCGAGCTATCCTATCGGCCTCCTGATTTCCCGTAATGTCGGTATGTCCCGGCACCCAAACTATCGTGTGTTTGGCCTGGTTGTTGACGGTTTTGCCACTTGAGCGGAGGATGCGGAGCGCGCTGTGGCTGATTCTGCCGTTTAGGTAGTTGCGGCATGCTGCTTGTGAATCTGTGAGTATGGTTAAGGACCTGTTGGATCGGTAGCCCTCCGCTGCCGCTAGAGCCACGGCTGCCTCTTCGGCCTCAACTACCGTACAGTTCCGAATTGATGCGCTGGTGATTTCTTTTAGGTCCGAGTTGATCCCCGTTGCGACTTTGCTTTTCTTGTGGTTTTTGTCCTGAGTGTAGGTAGCGGCGTCTACGTACACTGTGTCATGTCTAGTTGCCAGTGTTCTTTGTACATACTCTGCTCTTGCTTGTCTTCGTGCCATGTGTAGGTTCGGGTCCATATTCCTGGGTATCGGTGCTACTTTGATGGTGTTTCTGTATTCGTCCGGTATCGTCTCCGTGCTTTGTGTCTCCTTTATGGTAGCTTCACCGCCGTATCTACTCAGGAGTCTTCTGCCCATTGCCGATAGCCTTAGTCTTTGCATTTGCGCGATTATCTGCGCTTCTTGGAGCGCCTCGAGACTGTTGTGTAGCCCCAGGGCCAGGAGTTTGTCGGTCGATGTTGACTGCGGTAGGTGGAGCGCCGTCTTGAGGGCTTTCCTCACGATTGCGTCCACTTGTTGCATTTCGTGCTTCGTACAATGGTAGTACGGGAGGCTGTACGTCACTCTACTGACCACCAGGCTTCTGACCAGTTTGAGTGTGTCTGCTTCTTTCATGCCGTGTCTTTTCCGCGAGACCCGCGTTATCATGCGGGCCACTTGGTTGGCTCCAGTTTTAAGTAGTGTTAGGGTGTGGGTACATCGTTGGTTCGATTGTATCCACATTCCTAATATCCTGATGAGCGTCATCTCCGGGATTGGCTGTCCCTCGAGGTGGATGTTCAACTTCATGTTTACTTCCTCTGGGACGGTGCGATTCTTCTTGCCTCGCCATACTCTTAGGAGCTCGGACTTCTCCGTTGAGCAGGCTAGACCTCTTGCCTTGACATATTTCTCTACGCATGTCGCAGCTTCTTGTAATCTTTCTTCCTTTTCCCTGAGTGAGCCTTTGGTGACCCATACAGTGATATCGTCGGCGTATATGGCGTGGCGTACGCCGTCGATTGGGTCTAGTTGTTGGGCCAGTCCAATCATAGCAACATTGAACAGGATGGGTGAGATGACCGATCCCTGCGGTGTGCCTTTGTTTGGGGTGTTGAACTTTTCGTATCTCAGCTCGCCCAGGCCGATTGTTGCTGCTCTGTTTGACAAAAATGCCTTGACGTAGCTGTGTATTTTCATGCCGCAATTTAGGTTGTCTAGTCCTGTCAGGATGGCTTCGTTGCTTACGTTGTCAAAGGCGCCTTTGACGTCCAGTGCCATGATGATGTGCTCTCCGTTGAGCGGGATATTGCTCAGTACCTCTTCTCTGATTTGCAGCAGTACATCTTGGGTCGAGAGCCTGGCTCTGAAACCAAACATGCTGTGGGGGTACAGCTCGTTTTCTTCCATATGATTTTGTAGCCTCCTCGTAACCACTCTCTCATAGATCTTGCCCAGGCATGATGTAAGAGAGATTGGTCTGAGGTTTTCCACTTGAAGTTTCTTGCCTGGTTTCGGGATCATGATGACTTCCGCGTGTTTCCATTCTTCTGGTACTGTTCCCGCTTGCCAGTGTCCATTGAGATATTCGGTTAGCTTTTCGACTAGCTCGTCTCCGAGGTTGCGGATGAGCGCGTTTTTGATCTTGTCCGCACCTGCGGCTGTGTTTTTTGTTGCGCTTCTTATCGCCGCGTACACCTCATCCCGGGTGATGGGTCTATCCAGCCTTCCATTTTCTTCTCCTTTGTAGCGCTCTGTATAGGCTGCTGGGTCGCCGTCGCCGTAGCACTTTTTGCATACTTTGTCCAATAGTTCCGAATCTGTTCCCTCGTACCAGTCGGCATATGACTTTGTTGTTTTCGGTCTTTGATTTTGCCGGATCTAGAAGTGCCTTCAGTACACGCCATGTTTTTGCAGCGCTCAAGGTTCCGTTTAGAGAGTCACTAAATTGTTGCCAATTTTGCTTCGCTAGCTGCGCCGCGTATTCTTCTGCTTTTTTCGTGATTTCCGCGATCTTTAGCTTGAGCTTTCTGTTGTATTTCTGTCTTTTCCACCTTTTTGTGAGCCCCCTTCTGGCTTCCCATAGTCTGAGAAGTCCAGAGTCCACGTCCGGCGTCTGCGGCGTACGCTCAATTTCTTTGGTGAATTTGCGTTGTGTTTCTTTGAGCATGTTCCCCCAGTCTGTTATAGATTCGATGCTTTTTATTGTATCGCCACATGCTTCTCTGAACGCTTTCCAGTCCGTTATGTTTGCTTTCCCTATTTGTCGTCTAATTTTGTCTGCTATTGTGATTTGCGTCTTGAGGATATAGTAGTCGCTACCTAGGTTTTCCATTAGGTTGTCCCACTCCGCTTGCTTAGTTCTTTTGACGAACGTGAGATCGGGGCACGTGTCCTTGTTCACGCTGTTCCCGATCCTCGTAGGGGTATCGACTTCCGTGATGAGTTCACACTCGATATTGTCAGCTGCTTCGGTTACCGCTCTTCCCTTTTGATCCGTTCTCGTGTATCCCCAGCTCTCCTCTCTGGCGTTGAAATCTCCCAGTATGACTAGTGCATTTCCTTTAGCCAGCTTGTCTGCTCCTTTGAACAGCGCATCGAATTTCGCCCTGCTTTGTCTCGGGGGGCTGTGTATATTTACGATGAATATGCTTCCTCCCTTCCTTTTCTTTTTTGGTATGATCTCGACTATTACGTGCTCTACGTCTGTGTCGGCTATCCTGTCATGGCTTATAGCGATGAGGGTTTTGTTGACTAGGATTGCCGTTCTTCTCCCTTCCTCCGGATTCTCTTAGCACGTGTAACCCTGTAGTGTTGGGGTAATCCCTGTTTCTTGTAGAGCTATTACGTCGGGTGGAGTTAGTTGTGTGTTGATGTACTGTTGTAGTAGTGCTTGTTTTCTTCTATATCCTCTGCAGTTCCACTGCCGTATTTCTAGTTTTTCTTTTTTTTTTAGTTCTTTTGGTTGTACGGTCCATGCCTAAATTTCGGGGTCGTCGT
Source organism: Dermacentor albipictus (assembly GCF_038994185.2). NCBI lineage: Eukaryota > Metazoa > Arthropoda > Arachnida > Ixodida > Ixodidae > Dermacentor > Dermacentor albipictus. The sequence continues at coordinate 90,916,776 of NC_091827.1, read as the reverse complement.
CTCTAGTACTGTAGTATTCTAACGCCGGACGTCTCCGGTTGAAGTTGTCTTTGACGCCTTCGGTAATTTTCTGTTTTCGTAGGGTGCGGATTTCTGTTCCCTGCATGGTTATCTGCTGTTCCATTCTTTGCATAGCTTGCTGTATTTCTGCTATAAACTTGGTGAGGTTGGCCTGAGTCATTTCGGTAGGTTGACTTTGCGGGGGTGTTGATGGCGGCCTGGGAGCGTTACCTGACCTGAGGTCCTGTACTTCCTGCATTAGTCTATTGATTTTTGCGTCCTGCTCTTCGCGCGCTCTACGGCTAATTTCTAGCTCTCGCCTGAGTGCCCTGTTTTCTTCCTCTAGCTGTTTCTCTCTATTGTTCTGGTTATTACCCGAGTGCGGAAACAAAGTTTTGGGAGGGCCTGCTTCCCAGCTCACCTTCGTGCCACCCTTGGGCTTCTTCTTTTTCTGCTGCTGCTGCTGCTGGCCCTCGATGGCCAGGGGCGACAAGGGGTGGGAAGGACCGGGACCGACTCCGTGAATGGCTCCGTGACTGGCTCCGTGACCCGTTCCGGGATCCGTTCCGTGACCGGCTCCGGGATCGGCTCCGGGATCGACTCCGCTCGCCCTCCGAGCTGAACCATCTCGGATGGCGTTGCCTCCGTTCTTTCTCTCTGCTGCTGCGCTGCTGCTGCTGCGACTGGTGCTGTCGACCTCGCAGCTCGCTGACTTTCTTTAGGCGTTCCTTGCAGTCCCTGGATCCGGTGGCGTGGTCGCCTCCACATATCAGGCACTTGGTTTGGCATTGGTGATTTTCCGGTGGATTCTGCATTCCGCATTGCCTGCACGCCTTGGCATTTGACGTCGGGCAGACGTCGGAGCGGTGGCCCTGTTGGCAGCAAATGTAGCACACCTGCCTCGTCGGCCGGTATGGGTAGCACCTAAACTCTGCGCCCGCAAAGATCACGTATTTGGGTATGATGGAGGCGTCAAAGGTGATGACCGCCGTTTCCGATTTTCCTAGCATTCTTGCGGTGAGCACCACAACCCCTTGGGTGCGGACTCGTATCTTCGCCTTGAGCATTTCCGTCGGCGTTCCCGCGGGGACTCCGTGTATTACGGCTCGCTTGACGTCCTCCGGCATGGCCACGTATCTGTTGACCTCGTAGGCTTGGCCTCTGACTCGCAGGTTGGTTATTCCGAGCATCATCTTCGCTACTTCCTCGTTCGAAGTACTTGCTATGATGATGTTCGACCCTGTCCTTAGTCTGACTATGAAGTCTTCATCCTTGAATTTGTTGTTGCATGCCTCGATGATGGCTTGCACGATTTCTATCGCCTTCAGTGCTTTGATTGGTAGGCCATTCTTTGGTCTGATAATAATTTTGGCGTCGCCCTTTGGGAGCGGTGGCAGCCTTTGTCGCGGCTGTCGTTGTTGTTTGTGCGCACCTTGCGCGCCAGCTGTCGTTCCGCTCACACCACCTGCTGCCGAGGTGGCCGGCGCCATCTTGCTATTATTCTCCCCACTCCGGGTCTCGTTCGAGTTCAAAATTACAGCGTTCCACGATCCGCCCCTCTGCTGTTTTTTCTGGCGTTTTGAAGTATAAATCTGCCATTGCTCGGCGGTATCGTATGTGCTTGACGTATCCGGTTGGTCCTGCTGCATGGCGGCACCCTCGAGCTCTCCGTCTCCGGTGGCTTCGGTGTCGGAGTAGCCGCGGTAGCGATCGTCGTCCATGTCTTGCGTTTCGGGCGGATCGTTGGCGGGTCCGTTCATGAGGGGCTTCAAGTTCGGTGTGTTCGAGCAGCGGAGGTCAATCTCAGGCCGCGTCGAAGTCGTCGACGCTGCCCGTCGCCCTCGAGCGCCGTGCTCGCGCTAGGCCTTGTGTGCTTACAGGGGATGGTAGTTCGCAGTGGTGAGGCGGTCGCTCACGCGCTAAGCCTATCGAGGCCTAACGGGGCTTCCGCCGCTTCGAATTTTCAAAGTCGCGTGGAATGACGAAAACTTCACTCACGGACTTGAACTTGGTCTTGAAAGGTAGCGTTTGTCGAGTGGAACCCGATAGGATAGTCGAGTCTGGTGCAGTTGACGAGTTTTCGGCTAAAACGTCGATAGTCGGCGTAGCCCATGTGAATGGACCAAATATATGAAATATAGAAGAAAAACAAAATGCCACTCAATAAAATGTGCCATTCTATTAGGATGTATGTGCCCTTTGGAGATACATACGAGCCCGCATACTATCTGTAGGTCCTGTCGTTATTTATTATTTCATTATACAATATTAGCGCGTTCAGTGCAACAGCTTTGTCCGTCAGTATTCAGTTCTGTGAAAGTTGTGTATTCAGCGAGAAACGTTACTTACGTATATGGCTGCACCGAGCCCCGTGGAGTTTAGCAAAGGAAGCTGCGCTTTCAAAAAAAGGCGGCAGCAAATGCTCGCCCAGTTCGAGCGTTGTATGTGCTGTCAGTACTTCGAGGATGTGACAGGTATTGAAAGCAACGGTCATTACTGGCAGTGTGACACTGCCCGCAGCTGGATTGCAGGCTCAAAGGCTTTCGTAGCAACTCAATCGCCGCAAAGGCTATTTATTCTTATTTCATTTTGTCTTTCCGAGACTGGTCTTTCAAAAAAATAATATTTGTAGTACGTTCTCATCGAACGCAGCCTCACGAGACGTCGCCATCAGCGCCGCACCCCCCCCCCCTTCTCCTCTGCTACGAACACCTCGCCCCCATACCCTTCCCACCTCCCCCCTGTCGGAGGGAGCAGGCCTTGATTACCGTTCATTACAGGACGCGTCTGGTCCAGTGAAGACTCGGTGCCAGCTCGATTTGAGAGCTAGTACTGGGCCCTGCTCCTGTAGCAGGAAGCTACCGTCAAGAGGGAGTGATCGGCCTTGCCCCGTCCGCGTCTGTATTATATTTCCACCGCACCATCAATCCACGAGCCTAATTGGTTCCGGCGGGCCAAATTATGTTGGGCAGGCCCCGGCGGCAGCTTCCGCGAACGACGTCTTGCGTGCTGCGCTGACAGAACACAATTGCGCGAACGTGTAGGCTGACGCGAGCATGACCCGCGAGCCCTTGTCTTACTCGTCAGAATCAGCGGTGTCGTGCAGGGACTTTCCTGCTGCGTGCAAACCTCCCTTGCTCTTAGTATACACGCCCTGATGCGGCAGGAGTCTTTGGCGATCTTATTGTCTTTCGCAATCTTATAGCGGAAATACGTGCACTCGTAGACGAGAGCCTGAGCCCTGAGCGGGCGTTGTTGTTGGTCTCTCTCTCTCTCTCTCTCTCTCTCTCTATATATATATATATATATATATATATATATATATATATCAGGCTATTTTCATGTCCATTGCAGGACTAAGACCTCTTCCGCCGACCTCCAATTACCCTTGTCTTGCGCTAGCTGATTCCAAGATGCCTGCAGATTTCCTAATTTCATCACCTCACCTCATTTTCTGCCGGCCTTGGCTGCGCTTCTCATATTTTACCCTACGCATTACATATAGCCTACCTAGCTCCTTGTCTTTGTTAACCAGAATATCGGCTATCCCCGCTTGCTCTTTGACCTGCACCACTCTCTTTTTGTCTTAAACTTACATATAACATATTTCGTTCCATCGCTGCTTGCACGGCTCCTGGCTTGTTCTGGAGCTCCATTGTTAACCTCCAAGCTTCTGCCCCATATGTTAACACCGGTAGTATGTAATCACTGTACACTTTTACTTTCAACGACAGTGGGATGCTGCCTGTCAGTATTTGGTAATGCCAGCCGTATGCACTCCAGCCCATTTTTATTCTTCTTTAAATTTCCTTGTCGTGATCAGGGTATTCTATGAGTAATTGACCTAGATACTAAAAGATACTCCTGAAAACTATATATGTATATACATTCAGAAAATTGTCAGAATGTCATTATATTGAATGAGGCTTCAAAATGCATCATTAAGAGACATGGTTATCAATCACACCTAGTGAAATATTACAGTCCAGTGTTGCGAAAAGTTCTTGGAGTGTGTCGCTGACGTGAGATAAAAAATTCGCAAGAATTGTCGCTAAAGCTATCAACAGGATTTCAAATGTAGTAGACGTTTTGGAACACTAGGGCATGAGTTATAACGTCAAGCAAATAATTTACTTAGATGCTCCATGTTTGTGTAATGCCCGTGCAGGTACGGATAAATAGTGAATTTAACCGCGGTATGTAAAGGCTTTGACGTTATTTGCATATCCACACAATGAATGATACAGCTTAAATTCTACATTTACTCTCAGGTTGTAAGGTTATAAACTCAGAACGATTCAAAAGAACACAAATGGCGTAGCTTAGCTTACAAGGCGCTTAGTCTAGATTATCCCCCAGTTTTGCTGGTTGCCGACGTTTGTAATGGAAGAACTAGATTTTGCATATGTATTCACATACTGGATTATGACTGCTTAAAATTTTCATTATCTTCTGATTGGAAGGTCACAAATACAGCACGATCCAAAGGAACACCGGCAACTTAGGTTTCCTAAGATGAAAATGAATTTCCCTGAATTTTTTTGCGCTTGTCGATATACGTGGTAGCAGAACTAGATTCTGTGGAACGCGCTTGGCTGTATGTTGTTAATATGGCGACGATAATTACCAAAACTTCATAAAGGTCGAAGACACCGCTTCCACCGTTTATCTACCTGGTAGCCACCGCGAAGTATTGATTGGTCCGAAAGCCGTGCGCAACGGAAGCAGTGCATTCATAGCCACGTGAACGAGCACAGCTGCTCCAATATCCGCCCCTTTCTATGCAGTCGGTCGTTCTTACACACCTGCTGTGTTGCAGGTCTGAACATAGACTTTATTTCGATTGGTCTGGGTGGATTAATTTACTGCTACGCTTGCGAACGTCCATAAATCAAACCGTTTAGTTATACCACAGAACCCGCAGCATATAAACACAATGAAATCGCTTTTGTTTAAGGATAATAATAAAAAAAACATCAACTTTGTGAGCGCAATATGAAGCTCGTGTTGACCACTGTGTTGCGAAGCACAATCAGAGTGTCAAGACTATCGATGTGAAGGCGACCGCTTCTTCAACACGATCCCGTCACCTGTACGTCGTGAGTTTCTGGCGCTTACATATGGTTTTTAAATAATAAACTGCGTTCTAAAAGGCCACTTCTTAAGCAACATTCCTATTTTCGAAGTCGCTAAAATTCCGCTAGTTATTCGTTCAAGCCGGTAAGAACGTCCGTGGTCGCTAAATAGAAAACTTTCTCGCTAAACAAACAAAGGAGTCACTAATTCTAGTGAAAAATACAAACGCTTAAGACGGTTCAATGATTACAAACCGGTAAATTTCGAAAAGCAACGTCTATTTTGTGTTTTCGAGATGTTAGGTTAGACGGTCCCGACAACCACGAGATGAAGCAAGCAGCACAAGGTGACACTTGTTTTGTACTTCCCGGTGACAGCCCCCTCGGCAATGCAGGTGTGCAAGGCGTGTTCCACAGATTGCCCGCACCGCGATGAATTGTATACTATTACCTGCGTAGTGAAGTCAGCCGAGCGTCATTCACTGCAGCGCAAGGGAGCGAGGTCCGAAAGGCCATTGTACCTGCCAAAGCAATGGATATGTAATAAGGAGAGCCAACTTACGTAGGCGCCATTATGAAATAAAACTTAAGCTCTGCTGTTCTTTTGTTGTATTTGCCAATATGCAGCCGACAGTGGCCACTTACAAAAGTGGGGGGGGAGGGAAAATGGCCTACCTTATTCCCCCACTTCTGAAAGTGGCGGGAAAAATGCCGCCTCCATCCCTTCCCACCCAATCCCGGTAGGTACGCCTATGGGGTTTTCCCTGTAGCTTCGTGCTTCCAGTCGGGTGGGCAGTAATTTTCATTTCATTGATGCACAGTGTGCAAAGCACGGATTGTCTCAACATTTAAAAATACGCGTGTTAAATTTCGCTTTGACAACTGTTAAGGTATGTTTCTGCTTGTAATTTCTGCCCAGAGTGCCAAGAATTCGCGAATTGACTGGGATGACGTGCTTGAAGAGCGATGTGTCGAAAGGGCTTTTGAATCTTTCTTTTGCAAGAATATCCGAATGCTCTGACTTATGTACAAGTAACACTACTGCGACGCGATGATTTAGCTCGCCAAGAAAGCCTTGGATTAGTGATTCTGTATTACGGTCTATTAAAGAAAGAGATAATCTTCGTGAGAAACTTAAAGTCCAGCCATTCAATAATGCGTTGCGATTGCGCTTCTACCCATATTCATATGTTCTAACAGCCACATTAAAAAATGCCAAGCGTAATTACTACGAAAATAAAATAAGACAAAAATGGAAGTGATACCAGACGAAACTGGATAGGTTATTAAAGAATTCCTAAACATTAATATAACTAAATATCACATATCGTGCGTGAACCACGATTCTGCTAATATTGCTGACCCTCAAGACCTACCTAATGTTTTCAGTGAATATTGTAGTATTGCAGACGGTGGTCAGCCTGATTCAACGTTGCTAACTTTTCCGCGCTGTTCTCATTCCTTTTACCTGTTCTCCACAACATCGCTAGAAGTATGTAACATTATCGTTCTCTTAAAACAACCGGTCCAGGCGTCGACTTGATACACCCCTCTAGCCCTAAGCTTGTATCTAACGAAATGTCACCTGCGTTAGCACATATGGCAAACACATTATTTATAGATGGCATCTTTCCAAATCGCCTCAAGACAGGTAAAATAATTCCAGTATTTGAAAAAGGTGACCATAAGTGCATGAATATTTATCGTCCTATCTGCATTTTGTCTTTCTTTAGTAGTCGAAGTTAATGGTGTCTTCTCCTCATCAAAAATTGTAAATACAGGCGTCCCTCAGAGATCAATACTTGGGCCACTTTTACTTCTCATATTCATTAATGACTTGCCAGAAATATTAACACATGCGCACTGTCATCTTTATGCTGATGACACCACTATTTTCGCATCTGATAAAAATTTATTCGCATTGCAGGATAAACTTAACGCTGACCTAGCGAATGTTCATTCATGGTGTGTAAAGAACAAGGTAACCATTAACCCATCCAGGCACGTACCCAGGACGGGGGGGGGGGGGGGGGGGGCACTCCCCCGCCCCGAAATCAGGCGGCATACGCCCCCTTCCCTGCCCACGCCAGCACTCCTCACACATTCCTAAAGCGCCACCAAATCAATGTTGAGACTTGACAGCTATTCAGCTCTCAACATTTTGCTGCCTTCGTCATTCCTTTTGGATGGCTGTAGTTATGGGCCCCTCTTGGGGTGTGAAGGCCAGTCAGTGTTTTCATAGATTCGGTGCCCGCGCGATTAACTCGAGATGTGTTCAGTTGTCGCCAGCTATTCAACGGTCACGCGCTGTTATGTTTGTGCCTTGGGATTTGCCTGACGGGAGGCCAGTGCTGTGGTGTGTTGACCGTGGAGGCAGCGTTAATCCCCACATGGTGCCCGCTTCGGGCACGTGACGACTAAGTGCGCGGCGTGGGTGTCCTCGCAGCTGCACGGCGTCAACGACGGAAGCGGCCGTCGGCTTACCGACTGCTATTCGGCCCCTCCTCGTGCGGACAGCAATGCACCCCACCCCTTCCTTCGTGCGGCGGCGCCAAGGGGCAACCCTTTTACCGACCACCCAAGGACTATGTTTCGACACCTTGCTTTGCAGATCGTTCGTTCCCTTTGTCGTATGTCGGGCCACTGAACTTGCCCGGCGCCCCATACCGACCGACCGCCAGATTAGCCTGACGGCGCAGCGCGGTGCCCGGAGGCGCCGGCCACTGAAAGCGGCGTTGGGACCACCGAGGCTGCCCGGACCCTCTCTCTCTCGAACTTGTTCGTCCTTAGGGACTATCTAGGGAATCTGGGGACGGGAAGTGTTATTTAAGCAGCTTGGAGCTGCTCGGTTGGTCTCTCCTGATATCCACGCCAACTTGTACATACTGTATAAAGAATTCTTCGCCTAGAAAGCTCTCCTCGACTCTGACTCTGCGTGAAGTGGGGTCCTGACCTCCTGCCGGCCACGCATACCTCGGCACACGCAACAGCTGGATGGCGAGCGGTGGGATCGAGCCTGAAGTATGAAGGACGACAGCACACCGAGATCACGGGGACGGACAGCTCAGGGCTGGTGAGTGTTGGCTTTGCTCTTTGAGTGACCAGGCTGACTGGATAGAGGTGTAATCCTAGTCGCTGGTAGGGACCTGCCGCAGAAGCGTGTGTTTTGGTACTTCTGGGTAGAGGTCGAGGCATTGTCACACCAGTGTTTCGTGATGGATCTCAAACGGTTGCTTAGAACTCAGCTCATATCCCTTTGCGAGGAGCTAGGCGTTGAAGTTCAGCTTCAAATGACGAAAGCAAGTATCATTGAAGCGATTGAGAGCACGGATCTTGCGAAAGAGGAAATCGTAGAAATGTGGAACGAAATCCTAAGGCGCAAGGCGGACGAGCAGAAGCTAACAGAGCTTCAGATAGAGAAACTTCGACTTGAAGTCGAGTTGAGAAAGACAAGTGTGGTTCCGGAATCAGAGGGAGCAGGTAGACATGACCTTTATGATCTATCTAAACTTATGCAGCCCTTCAAGGTTGGGCAAGATATAGGCCTGTATCTAGTAAATTTCGAGAGAACTTGCGAAAAGTCAAAATTTGTTCGCAGCATTTGGGCGCGGCGCTTGCTTAGTTTGTTGCCCTGCGAGGTAGCAGATGTGCTTGCGAGGTTGCCTGCGGATGATTCTGACGACTATGATCAGGTAAAAGAGAGCCTATTGAAGCGGTTTCATTTATCAGCAGAGGCATTCAGGCAGAGATTTCGAAGTCTGAACAAAAGGCAGGGCGCCACTTTTGCTGAGTTTGCTTATGAGTTAAAGGTAAATTTGGCCGAGTGGTTAAAGGGCGCCAAAGCTTTTGGCAGCTTCGAAAAGGCGTTAGAAGTGTTTGCCTTGGAGCAGTTCTATTCAAAGGTGCCGGAGGCAATGAAACTTTGGATCCAAGACAGGGATCGTGTCGAGTCGGTGCAGTCAGCCGCTGACCTGGCGGATCAGTATGCCTCACGCAGAGGAATTAAAGAGGAGGCTACGATCGCCAGTGCCAGGGAAAAGAGAGGCTGGGAGGGTACAGCTAGGCCCAGTAATGGGAAAGATGCTGCGAAAGAAGTGGAGCCGAAGGTTCACGAGCAGCCGATAGGGGAACAAGAGAGAGAGATTCGCGAGAAGCGTTCACAGAAGAGCTTGTTCGGAGAACGGAGGCCGGTGACGTGCTTTAACTGCAACGAAACCGGTCACATAGCTGTCGGCTGCCGCAAACCAAGGGTTGTGTTTGCGTACGTTTCTGACTCGCAGACTAATGATGAGCTGCTCAAACCGCACCTGTCTAAACTGCAGGTGAATGGGAAAAGCTGCAACGTGTTGCGGGACAGTGGAGCAACCATTGACTTGGTGCACCCAGATTATGTGAAGCAGGAGCAGTACAATGGCAAATGCGCTTGGATAAAGCCTGTGTTAGAAGACACGAGTGTCTGCCTTCCGGTCGCAGATGTGGTGCTCAGCGGGCCGTTCGGTGAAGTGTGTACTGAGGCGGCTGTTTCTAACAAGCTGCCGCCGCAGTACACTTACTTGTTCTCTAACCGCACCGATCGCCTACTGAGGGACCAGGGTAAAGATTGGGTAGAGGGTAGCGTTCCGGCTCTAACGACATCTAAAGCGCGTGCCTTGGCTGCTAAGCTGGAAATGAAAGAACGGGATACCGACGTGGAAGTAAGCAATCCACTCGGCGATGAGTGCGAAATTGAGCCAGAGAACCCTTCAGTATCTGTGAGTAGTGAGGGAGAGACTGTTAAGCATGAGAGAGAGATTGCAGAAAATGCAGCGGTGAAGGCTCTTGGGCAATCAGGCGGACAAACCAAGTTCGAGAGCGCATTGATGAAGGACGTCGAATGTGTCGACGGGCTGTTTGTCCTGCCGTGCTCTATTTCACTAGATAGCATGCTAGCAAAAGTGACGAGAGAGGTTCTCATGAACGAGCAAACAGTTAATTTGGCTCTCAACATGACGGAGGAAGTGGCGACAGAAATTCCGCGTCTAAGCGAAATGAAGGAAATTACGGGTGCGAAAGATGTGATGAGGGTCGCTGCGTCTCGGGAAGCTTTGACAGACCTGCGATTGGCTGATCCAAATAACATGGTAGAAGAGAACATGGATTTGTTTTCTCAAAATCCAGGAAAGACGGAACTGATGGCTCACGACATAGAACTCGCATCCGAGACTCCAGTGAAGTCACGAGCTTACAGGACGGCACCGAGACAGCAGGAAATGTTAAAAAGAGAAATTGAGCGGATGCTGGAACTTAGAATAATCGAGCCTTGCGAGAGCTTCTATGCTTCTCCGCTCATTCTTGTAGAGGTCCCGGGTAAAGACCCACCGCCTAGCATTGAATATAGGAAGCTGAATGCGACAACCGAAGATCAGATGTGTCCCATTCCCCAATATTCAGAACAAGCGGCTCCACTGACCGATGCCCTAAGAAAATCGGCTCTTGAAAGAGTAATTTGGGATGACGCCAAGGGGGACGCGTTTCAGGGGCTAAAAGCGGCTCTCTCGGCTTCTCCCGTGCTGCGTGCACCGAACTACGACCGACCCTCCATTGTACAGTGCGATGCAGGTAATCGTGGGTTAGGGGTTGTGCTGTGTCAGGAGGATGAGAATGGTGAAGAGCACCCAGAGTTATACGCGAGCCGGAAGCTCACGGTGCGAGAGGAGGCCTATAGCGCATCGGAAAAAGAATGTGCATGCCTTGTTTGGGCATCTCAAAAACTAGCCTGCTACCTTTACGGAACGACATTTGTCTTTGTGACCGATCATTGCCCGCTAACGTGGCTGGCTCAAATGTCAGGCAAGAATCATCGATTGTTAAGGTGGAGTCTAGCACTTCAGGAGCTGAATTTCAGCGTGCGCTATCGAAAGGGAGCGGCTAACGCCAATGCTGATGGTTTAAGCCGCGCCTTTTAGTTTATCTTGCCAGCTTGTACTAGATTTCTTTTGACTGCAACTGTATAGTTTTGTTCATTTGCATTGTGAAGAAGCGAGAACACTTGTGTGACTGCCAGAAGTTAACGAAGTACATGTACAGGAGTTTTCACTGTCAATGTCAGCTTGGTCGCTTGGGGAGTACGGCTTGCACTGCCGAGCCAGTGGTTTCGTTCTACGTGATTTAGGAGAAAATCAAGAGACAGGAGGCGAAGCAGATCTCTTCCGTCGAGCAGCTGAGACTTCTCACCGTACGAGATCTTCCCCGTCGGCGGAGGAGCTGTTATGTTTGTGCCTTGGGATTTGCCTGACGGGAGGCCAGTGCTGTGGTGTGTTGACCGTGGAGGCAGCGTTAATCCCCACATGGTGCCCGCTTCGGGCACGTGACGACTAAGTGCGCGGCGTGGGTGTCCTCGCAGCTGCACGGCGTCAACGACGGAAGCGGCCGTCGGCTTACCGACTGCTATTCGGCCCCTCCTCGTGCGGACAGCAATGCACCCCACCCCTTCCTTCGTGCGGCGGCGCCAAGGGGCAACCCTTTTACCGACCACCCAAGGACTATGTTTCGACACCTTGCTTTGCAGATCGTTCGTTCCCTTTGTCGTATGTCGGGCCACTGAACTTGCCCGGCGCCCCATACCGACCGACCGCCAGATTAGCCTGACGGCGCAGCGCGGTGCCCGGAGGCGCCGGCCACTGAAAGCGGCGTTGGGACCACCGAGGCTGCCCGGACCCTCTCTCTCTCGAACTTGTTCGTCCTTAGGGACTATCTAGGGAATCTGGGGACGGGAAGTGTTATTTAAGCAGCTTGGAGCTGCTCGGTTGGTCTCTCCTGATATCCACGCCAACTTGTACATACTGTATAAAGAATTCTTCGCCTAGAAAGCTCTCCTCGACTCTGACTCTGCGTGAAGTGGGGTCCTGACCTCCTGCCGGCCACGCATACCTCGGCACACGCAACAGCGCATCGCGATTGCTTCGTTAGTTCAACCTTCTTTGTTTAGACAGATCCAAGGACCAGAAAAGGGATTCGGTCCCTATTCAGCTGGTCTGTATGCTCGTGGAACGAGTTGCGGCCGGAGAAAACGCCATTTGTGCTTAACTTTTCCTTTCGCTTCGTTATTTCCTCGAGTGACGGCTCACTGCGATGCTGGCAGATCCCCGGAACCATATACCCGCGATATGGGTTACATGAGGTGTAATATAAGATAATGCGAAACAGCATCCAGCATCAAACCCTGCAATAACCCTTAAACCCATAATAAGCAATATGACTGTCACCTTTACCTCGTCTGGTTTTCCCCTAATTATACAGCACTTCTCGTGCGAAATTGGCAACTGGAAATAAGAGTCGCGAGGAGTTGAGAAATTATGCGATCTACAAAGGCAGAGAGCCAAGGCAACAGCCAAACAGGAAGGAAAAGTTAAGATTAACAAATTTAACCGTTGTTTATGAAAATATTTATGGATCAATATCTTTTTATTTAAAAAGTAATTAGTAGAGAAAACGATGCCGGAATTGAAGAATAATTCTGTGTTTTGAATGACACTTCTACAGTTATCAGTCGAATCGCCTGACGTAGCCACTTCTCTGCTGTGCTTATGTGGATGTTTTTCTAACCTTTCGCAGTGGGCGCAGTAGTTCTAGAGCCACAGCGTCCTGAGCTCTACGCGTTTGTATGGGAGTGGCGGCCACGCATCGTTGCATAACTTTCCAAATAACAATACGTGTCAGTTTTGGCCCATTAATTAGTGCTAGAGCACTAAACGAGGGATCCAAAATAACAGTGGTTATTCCGCAAATATACATTTCTCTATAATTCTTCCAGGTCTAATCCAAAAAACGCTGCTATAGTCGGATACAACTTAAGTCTGCAGTGAAATCCCGCTCACGCTTTCATAACCACCAGCCACTGTTCCTTCACGAGGCTGCAAATAATTCGTAATCCAAACTTTTCCTGTTACCCAAATAAGGCAGTAACCCCCAAAATAAAATTATTAGTGCGTAATTTTATACGTTTTCCCGCGCCTATTGTAGTGGAATGGCGAATGCCTAATTCTTTATTGAACTGAAATAAAATGCTTGCTTCACTGCAACTATTGTCAACTTTCACTTCAGTTGGCTATGAAGTTTCATGAGTAAAACGGGCTCAGCAGTGAAATGAACTGTAGCGCCGACTTTTGAAGAGTGAAATGCACAGATTCCATACACTTTCGTCATGTCTGGTGCGCAAGTCCATTTGATGTGGTTCCTTGTTTGCCAAGTAAAGGAGAGGTGTATCTCACAGGCGTACCTGTAAGATTAACCTTATTTCATTTCTTTTTTGCGGGTTTACGCGTCTTTATGGCGTATGGCGCGCGTTATTCATATTTGTGCTAGTAACAGTATTCCCCTCCTCTCACTTGCATGAAAACGTTGCCTTGGGTTGGGCCCCCCGCGATAAAAAATCCTGGGTACGTGCCTGAACCCATCTCAGACAACATTTATGGTATGCCATTCTTCAAAAACTTTGCACATTGGCTCTATTGTAGTATCTCTAAATAATAATATATTTGCAAGGTCCGCGTCTACTAAATTTCTTGGTGCAGTTCTAGATGAGAACCTAAAGTTCCAGTGACATATTCAATGACTTATTCAAAAAATCTCATTTGGTACTCATATCATCACCAAAACTCGCTCTTTTTTTCAGCAAACCATTCTCACATCTTTATATTACGCGTATATACACAGTCATCTCTCATACTGCCTGTCATTTTGGGGTAATACATATGCCACACATCTTCATCAACTAGAAGTTTTGCAAAAGCAGGCATTACGATGAATTGCATTCCAATCGCATACATCTCCCTCTCCTCCCATATTCCGTTCCCTAAATGTTTTACCTTTACGCATGTTATTCAATCATAAGCTGTCACTACTTATGTTTCGTCTTATAAATACCGAGTTTAATATTCCAGGTTTTACTTGCTCTAGCCTCATCAATTATAACAGCACAATATTTTCAGCACAACTCAATCTTCTCCTTCCAAAAGCAAGAACTATATATGGGAAATTTACCGTCGCGTTTTCATGCATTTCTGTTTGGAATTCAATACCATGTGGTATGAAATCATCTACATTATTATCATTCAAGCGTAGAACGAAGGAGCATTTCACGAACACTTTAACTGACGCATTGTATAATTTAACGAACCTAGAAATAATTGGATTTTGTTCTGCTGTACCCTTATGCAATGGACTGTTCAACTACCGAGTCACTGAATTTTGCCTTAATTGATACTTCTCCTCGTTGTTAGCTTTACGCGCCATTTATCCTCGTTTGAATTTCTGCAAGTTATTTTTAAGGTTTCTTCAATTATTTTTCTTCTTTTTAACTGTGTCATTATTTTTGTGATATTTTTAATATACTTTTTTCTCTCTTACCGTTTATTTCTGATGATGATGTAGAAATTGTATAATATGTGACATCACTCAGTGTTTGCCACGATCCTACTATCCCCTTCTCATGTCTTGTTAGGAGGTCCCCTCGACAGTTGTTACTTCGGGAGCTCCGAATGTGTACTTATACCCATCTTGTAGCCGCCGTGGTTGCTCAGTGGATATGGTGTTGGGCTGCTGAGCACGAGGTCGCGGGATCGAATCGCGGCCACGGCGGCTGCATTTCGATGCGGGCGATATGCGAAGACACCCTTGTACTTAGATTTAGGTGCACGTTAAAGGGACCCTGAAACGATTTTGGCGATTTTCTACAAACGTACTGAGTCGTTAGAGTAGGTTCTTCTGATCATTAATTGATGCATCTAAGTGCTCTGCGTAAAGCGTGTAATTTATTATAAGGTTTTAAAAATACACATCGCTGCCGATCGCAGCGCACTGCTCGGCGGAATTTTAAGCCGCCCCTACCCATATGATGCAAATAACCCATATTACGTCACATGGGCGAGCTATCTGATTGGCTGACCAGGGCGCGTGGTCGATAATTTTTCCAACTTTATGGGGAACAAATGATGCTCGTAATAGTTGGAATGTTAGTTACTTTGTTTTTGTAAAAAGAAAATAACTTAAAGAAAATACACAAGAATATTTTTTTAGTACACTTTAGCACTTCCTGCACACAGCAAGTGTCGTCTGCTTGTGTTACAACGTACTCCATTTTGACGAGAGCTCCGCGGTCAGAGTCGGTCTCAGTCTTTTCGCGAGCACTATGATTCGACTTTGTTGCCTTGTGGACTGCAAACCTAGCGACTTGCAAACCGCGAGTCCAGTATTAGGGCAAACGCATGCGCAAGGGGACAGGGTCTGGCCGCTTGACTGTGCCAGGATGAGCCAACGTTTTTTTACCAATCTAAAAACGTTGGGATGAGCCACGAGATGAGCAGAAGGGCAAATGTGAACGGTCTGCACGGTGCAGCCACCTGGTGGCACAGAGCTCAACCATACACAGTAGCAGCAACGAAGTGTATTCTTTGCTGCTGGTGTGTATTTTTCGCAGGAGTGTAATCATCAACACATTGATTTATAAATGTTTAAAATGCTTTACACTTGGTTAGAGCAATATTAGCGCTTTGTTTGACTGGTTAAGCGCTGCGCTAGCAAGTGTCTGGACCGTGCAGACCGATCAGGCTGCTCACGTACGTCTACGCTAAAGTTCCTTCATCTGCTTGAGTTTATGCCTCCAGTCATTTGCCGAAATGACCAGCTTGCCTGTTTTTAGCGGAGTACCGGACACGTTCGGCGCTACGACAGAATGCTCGCAACGCACACTGCTTCGATAGCTCTCGGTCGACGGCCAAGCGGCTAGCGGAGAGGTCTCGCGCGGGAGGGGGCGTGCTCCTAAACAACCGGAAGTGAGCGATGTGACGTCGCATCGTGACGCTGAACCAGTGAAGGCGGAGCTTAGCGCCGCTCGCTCGGCGAGCGAGTTGAGGAGGAAAAGCATAGCTAGGGAGGAGGGTAACTTCTAATCGCTTGCAGCTCCATTAATACGTAACGCTTCACTTAAATTGTGGTGCGAATGTTCTACTTAAGCTGTACCCTACGCGCCTACAAAATTTGTCCGAACCGTTTCAGGGGCCCTTTAAAGAACCCCAGGTGGTGGAAATTTCCGGAGTTCTCCACTACGGCGTGCCCCATAATCAGAAAGTGGTTTCGGCACGTAAAACCCCATAAAAGTAAGCACCCATCTTGTATTTGATTTTGTAAAAAATAAATATTGATTGATATGCAGATATGTTCATTGTAAAGAGCCTTACGCGCAGCGCACCAGGCAAGGATGGTGTCACGTAGCAACTCATACGTAACCTATCGACCAGCCGGAGAAGCTAGCGCTACTTGACGAGCTCGTTGACATATTTGGCGCACGGGAGAACTTCCGAAGGAATGGAAACCATTCTGCCGTCTATACCCATTACCCAAACCTCCAAAGAAGCATAAGGCCCTCAACAACCTTTGGCAGGCGGTGACGTCACTGACGTCGACGCTGGGCTTGTCTACCTCCTGCAGGAAGCAAACCTAGACTACTTTTACCCGACCCAGACTGGTTTATGACCTGGTACATGCACGCATCGAATCTAGGAATAGTAGAGGAGAGATGTTAATAGAATTCGCGGCAAGAAATTGACTCCGAATAATAAATACCTTCTTCAAGAAGCGCAGTAACGGGAAGTGGACCTGGGAAAAACACAAACGCAGAGAAAAAAGAAATTATATAGATTTCATGCTCTGCCGAAGCCAGCATTGTGCAGGATGCAGAAGCGTTAGGTACGGTAAAGAAGAGGGACCATATGGTGTGAGGTCTCTGATTTCCGAGGATCTCGGAAGATTTTCCTCGGGCGATGGACCCCTGGCTGCCTAGCACCGGGCACCAACTTCAATAACCGTTGGACAAATAAAGTTTATTCCTATCCTATCTTTGATTTCCCTCAATTTGGAGAGAAAGGGCAGAATTAGTTCGGAACAGGCCAACCTGGATGTAGTAAGGGTAAAAAGCAGACGAATTCAGGCTGGTGGTGGCAAACAAATGTGCAGCTTTAGAACAGGTAGTTGAAGTTAACGTAGAGGTAATGACATAAATCGTACCTAGGTTGATTACAGAAGCAGCAGGTTAACTGGGCGGTAAGGCACCAAGGCAGCCAGTCGATAAACTGCCCCAAGAAACAAAGGAACTTTTGAAGAAGCGACAGGCCATGCAATTGTGTCTTACTTAAAAGCGATCACATAGAACTCGGTGAACTGTCACAGCTGATAAACAAGAATTAATAATGGATATTCGAAATTATAACGTCTGCAAAACTGATGAACCTGTTAAAAAGTGGCTGCAGCGTAAAATCAATGAGAAGAAAATTAGGCATAGGAAAGGGAAAGATTTATGCAGTGAAAGGTAAGCAGAGTATTGCCATCAGCAATTTTGATGGCATAAATAAAGGAGGGAAGAATTGTATACTGAGCTGGCACAGTACCTAAAGCAGCCATGCCACCTCCACTGGAAGTAGTGATGAGCACAAGACAGAGGCTCATCGTATGACTAAATCGATAAGTTAGAAGGGCCTTGCAAGGCATGTCTCGTGGAAGAGCGATAGGAGAAGATGGAATAACAGTCGATTTGGTGGAAGATGGAGGAGATGTCATGAATAAAAGGTTGCGGCCCTTTATGCACAATGCCTCAGGATTTCAACTGCACCAGACAGTTGGAAGAATGCCAACATTACACTAACCAATAAGAAGGGACACGTTAAAGAATTGAAGAATTATAGGCCCATTAACTTGCTTGCAGTGTTGCATAAAATATTCATTACGATAATTTTTAATAAAATCAGGGCAACACGTAACTTCAATAAACCAAGAGAACAGGCTGGTTTCAGGAAGGGAAACAATGGATCAAATCCATGCCATTAATCAGGTAATCCAGAAATCTGTGGAGTATAATCAACCTCTTTATGTGACTTTCATGGATTCTGAAAAGGCATTTGATTCAGTTGAGATACCAGCGGCCACAGAGACGTTGCGCAATGAAGAAGTACAGGAGGCTCATTAACCAGGGAAAATATCAACAAATATTCCACAGCTACCTCGATTCTCCACAACAAAAGCAGAAAATTACCTATTAACAAAGGGGTCAAACAAGGAGGCACAATCCCTCCAATGCATTCACTGCATGCTGAAGATAAGTATTCAAGCTATTAGACTGGGACGGCTTAGGAGTGAGGATCAACGGCGAATATCTCCACAACCTTCGGATTGCATGTGATATTGTCCTGTTCAGCAACACTGGAAATCAACTGCAAAAAAAAAGTATTTGAGGACCCCAGCCAAGAAAGTGTAAAAGTAGGATTGAAGATTGATATTGAGGAGACAAAGATAACTCTCAATAGCATAGCAAGGGAGGAAAAATTCATGATCGCCGGGCAGCCTCTAGAGTCGGTGCAGGAGTGCGTTTATCTTGTCCAGTTACTCACTGGAGGCCCTGATCGTGAGAAGGAAACTTACAGAAGAATAAAAATGCGTTGTAATGCATACGGTAGCCATCACCAACTCCTGACTGTAAGGTTGCCACAGTGGTCGAGAAGAAAAATCTACACTCTATGAATTTTACCGGTGTTATATCGGGAAGGAATTTCGAGGTTAACAAAATCTCGAGAAAACTTAAGAACCCCGCAAAAAGTGATGGACCGAAAAATTATAGGCGTAACATTAAGAGACAGGAAGAGAGGGGTATGAATCAGGGAGCTTGCTTGACCACTTACCGAGTTCAAGAAGCACTTTGTAAATGTTAGTTGTGTAGATTGTTCAACTTTCTGTTGTTCTTTGTCATTTCATGTTATAGTAAGTGTGTTTATGTATGTTATTTTTGTATATAAACTGAAATTGTGTGTTTGATTGCGAACTGTCGTGCCAAGTTTATATACTGGTGTTGCGACTCGGGTAATGTTTAGGCCAGGAATCCTCCAGGCACAGGGACGAGTACGTTCGGGGAGTAGTAGTGAAAGATAAAGGGTTTATTTTACATTGTTTACACCGGCTTAAGATATGGAAGACCACTTCATGCAGGAGCACTTTAAATATCTGAGCTCACTACATGTCTGAGCCCACATCAGAACACGTCAGAACACATACGTCAATAGACGCCAGGACAAACATGCACCATAGGTGTCCGCTTTTAATGCCGTTCATTTCCCCAGGTGACTAGACTAGGGAGTCTGATGAGCGTGTCTCGGCCAGTCACAATCGTCGAATCGATCGCAAGATCCCGCCCATGACGTCACCCCGTTTTGCCGGGCTCCGCCTCCAATGTTGCGCGATCGCCCCCGCATACGAGGCAACGACGTGGCAAACTCGGAACTCGATGTCGAGACCGGTACCACGGAAGTCCTCGACGTAGGCCCTTTATATCAATTAGTGGGCTCTTCGGGAAGGTCTGCTTGCCAGGGTCAGGTTCAGGTAGAGTGGTCGTCACGGTACTTGCCTCTTCCCCAGAGGGCGGCAGCTGTTGTCTCCTCGAAGGGAGCTCTTATGCTTGTGCGTCACAGTCTATGTCGGGCTCGGGCGCCATGTGGTCGCGGCCTCGTGGGAAGCGTTCAAAGAATGCGCATCACTGTTTTCATGGGATCAGAAGCACACTGAAGCTACAAGACTCTAGGTTTTAGCCTGGCGCTCCCTTTGCTCTTTTTGAAGTATTAAATAAAGAGTTGATGCCGGTTGCCCACAGGTAAGATAGGCAGACCCATGGTCCACTGTTTGCTGTTGTCGCCCGCTCCGCATGCACAACCACCTGCGAGGTTCTCTGACAAGCGTCAGAAGAAGTCGCCGCAAAATTTAGGGCTTTGTTGGTCGTGTTCTTGTAAGCAAGCAGGCAAGCAAGCGATGAGCTCTTTGCACGAAGCGTGTTAAAAGCGTGCCTCCTAGTGCATGTTTTAATATGGATAGGCATCCAGTCGAGGGGTTCAAACCATGGTACAATCGGTGTTACGATCGGCCAGCGGGGGACACGACCTTCCAGCCTCTCCTTCCGTACTTCAACGAATCGTTTCGTGAGGTTGAGAATGCGTCTACTCGGACAGACCAGCGGCGACAGCAAGGCAAGACACTTTTGACGGCTACGGGTTTGATGAATGGCTCTTGGTCACCGACTACGACGCTGACACCAAGGAACACCTGTGAAAGTGCATTATGTGCCGTTTCATTGTGGCCGCTGCTAAGCGCCAGAGCCGATCGAAATACGAGCTATTTGCTGGGCCGTACCAGGAGCCAAGACGGCCAAACGGATTTAAGCGTGAAGCCCCTGTCTTCGAGCATTCCCTTCTTTCTCTGGGACTGTGAGCCACATGCGCCCGGGAGTGTCTCTCCGATGGCGTTCCACGAAGAAAGGTGCCGGAGTGATTCTGTGCCCTCTCACCCTCAAGGCGACTACGAGCGCTCCGATTGGAAAATGGAGTGACCACATGTTTCCCTGGCCTCGAGATCAATGGAGAATAGGTGGATTTAAGCGCGCCTTTCTAGTACACCAGTGTGCTCTGATGTGTGCTCGCCAGAAAGATGTAGTCTGCTGACCTGTCGCTTATGCCACGAGAACGATGTACTGCGCCCCGTGCTCCGGCCAGTACGAGTACCCCTTGTTCTGCGTAAATAGGTTGGCCTTTCCAATGCACATAAACCCCCTGTTCCGTTCCTCATCCTGTCGACCTCGTAATGCTCACGAAAGAAGCAACCCCCGTCAAGAAAGCTCGGATGACGGCATGGGCCCGCTTAGCCTCCGTGTGGCACCCAGGTAACGCAGGCCAGCTGCCCGTTACGAGACGCGCAGGCGGTGAAGGCTAGGAGAGACCTTCTATATGACGCCAGAATCCGAGGCCACGACACCCGGTCGGTCGGTACGTCGCAGGCACGCTGTCCGACAAGCTGCATGCGTACGCCAGCGCTCATTCGCTGAAATCAAAATGGCAGTCTTGAGCAGTCCGAGGTGACAAATGGGATGCGGCCTAGTCAGTCGACCTCGCTATCTAGGAGCCACACTCAGCCACGGCCAATAGGTCGCGTGGAAGGCAGTACCCCTCACATTGGTCAATGACTGACTGGGCATTTCGGCAACACTCGTTGGCCAAAGGGGAGAGAAAGGGAGAGCGAGACAGTGCAAAACTTTATTACGCTGGAACCACTGACGGTCTACGGGGCAGTGCTCCCCCTTGCAGGATCGCTCGAAAGACGGTTGGCGTGGCATCCCGGCGTGGTTGAATAGAGTGCTGTTCTTGGGTAGGTCCACTGGGAGAGCGAAGACACAAAAGGTATGAGAATAGAACGAAAATAAATGACCGGCATTTTAGCTCTCCACCGATGTACTTTATGGCGGGCGACTAACGTTTTAACACGCTATAATACCTTGCAAGTAGCCTACCTCAGCCTGCGGACCTCTATTACTACGCATAGGCGGGTCACCTGCGTGCACATTTACACTTCTTTCGTGCAGACTTTTGAAGGACATAAATTGTGGAACGAAGAGCCACTAGAGCTGCAATGTTCGCAAGGAAAAAAGTAATCAAGTGTCCCCCTTCTTCCGCCCGCTTTTTTCTTTTTTTTTCTTTTTCGCGAACTGTAGACAGCCAGCGAATTGAGATGAAGTATGATGTGAACAAGTGTTTTCTTTCTTGAGTCATTATTTTTTTATTCATTAAGTAAGTGTACAATATCATGGCTCTTTTCTTGCGGAAAATGCATCTCCCAAGTGCATGAAAAATATTGCCGAATAGCTATTCAGGCAGCATTGTTACACAATTTGGCGCAGGCGTATATCGTCTAATCCGCTTTGTGTCGAAAAATCTCTGCTTATACGGCAGCCAACCAGTTTTGAAGTATCCGAATAAAAAAAAATCTGTAAGAAAGTAAAACAGATCAAAATCCTCTAGTAATTACTAATACTAGTATCCTGCATGTCGTGTTTTATTGCCGTCATTTAAAGGAATTTGAAGAAGTGAGCACTTTGCAGAATGTTGTTTGCTGTCTGTGTCAAAACCAATGCCTACAATTTTGAGCTCTGTTAGAAAAGAGCAGATGACTGTTAACTCTGGATCACAAAATAGGTTATAGCTAGGATCATAACACTAGCTCCACAATATTTTCGTCTCACAGAAAAAGAAAGGAAAAACCAGACGACAGGTTGATCCGGCTAGTCGGTAACAGCACGTGCACATCACTTTCAGCCTGTTTCACATGCAAGCGATTTTGGGCCCAAAAGGGGCGCGGCGGCCTTCACGGGAGCCCGAAAACACATTATTCGAGCGGCGCGTGCTACTGGAATCACGAGATCGAAACATATCGAAAAGTTTGCGGGAAACGACCATGTCTGACCAATGGTGGGGCGTCAGTGAGCAGTGATGAGGAAAGCACGTGACGGCGGCGGTGCCGAGGCGCGGATAAGCGAGCGTTCTCGAGCAGGTAACGATTTTCCAGACTACATCAGCCAGTGACGAACGAAGCATTCATTCGCATGGCGTGAAGTAGCTTGTGCGTGGTACCCTTTTACATTTTGACAGCGAGGCTGTATATGGCCAGCCGATGCATCAGTCCGCATGTCACCTGTAGGCCGAAAACTCCACCGGCGCAAAGCCATGCGCATGCGCGAAAAAATAGGAGGGAAAGAGAGGCGCACGTTTGGCTGCGCCAGTAGTGACGTCATTGCTCTCGGTCGTAGCCGAGCACGCGCGCAGCCGTTTCTCTCCGGCTCGAAAATGTGTAGGCAAGCGTCATACTTACTCCTGAGGAGCAGGCAGCTTATGATCAGCAACACCGGGAGCAGAACCGAGGACGAGCTTGTGTACGCCTTACCGATGTCGCAGCGCGGCCACAGGCTCATGCAACCGAGTGCAAGCAGCAATTGCGTACTGAGGATCCGGCAGCCTACCAAGCCGTTGTTTAAGGAACCGTCGGAATTAACCGAGTGATAAACACCGGCGCTGCACGTTTCAGCTTCGCTGGTACGGAGTACTTGTGCGGTGATTTTTTTCTTTTGGTCGGGGGCGTCCATATGGGTCCGGATATAGGGAACGAAACGGTAAGCCATGTTTATCTTTAGCGGCACACGCCGTAGTTTCTCTACCCTCACACTCTATACTCTCTCGCATGTGAGCTCGTAGATTGGTTTTGTGCTTCCTTCGATAAAAGAATCACCCCATATCGACTGAAACCACGAGGCTGCTGCGCTTCTGCTCAAATATCTTGAGGAAAAAAGGGGACGAGAGACTGGTTAAAAGACGACCGATCCGCAGGCTGCTGAAGCATTTGTGGCCCAGATGGCGCCCGGAATGTCCTGCGGCAATCATGAACGAGATCGGTAAACCGATCCGTTTCATGCCCAATTTTGATACTATCCTCTCCGGCTACAGTTCCTAAAGCTGTCGTTGGGGGAGGCTTAAAGCACCAATTGAAACAAAACGTGAACCTTCGCAGTATTTTTACGCGCACAAAGTGATTGAAAAGCTAATGGCACTCTTGGAGAAGAACGAAACCTGCACCCAACGCGTACTGAAACACGGATAACCGATACTGCAGCAACGCTTCGTGGGGCTGCGGAAACCCATTGCTCACGGGCTGCTTCCGCAAGCGACAGTCGTCGCTAGCGGCGGGCGTCGCGCGAACGCGGTGGACGAGAAACGAAGTCGCGTTCTGCGCATCGCGTGCCGCCGCGACCGCTGCCGCGTAATCGCTTGCATGTGAAACAGGCTTTAGATGTGTCGCTCCAATAAATCCTTAGGGTAATGTTAACCGATAGGAGAACGAACTTGTGCCGTCACTACTTCCCCTACCTTTTTTTTAAACACTGCAGTCTATAACGATAAAGCGAACGCAATTTAGCCCGTTTGGCTGAGGCACCGCTTCGTTGTGTGTTCCCTGGCGTTGCTGATTATGTTAGCCCATTTGTCGAGTGCATAGAAATACGTGGCTGGAGAGCGCTGCTGCGCACCATTCACAATGAAGCAACTGCGGCCTATGTGTACCGTACTTATATGCTCGTCTGGTTTTATTTGGTATTATTTCACTCTACGTATTTGTGCTTTATATGCATTTACACCTACCTCATGCATTTACTTGTTCATGTGTTCGATAACGTGTTATGCATATTATTTACGCATGTATTCCCACACCCTATGTAATACCTTTGTCAAAGCGTCTTTGTGTTATTAAAGTCAAGCGAAGTGAAGTGACTGTTCGTCTTATCACGCAAATACCGCATATGTGAGTTTTCAGTTTGGGGTGATGAATAGACATATTTTATGAAAACCTTCCTTGAAAACGTGTTACGTCTTGCTATACCTTGTCATTGCTCCTGATCCCGGTCTTTGAGATTCGCGGCTGGTGCAGACAAACCAGCCCAGTGAACGTTGAAGCGTTACAACGACACTAGCTAAGACCTCGAAACTTCAACTGACACCCGGAAGAGCCAGAACGCGAGGAATATGCTTGCTTGAGGATATACTTTGTCGAGTACCAAGTAAGAAAGTTTTGAAAGGTTAAAATACCCCCACGCGGTGGAGCTTTACATTTGGTCGGTTGACGCCACAAGATTTGTTTAACGCTCTGATACTAAGGACTTTCATACTACTTTACTACTTCAGCGCAGCAACACCGCGAAGTACACTAACAGCCAAGTAAAGGAAAGTATATGGGTATTTAACTGGTATTTATACCTTAGAAGCAGGGAAAAAATTTGGACCAAATGACAACTTGCTGCAGGTGACAGCGATGGCCGACATGACTGAGTGCGCTGGCTAACACTACCAGGGCTAAGTCTACTACGCGTGCGCAAGTACCTAAGAAAGTGTACGAGAAGCCATTTACCGTGATAGCCCTCTATGGCTGCTACGAAGCAAGAAAAAAATAGCAAAAGACGAAACAAGTCACGATTTCTTGCTAGTAGCAGCAGCCATTAACTACACCGTAACCTTCTCTCCTTTAAATGCGTAAGCATTTCTATGCCTACCCAACGACAATCCTATCCGTCCGTCACGTAATGCGAATGCAATGACTCATAGCACCCTAAACAATGGCTCATCCCCCTGTAACCAATGGCTCATACTGTCAGGATTGGGGGCTCAATCCCATCGCTCGTAATCAGTTGTCAAGATTGGAGTCGGGCATGAATTAGAAGGTAGCTGGCCCATGCCGTCGTCCAACTTATCCACGCTGAGGACGTTCTTGAAAGGAAGGACTGCTTCTCATCGAGAACGAGGAATATGGGTTTATTTAGAGTATCTACATCAGGACGTTGCCGTTCATCAGTCTAGCGTGACTGCGAGAGAAAGTGCACTGAGCAGCCGCACAACAGCGGCTTATAAACACACGGTCCTCCCTCGATCCCAAGGTGAGGGAAACGTTCGACCCGGAGACGAGCCGCCTCTTCGCGAGGGATTACACACATACACAAACACATACACGCAGGTTCACGCCCCCCCCCCCCCCCCCCCCCCGAGGGCAGACGGCCTTCGCAGCACTCGGAGCTGACCTCCGCAGCGCGGCCCCCGTGGTGTCCATTGCCTTGCGTCTCTAACGGCGCGTGGGAAGGGGTCTCCGTAGACGGTAGACGTTCCCGTGGCAACTCCCCCGCTCATAGCAGATCAGATCCGCGGTGGCGGGTTCAGGCACAAAGCCTGCTTCGTCGAACTCGGCTCCTAACGTTGCCACCTCGGCAGGCCATTCCTAACAGCTAAAACTTGCAGGTCAGCGGGCCGTTCTTAACAGCGCCTCCATGGCCCGGAAAATCTCGACTGTCCAGCTCCGTCAACCGCAGAGCAGGAAGAGAACGGCTGGTGGCCAGGGGGGAATGCCTTGGCTCGCAGCGACCACTTGTGTAATGATGTCTCCGCCCCAAAACATCCAATAAGCACAGGCAACTGCAAAATGAACCCCACAACACGGCTCTGCGCCGAGATGACGTACCTTGGATCTCACTTAAGACTCGCTATGCTTCAAAGAAAACATAAGTGCAGAAAGAGAAAATGCTGCATTTCGCTATGCCAATTTTTGGCTGACAAATTCAGCAATCATGGAGGGAATCCTGCTAAATAAGAGCGGATCTTCTTGGCATAACAAAATTAACAATAGTAACCCTAAAATTTAGACGGGACCTTTAAACGCAGAATTCAAATTAGCCTGCTCAAACCATCCGCATTGCTATGCAATTTTCCCTTTTTATATCTAACGGAGAAGAAGTACGCTTGGAGAGTGAGGCTCCATCAGCGCAAGCGAACATTTTTGTGCGACATTTGACTGAGCCAGGGCAGAGGACAGTGGTCGATCTCGGAGATGAACTTCGCTCCGTACAAGTAATACGACAACTTCCGGGCGGCCAAAACTAAACAAGCGCATTCCTTCTCTGAAGCGCTGTGGGCTTCCTCTCTTACATTTAGTTTACGGCTGGCACAGAGGATAGGATGCTCCTCGTTATCGTCGCCGACCTGACTAAGTACCACGCCCATACCTATGTCGCTTGCGTCGCATTGAACTATGAATTCCTTTGCGTAGTCTGGCGCGCCAAGCACAAGACGAAAAAACCAAGAGCGTTTTGAAACTTTGGAAATCGTTCTCTTTGTCCTTATCACAGTGTACGCTAATCGGTGCTTCCTTTCGGAGGGCGTCCGTTAATGGACTTGCCATTTGCGAGTAATTCGGAATGTACCGTTGATAGTACCCCACAAGTCCCAAAAATGAACGAAGGTCTGTTTTCGTGCGCGGCTGAGAAAATTCTCCAATCGTAGCTATTTTCAACTCGGCCGGCCGTGTCGTGCCCTGGACGACATGGCCCAGATGAGTAACCTGCGAACAACCAAATTTGCACTTTTCCGCTTTCTTCGTTAAGCCGGCTTCCCTCAACCGTGAGAACACGTTTCAGTTGCGATAAGTGTTGTTCCCAGTTGTCCGAAAAAATTGCTACATCATCAAGATATGGCAAGGCAAACTCCTGCAAATCATTTAGGATAACACTTTAACGGGCCCGTCCCAGTGAACTTCAAGCTTGTTCTTTCTTGAAGGTTTGAGGATCATTACCTGGTCTGCGGCGTTAAACGTACGAAGCCTCGCATTCTTGCCGTAATAGAATTGCGCGTTCTTTTGAACTACTACCATGTTCTTTTCGACTAGTTCTTGGGTTGCGCTTAGCTGTTCCAGCAGATTTAGCACGTATTCAACCACTGTAGGACTCCCTCCTCTTTCCTCGTACATCTCTCTTAACATTCTTAGTTGAGAACGGAGTGTCCTCTCATACACTAGTTCTGCTGGCGAGAACCCGGTCGCTTCATGTGGAACCGTTCGCAAAGCAAACAAAGCTGCCGGGAGACAGTTCTCCCAGTCCTCCTTGTGCTTGTAACACAGCGCACGCAAAACTCGCTTAAGCACTGAATTGCCACCCCTCTACACTGTTTGACTGAGGTTGATAGACGGAACTGTGTATCAACTTTACCCCGCACGTTTGCAAGAATGTGGAAGTCAGTGCGCTGGTGAATGCTGACCCTTGATCCGCCTGAATTTCGGCTGGAAACCAAACTCGTGCAAACACTGTCAAAAGCGCTTCTACTACTTCGGTGGACCTGAGCTCTTTCAGAGGGATTGCTTCTGGAAGCTTTGTAGCCGGACACAGCATGGTAAACAAGTACTTGTAACCCGATTTTGTTTTTGGTATCGGCCGTACCGTGTCTATCACAAGTCGTTTGAAAGGTTCTGTTATTAAGGGCACTACCTTCAGTGGAGCTTTCCATATCTCTCCTGGTTTACCCGAGCGCTTGCAGGCATCGCATGATCTCACAAAGTTTTCTACGTCTTTGAAACAGCCAGGCCAGTAGTATTCCATAAGCAATCTTTCCTTTGATTTCTTTGTGCCTAGGTGGCCGGACCACCCATTTCCATGACAGAGACTCGAAAGGTCCTCCCTGTGCTTAGTAGGTACGACTAACTGATCTAAAATCCTACCCCTTCGATCTCTGTAGTGCCGATACAACAATCCTCTTCTCTCATGTATCGTCACGTTGCGCCTAACAATGCCTTCTTTAGCTGTGTGATGTAATTTAGCTAAGCTCTCATCATTCTTTTGCTCGGCTGTCAGTGACTTTCTATCCACACGTAAGAGCTCATCAAAGTTCTTGAGGCCGATGATAATAACGACCCTGTCCCGCTTGCGATTGCGTCAGCTTGCTCTTCCTGCAGGCTTGAACTTTGACACTCTAGAGATACGCTCTCATTGAGCTGGTCGGTTGCTGCATCTTCACCGTGCTTCTCGAGCTCCCTGTGTAACAGACGTATGGGGCAGTTTTTCTCGTGGGATTGGTCTTCGTTTCGTCCAACAGATACCTTAGCAGGTTCCACGATTTCCCGTTGTGTAGCTGGCCGTCGACTGCATTGCATAACTCGTTCCATTGCTGGCGGTTGAACGTTCGGCAGTGTTTCTAGATGTTGCGGTTGATCTCTGCTATTTTCTTTCTGAGTCTCCGATTGAGTCTCTGTCCTGTCCATCTGTCCAGGAACGAGGTATTCGCCTCGATGAGATGCGCTAGGCGGCTGTCCATGTTGTCCGTTTCGACCTCGGTTTCGACGGTCTTGATTGACGTTTCCGTGTCCACGACCAGCGAGCGCGTCCAAGCTTCGATATTGGGGATTGTATCTTCTGAAGACTGTTGCTGGTCACGTGTCTCTCTAAAATCTTCCCAGTCGGCCCATTTGAATTTTCATTTCAAATGTACTGTACCTGTACCTGTACTGTACTGTACCTGTACTGTACTGTACTGTACCTGTACTGTACCTGTACTGTACCTGTACTGTACCTGTACCTGTACCTGTACTGTACCTGTACCTTATCCGGCGTGGGGACGCGCATTTCGACGATCACGTGAGTACTCCCCAGGTTGGTCGACGTGTTTTTCCACGGGGTGGCCGTTGCCTCGGCATTTCTGATGAATGCCAGGTCCGTATCTCTGGTAGTGGAGTGGCCGATTCTCGTCGGGTGCGCCGCATCCGTAATTAGCGTGAAGTCGAGTTCCTGCGCGTCTTGCTCGAGTTGTCTTTCCTTGTCCGTGCTGTATCCGCAACCCCACGCCGTGTCTGCCGCTTTAAAATGGTCCCCTGCAATCAGCGTCCGGGACCCGGCAATCTTGAGCGTCTTCTGAAAGAGCGCCCGGAAGCGTTGGCGGTGTTTCGACGGGCTGCTGTATACATTCAGTATGAGTATGCTTTGTTTCCTCTGCTTGGTGGGTATCAGTTCGATGAGAGCGTGTTCCATCTGGACGCCGCTTATTTCGTGGTCAACGAATGCGAGACTCTTCGTAAGGAGCGTGCATACACCCCTCTCCTCGATTTTGTAGCCTGTTAAAGTAGCCGTGTTAGCGAGTGTTTCTTGGCGTCCGGTTTACGTGTTGCGTGCCTCATGTGTTGCTACAGAGCCGCCTTTCTGCTGGCGAAGCTGCGGCAGTTCCACGGCCATATTACTATCCCTTGATTATCATTGGCCAGGCAGTTCCAGGGCCATATCACTATCCCTTGAATATCGTTTACCATGCTGATGCGAATGAGTTGCCCGGATGCTCCCTTGATGGTTGTTCGTTCCCGCGTCGCTGCTCGCCGGTACATGTCCGCGTTGTGTGAATACGGGGTGATTCACAATCATTTGCATGGCTCCTTCGAGGTTAGTGGTCCTGTTTGCGAGCCCGAGGACTGTTGCGTGTAGGGTATCAATGGTGCTTTGCATGGTGCATAGCATTTTCTTGACCTCTGTAATTTCCGCTCGCGCCAGGCTCCCAACACCGCCCTCATGCGATTGTTGTTTCAACCGTTCTTTTTTTTTTCAGGGCCGGTGCGTCCGTGTCAGAAACGCTCGCCGGCACCGGTTGTTGTGTGTTTTGTTTGTTTTGTTCCGCCGCGGCATGCTAGCGTCTGAGTTCTCGCATCTGTCGCATTAGCTTTTGGACTAGTTCGCGCATTACCGCGTTCTCTTTCCTTGGCTCCTCTAAGATGCCGTTATCGGCCTTTTGATTCTGCTCTGGGACTTAGAGGTGCTTTCACGACCCACTCCCACGCGGTGCCCCAGACAGTGTCCACCCAGCTCACCTTCTCTCCTGAAACTACCCACGAAACACGCAAGCAGCTATTTGATGTCTAAAAGATGTCTTGAATGGCTAATTCAAAAGCCTAGTAGCTGTCTTGATCAAGACATTTTGTAGCTATGGACGTCTAGAAGTACTTCAGTAAGCCCTGCTAACCTTACGCTAAAAGTTGGCTAATGGACAGCTTGACAAGAACAACTGAAGACTTTTATTAGACATTCCATCAAATTTTTGTGGCAGCTGTTACAGTAACACGACGTTTGCCCACAGTTACAATTTATTTTACACGACGCATGGACATCAGAAAAAAATGTTTATTTTGTCGGATAAAGTGATGTACAGGTAGTTTTTCTAGATGTGAACCATGGGAATAGTGTAGTACAGTCTCATTGATCAATTATTGCTTTTTAATTAGAGGAATCAATTGAATGCCGCCTGTCATAAATATTGTGCAAATATTGTATGCTGATATCATGCCAATGTTCGCCCATTGACCTAAACAAGAACATCTCTGCATGAAACACATTATTGACAACCCTTCGCCCTGCTGGGTCTCCACCAAATTGAAATAGTTTCTAGCAAATAAAAATTTTGTCAGTGATGCTGCAGTTCAGGCAGAAATCCTGGTTTCAGCTACAGGGGGCACAATAGCCTGGCATCAGTATACGAAACAACGCTCTGCTGCAATGAGTTAATAAAGGATAGTACACATCTGGGAAAAGACCCTGCGAACCACTCTAACTAGCAATATAAATATATTTTTTCTTATGTCCATGCTTCATTTTAAAGTAAATTGTAACTTACTTTGTGGGTGGCTCTTGTAAGGTAACGCCACATGCTTTCACAGCATCACGCAGAAATAATGGCCAGTTCTTCGGTATACCATCCATTAGTGAATTCCTTGACGTTGCATGTTACCAGAACTGAAAGATAAATCATAATATGCTGTTATTTTTTTCATAAACTGTACGATGAGTTTTTCATGCATAAAAGATGATTGCAAGCGAAAATGCAAGACATCTGCTTCACACCATGTCACATACTCATACTTTATTAGGTAATAAATTAGAAAAGATGCAGAAAGTGTAATTAACAAGAGTGACAAATAGCAGCAAAGGTGATCACGGATAAATCTTGAAGATGATTGCCGCCGCTGCCAGAGCAGGGCAGCCTTCGTAGGAGATCACTGGCTGCCCACAAAAGATCGCTGTCACAGGCCACGCATGACGAGCAATAAAAACAGCACTAAACGACAGGACGAGTGAAGGAACACAGACAACAGCGCTGTTGTCTGTGTCCCTTCAATCGTCCTGTCGTTTAGCGCTGTTTTTATTGCTCGTAATCATGAACCAACCAGCCCAAATGCGTACTCTTCCAAGCATGATCGTTGTTGTAGACATAGGCAAGCAATACCTGCGCAGAAGAAGAAAAAAAAAGGTGAAGGAGGAAATGGAAATATTGAAATAGGAACTTCAATTAGCAATATGTGCTAAGTAAGAAGTTTGGCTCACATTAAAAATAAATTTAAGCACTCCTTTCTCTTAAATTACGGGTATCTTAAGGTATGTATGTGATGATGCTTAAAATGACTAGTACATTTCCTGGCATATAATCATTAAATTACATAGCAGAGTCAAAGTCAGCCTTTAAATTAATATAGTGTTCTGTAGCTAAAAAGCCACTTAACCTGTCAAACAAGTCCGAGAAGCTTCCTGCAAAATATAATCAGTTTAAAACAGTAATCCACTCTGCAGGTAAATGATGTACTAACTTAATTAAAAAGGTAAGTAGAATTTTATATTGTTGAACTAAAAGCAAGTTTGGCATTTTGCACTGCCTAACTGTTGCCTTTCTTTCAAACTTAAACATGACACAGTACAGAGTAAGCAGGTAGCATGCAAAGGAGGACTGGTGATGAAGTAGTGTTCCAAAGCAACACTCCTAGCTGGATCAATCACATTTGTTGATATATTTTCATGTGACCATAATTGGCTTAGGGCAACACCTCACGAAAATGATGCACCACCTTGGATGATGCGTCATACAAAATTGAAAGTATCTCATGATGTGATCAAACGATAACATTGCCCTCTGTCTTGGAAGCGTTAACATGCTGTTTGCGCGAGAAAGTGATTCGTATAGGTAGCAAATTCATCAGTGCATCTATAGCCTCAGGTAATTCTGAGCATCTATGTTGACTCGCAATTCAGAAGCCACTGCACACAAAAAGGTGTATTCAAATAATGGTCCATGCTGAATAATTGGCCACCTAGTGAAAAGGCAAATGTGGCAGGCTAATGGGCTCGGCAAATAGACTACTAAATTCTGATGACACCTCCAGTGATATTATTGAAATAGGTGATAAAAAACAGCACAGGTAAAATTACAGTTATGACAAAATTTTAAAAGCACCTCTGCAAACTGCTGGAACCCTCAGCATCATGCCTGTCCTACACGCACATATGTTGCAGCGCAATCTATATCTCAGACACAGGCGCCTTCGCGCATCACTGTGTGATCTCATCACAATAAGGTTAAAAAACAGTCTGGCGCAAGCTACCTGACGTGATTCATTTTGCAAGCGCCAGCCAAGTGCTGACGGTGGTAGAGCGAAATTGAAGTTCGTCCATGTATGGAAGCCTCGGCCCATGTTTTATAAATTTTAATGGCAAAGCACACCTTTTACAGCACACATAAATCTTAAATTAGACTGCTTGCTGATGCTGTACAGTAAATTCCTGTAAAGAAACTAAATCACACAGTAAACATTTGGAATACTGAACTAATCAAATACTGGCATGAATACATTTGTGCATTAGGGAAGCAAGGTGTAATGTACACTGTTATCCCGCCATTGTGGTAGTAAGCCGTCGGCGAAAACACGCAATACAGCCGATGTCACGAAGCACTGATGCAAAACACACAGCAAACAGCATCAGCACAGCTAAATGACTCCATTTAACATCCAGTATAAATGTACGGAACGGCTTAGAATGATGCACAACTGGCATAGCGAACCAACGACCGAGA
Source organism: Dermacentor albipictus (assembly GCF_038994185.2). Taxonomy (NCBI): domain Eukaryota; kingdom Metazoa; phylum Arthropoda; class Arachnida; order Ixodida; family Ixodidae; genus Dermacentor; species Dermacentor albipictus. The sequence goes on along the minus strand of NC_091827.1, from coordinate 90,883,637 downwards.
CATTGCGGACGGCAGTGCCCTTTTTTTTTTCAAACTTCCTGCATCCCAGTGTTTCCAGCACGGAATGAGATGTCCGACAAATTTGGAGCAAGCCGGCGAAGTGATCGCAGCGCGGTGGCTCTGTGACACCGCTGTGCAACACCGGCGTTTCGCTGCTGTCAGCTGCGCGAGCATAGAACGGTAGGCGTCGCGTGCGCGCCCCGTAAGGAAAACAATACCACCCCCTTGATTGTTGAAGTTCTGGTGTGGAATTACATAACATTAAAGCCAACTTATTATGTTGCTTCCAACGAGTTCGATTTGTCTGTGGCGTCTTTTATTCGCTAACGCCCACAGCCGACGGTAACCGCACTTTTAACACGTCGTTTCTAATTTCATGCGGTTTTAGATAAAAAGATCTAGAAAAGTGCTTGAGTTAGACATTCTGAATGTGTTTGCCAAAATGGACTCTAGTGACACCAGTAGTGGGTTTTGCCGCGTACAGAATATATACTACCATATTCCAAGTGCTGAAGTTATGTTTAGAAGAAATTCTATTTTAAGTCTTATCATAGACCAAGACGTCTATAGCCGTTTCTAGCCGTTTCAAGAAGTTTTTAAGAGGTTCTGTGTTTCGTGGGTAGTGTGCTGGATCTGGATCTCGTCGGAGCGTGGCTGCGCCTCTACCTGCTGCGGGACCGGGACCGGCCACGTGATCGCGATCTGGATCTGGGTCTGGGCGGCTGGATGGGCGGGAAAGTCTTGCTGTGTCAGTTAGTTATTTGCGTTTTGGCGCTCCCATCGCCGTCTGCGAATCACATATGGTCTCTTGTACCTTCCTTTGCAGGCCTTATCGGCGGTCATGTGAGCACCGCCGCACTGGTTACACTTGGGCGAGCATTGGTCTCCTCGGTCGGGGTGGCGGCCTCCGCAACCCCTACAAATGTGGTTGGTGGGATTTGGGCGAACGTCCATGCGGTGGCCGAGGCGTCCGCGCTGATAACAGACGTCAAGTTTCTTGCGATACAACGTGCAAGGGACGAGTGTTGCGCCGTACCTGACGAGGTTGGGCACCTTGACTCCGTTGAACGCAATGACTACCATGGTCGTATAGTGCCTATGCGTGTGACCACCAGTGCCAGTGGGTGTCTCTGGTTTACGATGTTTTCGTCCAGCACTCGGGGTCCGTCCTCAATGGGGATGCCTCAAATCACTCCCTTTCGTGTATTGTCGGGCGCGGTTTCGTACGCGTTGACTTCGAGCGGTTTGTCTCGGAAGTGGATTTGCCGCATTTTGGAGTAGCGGTCCGCGCTCGTTCGTTTCGAAGTACCTACAACGACGATGTTCTGGTGCGAGTTCGGACAGACCATGCCTTGCGCGCTCTCTTCTCCCTTTATGCCGGCGGCCGCGAGGATAGCGGCGGTGACCGTCGGGGCGCCGACCTTAGGGCGGATTTACGCTCGAGCCGCCCATCGCCGCAAGCCGCACCGCACGCGTGCGGTCGCGCGAAAGATTGCACGTATCAAACACTTGTGCACAAATTTCGATTTACAATGTGTAAGGTGTACACTGTGCACACAGTGTCAATGTTAATTTGTGCATGAGTGCTGGATACGTGCAATTTTTCGCGCGACCGCAAGCGTGCGGTGCGGCTTGCGGCGATGGGCGGCTCAAGCGTAAATCGGCCCTTAAGGATGTCAAGGCCGCTCTGCGGTCGAAGCACGATTTCGATTTCCTCCTCCGGTGGTCTGGGCATGCGTCCCGCCTTGATAACCTTTCCTTTGACATGCTCGGGTTTCGTACCTTGCTGGCCGTTGCCGGGCGCGTTCGTTCTTGCATCGATGTCCTGCGTCGAGTTCGCACCGCGGTCTCGGGGTCTCGAACGCCGCGTTGCGGCGGTCTCACATCCGGCTTTTTCGGGAATTTCGTCGGTGAAAATGTCTTGCCCCATCGTTCATTCTTGAATCACGTTCATTCTCAATTCGCACGTTCATTCTTGAATCACGTTCATCGGCTTGTGCCGCTCCATTGGAGAGAGCCTGCGTAGGTGGCACCGCGTCCGTCAGCGGCGCGCAGCTGTTGCGCCGGCTATAGGCCTAGCGTTTGGAGTGCATGCCTAGACCTAGCGAGGCTATACGGTGCGGTCGGAGCACAGCAAGTTCAGTATCTCCGCAAGAATGGCGGCCCACCTCAAAGTCGGGTATCCGTCGTTACCTCTTAACTTCATGGATCCGTTGTTGAAAGATTGGAGGTGAAATGAGGGTAAAATCACTGCGAAATCATTTGTAGAAGACGGAGCCTATGTGAACACGACCGCTCACCTCACCGACCGCAGCGCCAATCTTTCTTGGATATGAGCCATAGGGCCAGACAATGAAATCTTCCTTACCTCAGTAAGGAAGCCTTCATTGCAGTGAGGCTACCTTATGTCACTCTGAAAGGTTCCTTACTGAGGCGCCCTCGGTGAAGGCTTCCTTGGTGCTTCCTTGGTACTTCCTCAGCATAAGAAGCCAAACAATGAAATCTTCCTTACCTCACTAAGGAAGCCTTCATTGGGGTGAGGCTACCTTATGTCACTCTGAAAGCTTCCTTACTGAGGGGCCCTCGGTGAAGGCTTCCTTGGTGCTTCCTCAGCATAAGGTAGCTCCAAAGCTACCTTCATGCGTCCTTACGCCGCTCCTGGCCCTGAACGAGCGCTTCACCTCACTGCTTAACCACGTGGCATTCGCTTGCGCATGCGCACTGTCGCCCACCTGCGGAGAAGAGCGAGCACGGTACGTCTTGCCAGGCATGTTCGTTTCAGTCACGCGTGCGGCATGCAAGCATTGCTAGGCGTTGCTAGGCGTTGCAAGACGCCGGCGTGCCAGCGTTGCTGGAGCACATCAAGTTTTGCACTGTAATGCGCAACTTTTTTTTAACTTTAGTAAACGAAACTAGAAGAAAGTGTCCACGCTTCTCTATATTAGCTATTCAATTTAAAGATTGTGCGACGATACAACATTTTTTAATAGAATAATGGTGTTCGCGGAAAGATTTGAAGAGATAATCTCGAACCCAGGCACGCGGCAACCGCTCCTTAGGTGAGGACGGGTGAAGGGAGCTTTCAGAGTACGCTTGCTTCCTCCTTCGGTCCTTCGCTGTAAGGAGGCCTCACGTAAGGTTAGGAAGCGCTCGAAGGAAAGGAACCAGGGGTGTGCGAATATTCGGAATTTCGAATACGAATCGAATATTTTCCATATTCGAAGCGTATTCGATTCGAGAAATGCATGTTCGGAAATTCACGAATATCCGAGGACGGCCGAATAACGGTGGAAACGGCGAATATTCGGATAGACTGCGAATAATTGAGCAATTAACCAATTGTATGCTTGCTCCGCATTCTCCTAAGAACATGTTTATTAACTGAGAACTTCGCATGATCCGCTCATTATCTGTATGCTCTGTTTCAGTCTATCTGCTTCAGGCATTTGAGACATGATCAGTTTCGGTTTCTTTTTCACCAAGCTTTATAATTCCAATTATTTTGGAATGCCCCATTGCCTTGAAGGTTGAACTCAGGGTTGCCTTTGCAACCCTGAGTTGCCATTATCTGTATGCTCTGTTTCAGTCTATCTGCTTCAGGCATTTGAGACATGATCAGTTTCGGTTTCTTTTTCACCAAGCTTTATAATTCCAATTATTTTTGGAATGCCCCATTGCCTTGAAGGTTGCAAAGGCAACTCAGGGTTTGCTAACATTGATTCAAGATGTATCAAGGCTCTTTGTGCGGAGTGGAAATTTGATGAAGTGGCCAGCCTAGGCATGTTTCTTGATCCGCGCTTTATGGCCGCAGTTCATCAGGCATCTGGTCAGATGATCTGGCTGAAAAACCTTGTGACAAGGGAGCTCCAGGAAGCCGTCGTGGAACACCATGGGGACACCGCCGTGCCAGCGTCGACTTCGTGTCCACTGGTGGCATCGAGTGTATGGAATGCTTTTGACGATCTAGTGATGAACAAAGAGAAGACACATTTGGCATCTGCCCCTGAGAGGGAAGTTACAGACTACGCGCAAAAGCCTCTTCTGGAAAGGGGCATGAATCCTTGTGAGTGGTGGCAGTCCATTGGCCGCTTCAGGTACCCGCTTTTAAGTGCACTCGCCCGGAAGTACTTGGCGATCCCTGCCACTTCAGTTCCTAGTGAAAGAGTCTTTTCTACCGGTAGAAATGTGACAGTGCATAGAGAGCGTTTACTTTCTGGCCATATTGAGCAGTTAATTTTCCTTCACGACAATCTGTAACAAGCGTTTTACCTGACTGAGGGCATTACCTGAGTCCGTTATCTATAATTGAGTACCTCTTTAATTTGAAGCAACCTTGTAAAATGCAATGTTATTTTTAAAAGGGTAATAAAGCTATTGTTACCTCTCTTGCAATTTTTTAATACTACACATGTATTCGATATTCGATTCGATATTCGAAGAGAGTTCTTCGTCTTATTCGTATTCGATTCGTAATCGAAAATTTCAATATTCGCACACCCCTAAAAGGAACGTTTTATTGTTTGGGCCAAGCTACCTTCATGCGTCCTTACGCCGCTCCTGGCCCTGAACGAGCACTTCGCCTCACTGCTTAACCACGTGACGTTTGCTTGCGCGTGCGCGCTGTCGCCCACCTTCGGAGAAGCGCGAGCACGGTACGTTTTGCCAGGCACGTTCGTTTCAGTCACGCGTGCGGCATGGAAGCGTTGCTAGGCGTTGCACGACGCCGGCGTGCCAGCGTTGCTGGAGCACATCAAGTTTCGCACTGTAATGCACTGCTTCTTTAGATTTAGTAAACAAAACTAAAAAATAGCGTCCACGCCTCTCTATATTAGCTCATCAACTTAGAGATTGTGCGACGATACAACCTTTTTTATTGAATAGGGGTGTTCTGGTGTTCGCCTAAAGCTTTTAAGAGATAATCTCGAACCCAGGCATGGCGGCAACCGCTCCTTACGTGAGGACGGGTGAAGGGAGCTTTCAGAGTATGCTTGCTTCCTCCATCGGTCCTTCGCTGTAAGGAGGCCTCACGTAAGGTTAGGAAGCGCTCGAAGGAAAGGAACGTTTCATTGTTTGGGCCATAGTTTTTGTGCCATTAGACCGGGCGAAGCATTATTTTGGATATGAGCCATTGCAATGAGCTACTTAAGGTTTTCGCCTTAAAATATTAAAAACAATTCAGAACCCCTTGGAACTATGGTGACGAACTGTGGGCGAAGCATTACGGTTACCGGCCCGCATATGGCTTGCTGCAGTATTATACCAGAGGGAACTCTAGCGATGTGATCTCTCAGCCCCTGTAGGAATGGTGGTCAGTAAATGGATTTGTCTGATCTTGGTGCTGGTGGCTTGAAACATTCTTGTCCCTTTGTCTACTACGCTTTATCCGCCCTTATTAGCCCAAATTTCAAAGCAATCTATACTTTCCTAGACACAGAAGGCACTAAGGCTCTGCGAACATGGAAAATTATTGCATATTATTGCATTTATAGCGCAGTATACGTTGGAAAAATGGTCGATTTCCAAAGTCACAAGGGCCTTTCATACCAAAAGGTCGAAGTGTAGGCACATCCACGTAGTAACAACCATTCCCATGCTAACTGAACACCCATGTTTGGAGTTGCCGTAGACACTAGCGCCACAGTTCCCGCTAGTAAGTTTTTGTAGAAAACTCCATGCTGCCCCATTCCGCCGTAGCTTCCACCGTTCAGGCCGTTGGAGATGACCAGGCGTGGATGAAAGGCGGCGTTCGATGGTCGATAACTCCGCTTCCCCGTACTGCATTGAAATACTTTCTTTCGGGCTGCGATATCTTCTTGATGTGGCATTTAATGGCAAATACATTTCACGACTGACTTGGAAAGTTGCAGAACCCCTTTAATAGGTAACACAGCGACACACATCACCATAGTTTGTACGGAGCAATGCAGGCGACAGAATGGTATACAAAGTAACAAACAGTGCCACTGCTTATTTGGATCAGGAAGGAACAGCGCCAACTAAGACGATCATCAGAAGGAGGACGACACAGGACTAAGCGTCACTTCTATAGCGCCACTGCTTATAGCAGACGAGAGAGGCAACAGCAGTGAAATACGAACTTTAGAAACACGCAAGGTCAAAGACACCTAGAAGCAAAATATTTGAACAATGAACAAATGTAGCGTATGTTTAGCTTAAAAGGGAGAATAGATAAAAACATTAAACCAATTTAGCCAGTAAGGTGTTCTTCAAGAGCCCTAGTTTCATAGATGATTTTTGGGGAAAGGATTGATTACTGATGATGAAATTGAAGGCCATATTTTCGTTCCCATGACTTCGCGCCAAAACGTCAGACCGGTACGTCAGGTACCAGGTCACTGATTGCATTATATCATGTCGTAATTGCGCTGTCTCTGCGCACAGAAATTTTCGAAACTTGGTGATGTTGAGTTATTGCATCTCTAAAATTGCAGCGTATACCGTTATCTACCGATGAACAATTAACTAGTCCTGAATAGACTCCGTTAATATGTGTGACTTCACTGCGAGCTGCTATGGAATGGACGGACGGACGGACGGACGGACGGACGGACGGACGGACGGACGGATGGATGGATGGATGGATGGATGGATGGATGGATGGATGGATGGATGGATGGATGGATGGATGGATGGATGGATGGATGGATGGATGGATGCTCTGACCATTCCCTTTCGAACGGAGCGGTAGGTTGCGCCAGCAAGCTCATTTTATTATATTGCCCAATGTCCTAACTATTTAAAAATAGGAAAAAAAAGAAAAGGTAGAAAAAAAAGAGCCCACGATGAATTTACATAGATGAACTTCCTGAACCCCTCTTGTGAACTTTGTTTTTGTACGCCTCCGTTGTTTTTTGTTTCCCTACTTTTCTTCCACCAGTCTTCCAATCGTCTCTTACTAATCTCGATTGCGGGCAAGTTTAATCTCCCCCGGCTCTCGCTGAACCCAAGTGCTTCAAGGAGGACTGATGTGCCTGAACCGACCACTGGGCTGATATCTTCGCATTCTAATAAAACATCCACCATCGTTTCCCTAGCTTTACCGCAGCAAGCACATGCTTCTACTTCCTTGTTGTATTTAGCTTTATAAGCGAGTGTTCAAAGGCATTCTGATCTCGCTTCGAAAAGTAATGACATTCCCTTTGAGTTATCATAAATTGTTCCTTCCCTGATTTCGTTTTTTTTCTCTTAAGTAGTAACTTACAGCCGGTTTCTTTTTCATTGTCGCCACCCATGAGATTATCTCAGCCTCTATGATTTTCTGCTTGATGTTTTTCGTTACCGTGTTGATCACCATAAAAGTCGTATGCTTGCTGGCAAGCTTCCTAGTTCTTTTCCTCCACTGCGTTCAAGGTGGCGTAGCCATCTGTCGGTAGTTTATTGCGCCTGCCCTGATTTAAAAAGCCTCCTCGCGTGATATGAGTGGTGTGTGTTCTATTGCAGCAGCGTGATTTACTAATCCGAGTTTAACTCAACCCAAGAAACATAGACAGTGTTGTTTTAAGTATACTCAGTGTTTGGGCAAATTCACCTGGCACTCACTGCGTCCATCTCGTTTCTCGATACTATGCCAGACGTATTTGTCACCCTTCTGCGCAGGCGCCAGATGATGCCGCCTCTTAAATATCCCGCGACCCGCCCGATTACGGGGGCCGTGATCCTCGCGAACGTTCTTCGTCTGCGTGAAAAAAAAAATAATAATAATGCGGCGCTGCGCCGTTGTCTGCAGTTTCTGCATGCGTTTTCTTACCGCCTCGTTTGCTTGGTTCGTCGCTTAGCGAGAGGCGCTTGTTTACGTTCGTTCTTGGCTTCTTTTTCGTCCAACCCGGCCACCCTTCCGGCACTCTCCCTTTCGGGCGCTCGGCAGCAATATCTCTCTCCGTTTGCGTGCCTATCCTTTTATATGTTTCGCGGTCAGCACTCTGGTCGCTTTTTCTTTATATAAATAAACACCACCCCGACTCGACCGGCCTTCATTCCAGGCCGTTCCTGGTTTATTAGGGTCGCTCACGTTCGCTGCATGCGCGATTAACTCAGCCCTCGGCACCGGTCGCCCACGTATCGTTACCGGCGATCGCTCGCGGCGTCGCCCCACTTGGGCTTTCAGTGACTGCCGCGCCACCGCAAGCATATTCCCGTAACCCCATCTCCGCTTCTCTCGCAGTTTCTCTGTCATTCCGGTCCGGCAGAAAACACTGCGCACGGCGGCCCGGGCTTGCTCGCCGCGCTGCTCCTCACTATATACAAAGCGAGGCAGTTATGACTGACCCAGCATTTAACTCGGTTTATCCGGAAGCACCGGTCTTTCCAAGCTGTACTGGTCTCGCATATTTATTTTTTGGTACTGAAAACCGAGCTCGTAGCTTTGCGCGTTTTCATCGTCTGACAATAATCGCCCGCGTCGGCAGCGATTTGGGCGCCTGGTGTTCGGAGATCAGAGTCCAGCCACTCAACCGCGCGTGCTTTTGAACAGACATTTACCGGACAGTATATGCTTGACGCACGATGACGGCAACGACGATGATACAAATAATAATTACAGCCTCAAAGCCAGCCGCACGTTCCCGTCAAGGGGCAGTGGCCAATAATTAGGTGGCGCGTGCAAAATGCAGCGCCAGCCGATGTTTGATGTTGACTGCTTTCCTCATGCTATCGACGCGGGCCATTTTCAACACAAATTAGAAATCAAGTCTGCACCTCTAAACAACAGACTTACGCAAAAGGGCAACATAAGAAACATGTTTTATCAAGAAGCATATCTAAATACAAAAAAAATAACTAAAAGACCTTGTTGCCCTTGTTGGGTTCGTTATCGTCATCATAATCGCATTCGTTTTCAAGACGACTCCATGGTCGCCGGACATTTCGAAGAGCGGTGTCGTGGGCACGTAGAACATCTGAATGCCCATTGAAATTGACCAGCAAGGGTGGAAGCCTTTGTTTCCAGCATTTCTGGATATCCAAGATGAATATACGATGACGAGAGCTTAGTTCCTATTGGGGCATACTTCAGAACAGACATATAACTTCTTGATCCAAAATACGCCCCACCAGAGAATATATCTTCCATGTCGCAGGGAGTGGACCTGAGCGTTGTATTAGCCATCCAAGTCCAGGACATCTAAGTTCTGGGCATCCAAGTCCAGAAGTGCTGGCAACAATGGCTGCTACCATTACTGGTCAGTCTGAATCGACATCGATTACCTTTTCACGCCCACGAGAATTGATTTCCAAATGCTTGGAGGCCACTTCAGTCGCCTTCAACACGAATACGATGATGATGAAGATAATGGGGACGTCCACGTCTGCGCTACAGTGCCTCTATTACAGGAAGTCCGGGATGACTAGAAATTAGTAGTGGGTGCCCAAGAGCGTCCTGACATGCGTCGCAGCGGTTACTAAAGGTTTGAAAAGACAAGAGCGTCAACAGAGGGCACAACTGCCATAGGCAGGAAGCTACTTTATTATTTATCTTTTAGTGGCCGACTATTCCTGCTCCCCTGAAGCCATCTGTTTCCGTTTGTTTCGTGTCGTGTCGAACGCAGAGACAGCGTTTAAACATGTCATCTCTCTTGGCCTTGTGCTGGTTGAGTCGGGCTTTAAGGCCTTGAGAAAAAAAAACCGGAGGAATGAATTCACATTTAATTCGTTCGTTTCGCTGCGAATTTTTAATTTTACATTTCTAATATATCGTCTAGACATTGTGGTCCCACAAGGGTTAAATTAAATTGAGTCGCCAGCATGAATAATATCAAAACATGGAAGCGGTAATTATATCAGTCTGTACTCTGAAAACGAACCACACACGTGCTAGGGACCAGGAAGAGGCGTGACGGGAAATGACGACTGTACTAACCGGTTTCTTCTTGCTCCTCTTCGCCTTGTTTTTCGTTGGGCGGAATTGCAGTTACCTGGCGGTAGTTTCCTTGACACTCCTCAAGAACTATCAGTTCTCCGGGGGGCGTAATCGAAAGCACGAGATGGGTGTGCACTTAGGTAGGTGGCATTTCCTCCATGTCATCGTGGTCTCGATCACACTGTCGTCTTTGGAGGTTAGAGTTTTTATATCGCCTTGTAAATGGCTTCTCGACGTTTGATATTCCACAAACAGTGCGCACAAGTGGTTTCCCTTTCTTTTCAAAGCGAAGTTCTTCCTCACACAATGCGCGGATGGCTATCTGGCCGAGCAAACGGGACCGATCACTGAGGCACTGTAATCAAAGCTAGTAACCTGATGGGCCCGATATTGATACCAGTGCAGGATGCGCCTCGTTGCTGGGGTTTAATAGGATTCTAAAGCTAGCCAATCTTGGAGGCAGTGCAATGTCACAGCATCAAAATGTCTAACCAATGGATTGATCCAGCAGGTACCTCCAGCAGCATGTCTCGCCCCATCTGCCGCGAAGCTATCGCTCGATGCGTCCACAACTGTTTAAATAAGATGAAACGGAACAAACGCGCCTCAGACTGCCGCAATTAACAGTAGGACAGCAAAACACCCACGCCGCGCAGTCCTCAAGGTGTGTATCCAGTGAGACTTCCAGCGTCACTGTGACACCGGCAAAGCATCGGTGTCACAGTGACAGAGGAGCTTCTGAGGCGAAAATTCACCGACGATGACGATACTCCGACCCGCCGTGGTTGCTCAGTGGCTATGGTGTTAGGCTGCTGAGCACGAGGTCGCGGGATCGTATCCCGGCCACGGCGGCCGCATTTCGATGGGGGCAAAATGCGAAAACACCCGTGTTCTTAGATTTAGGTGCACGTTAAAGAACCCCAGGTGGTCGAAATTTCCGGAGTCCTCCACTACGGCGTGCCTCATAATCATAAAGTGGTTTTGGCACGTAAAACCCCATAATTTTTAATTAATGACGATACTCCCTAATGCGAAATTTGAGCGCCACTTCATACGTGTTTTCATTTCGCTATATACTGGCTGGCGCAGACAATATGTCTCGTGCGACACGTTACAAACGCAGCGTCGTCTTCCAAAACAAGAGAAGGAGATTCTTGATGGGAAGGAAAGGTTGGGGTAAAGTGCAGCGCAGTAACTGTCTCTCAGCAGAGGTCACCTCAACCGCGCTGCACAAGGGGAAGGGGAATGAAAGTAGGGGGAGAGAAAGAGCACCAGAAACAGCACGCCGCGGAAATGTGAGGGAGCTAAAGGCGGTCGGCGAGGCCGACAGCCTCGGCGAATGTCAGGAGTGCACGTAGAAGTGTCCTGTGTCGTGAAGGGCAGCCCGAGGGGTGTAGGAGTTCTGTCACGGTGTCGCACGGCAGGCCGTGCCCACGGTAGACACGGGCAAGGGACGCGCGCGCGAGCGAAAAGTTGGGACACTCACACAGCAGGTGCTGGATTGTCTCGATCGCGCCGCAGTCGCCGCAAAGGGGAGAGGGGGCTCCACGCAGTCGACGCCGCCGCTCGGCGGGCCACACAGAACCGGTCCGAAGGGCGAGGAGGAAGGCGCGCTCGCGCCTAGTGAATCCGGTCTGCGGGAGACGACGCGGTGGGCGCCCCTGCGCAACTCGGTCGTCGGGATGGCGGAGCGCGAGCTCCCGTCTGAAGTGAAGTCGCGCTGTGTCCAGCGAGCTCACCCGGTCTGTCAGCGCGGTCGACGAGTCGTGTGCGCGCCTGGCCAGCCGGTCCGCCGTCTCGTTGCCCGCGACTCCGACGTGCGAGGGGATCCACTGCAGGCGTAGGTGGCATCGCCCCTGCAGTGCGTGCAGACGGACGGCAACGCGCTGTGCAAGGGGCGGCGCGCGCTCGTCGAGTAGCAGCTGCTGCAGCGCGGACATCGAGTCGCAGAGAATCGCCGCGCTGGTGATGTGCGGCGACTCCTCGAGGATGTCCGCAGCGAGGTGAAGTCCCGCTAGCTCCGCCGTGGTAGAGGAAGCCCGGTAGTAGAGCCGGCACTGCTTCGTGATGCCAAGTGCGGGAGCAACACAGGCGGCAGCCGCCGAGCCGTCGCTGAGGACGGAGCCATCGGCGTACAAGTGCGTCATTCCTCCCAGGTCGTCCTCGATCCTGGCAGCAGCCTCCTGCTGTACAGCGCAGAGAGGCGTGCGATGTTTGGAGCGAACGCCCGGGAGGTCGAGACACACGTGAAGTGGCGTGCGCTGGTGTGGCGGTGGCCAGATCGGCGGTACGGGCGGAGGGTCGACCACCAGGCTGTTAAACAGTTCGCACACTGTTCCCACTCGTGACTGGGGCAGGCAGCGGATGAGGGACAGGATGGGTCCTGCGTCCGGGGCACAGGAGAGGCGCTCGAGGTGACCGAGGGCACGCAGGTCAGCCGTCAAAGACACGGGCCACGCGCCAGTTTCCGCGAGCGTCTCCGCAACCCGCGATGAGAGAGGGAGGCCGTGGCACATGCGAAGCACTCGGCGGTGGTCGCTGTCGATGAGCTTCCACAGCCGGGCACTGACACGACACAGTGGTAGCGCGTACAACACTTTCGGCAGTGCCACCGCAGAGTAGAGCGCTGCGGTGGCACTGCCGAAAGTGTTGTACGCGCTACCACTGTGTCGTGTCAGTGCCCGGCTGTGGAAGCTCATCGACAGCGACCACCGCCGAGTGCTTCGCATGTGCCACGGCCTCCCTCTCTCATCGCGGGTTGCGGAGACGCTCGCGGAAACTGGCGCGTGGCCCGGAACACCGAAGCACAACGATATCGGCGAGCAGAGTGGGCGATGGTCAAAATTCCGATCAGCGGTTCAAGCGCGATGGCTTTTATACATGACTCGTCGAAGTTGCCAGTGCAATCGCTGGCACCCGCCTGGCTTCCAGAAAGTACTACACAATTTGCGTAGCACATACAATCAAATTACAAATACTATGGGGCCCTCTCGCAGTCTCGTGCGGCACTCTCATTTCCTCCTCACTTTTTCGCCATGCTCTCCTCCTCTTACCTCCTCGCGCCCTCTTCTTTCGTCTCCCGTTGCGCTCCGCGTTCGCTTTCACCTTTCGCTGCGCTCGTTTGCTCGGTTGCGAGGGGCAACGCCGATGCTTGCCGCAGGAACGGGCGCCTAACAGCTGCGCTCTAATAACGACACACGGTGAACTCGGCAACAAAGGCGAAGCGGACAACAAATATTTCAAGCCCGACGACTCAAAGGGCGTTAGGCAAAATTCGGTACGTCAGCAATTGCTTTTAGTAAATCTAGCTGCTGATGGGACCACTGCACACCCTGTTGTGTTCACAGCGAAATCATGGAAGCGTAGCGGAAGTCAACCGGTGCGCTACTGGTGACCGACCGGAATCTTCTACGACAAGAATTCCTATTTTAACGCGGAAACGTCTTACGGCGGGGTTTCTCGTCAATTTTGTGTGAGTAGCTGTAACGAAACAAATGGACGCTCTGCAATATAGGGAATGAGAGAAAAGCACTTAAAAATAAACGAGGGCGGTTAAGTGCCCTTTCTTAGCCGTGCACCTATTTGTTTGTCTCTTTGTTCCCGTGCACGTATGGAAATTATATCAGCCATGCCCCTTCTTTATAGTTTCCCCTTTTTTCGGAAGGTGACAATTGATGGTGATGACTTCAAAGGCAGTGACATAAATCTAGAGCAAGATTTAGGTAGCGTTGGTTAATGCATTATTCGAATCAACATGAAAAAAATTAATTAATACATAAAATTAGGACGAAGTGTAATAATAGTGCGCGATCGAGTAGTCAGATTGGTCAATTAAGGAATATGTGGAAATAAATACAATCAGCAAAAGTAAAATAAGTTCCGCTGAAGCGATCTCAGAATCGTTGGGGACGTTGAGGCGATTAGAATTGGAGAAATGTAGCGACACGCGAGATGCCACCGCCATAACGCGTCACGTGTGAGGCATATACTGCAACCGGGCTCCTTTCTCGCGCTTCGATGATTGTGATGGTTATTATGACGAGTTATTGGCATCCCACTTGAAACGGGGCGCTGTCTAATACTCAGCTAGTCTGCTTGGTATGATATACATGCTCAGGTAGGCTATACATGCTTAGGTATGATATACAAGCATAGGTATGATATGCGTGCTTTTATGCGAAGCATATTACGAGAGCTCAACCCACCTCCTCAGGCGCGGCGGTGTCGCCATGAAACCACGTGACACCGTGACGTCACGACAGAGGAGAAGTGGCTTTGGCTCAACTCTTGCAAGACGGGCTGGGTAGGAATCGAACCAGGGTCTCCGGAGTGTGGGACGGAGACGCTACCACTGAGGCACGAGTACGATGCTTCAAAGCGGTACAAAAGCGCCTCTAGTGAATGCGGTGTTGCCTTAGAAACGAGCTGTTTCTAAGGCGTGCGTCTCTTGCTCAGGCGCACATTTCGTTGCCGCGCCGAACGCTGCTTTGCTCGACGCTCACCGCGTCCAATGCGGGGCGCGTAGTCGCTGCCCTGTAGCCCATTGTCTTACACCCCTTGGCGGGTCGACGGGAATGCTGTCGCGTTCCACTCTTGAAGGCGAAGCAGTAATGCATGAGTTGTTTCTTCGTCTAGCCGAACCAAATATAGCCAAGCAACAGCAGTTCACCAGGCTAAACAGTGGTTCAACAACTAAATTAAAGGCTAGTATGCTTCGCATCCTGGGCTTAACCTTACCTAAGCCACAGCCATCTTTTTTGTTCCAACATTCTTATATACATCTTCTTAATATTCTTCATCTCCTTGAAAACTCTGTATACCTTGTAGCGCTACCTATGCCTGTAACGGATCCAGGCGTATCAATGCCTTCCATGCTTTTTCACACAGAAAGATGGGGACTTTATTAGGCTCTTTACGGAGGCGAAAAAGTTCGCGGGGAACAACACCCTAGTAATAGCAGGTGATTTCAACGCCAAGAGCCCGAGGTGGGGCTACAATAAAGACGACAAGAAGGGACGTGGCATTTGCGCTGCAGCAGAACAGGCAGAGTGCGAATTGCTAACCGACGAACACCACCCAACTAGACAGGGGAACAGCGTCAGTTCAGACACGTGCCCTGACTTAACCTTCGTAAGGGGCGCCAGACAAGCAGAATGGGAGAACCTGCTCGAGAACCTTGGAAGCGACCACCACATAATAAGGATCAGCACAACCGCAAACAATATCAAGCGGAAAATAGGCAAGGTCCGCCTAACGGACTGGGACGCCTTCAGAGCACACTGCAAGCAGATCAAGGGCGACATTGTATCTGCGGAGGAGTGGAGCCAGCAACTCAGACAGATCCAAGAACTCTATACTAAAGAGGTGGATAGAACCGAACAAACTCCGGAGGTGGACAAGCGGCTCCTCAAGCTATGGGAGGCGAGACGCGGCCTCACCAAGCATTGGAAAAGACAGAAGTTCAATAGGAAGCTAAAGATTAAAATAGCCGAAATAACTAAACAAGCGGAGGAGTATGCAACGCAGCTGGCTAGGCAAGGATGGCAGCAATTCAGCAACGCGCTGAACGGCACCCTCAGCACGGCCAGGACGTGGCAGATCCTCAAGTCCCTCATGGACCCGAGCAAGAACAAATCAGAAAGCGGCAAATCGATTCAGAGGCTGGTGCACCAGTACACGGGCACGGACGAACAGCTACTCGAGGAAGTCCGGGTCAAATGCTACGGCAGAGACCAGGTCGAAAGCTACCAAGAAGAGTACCAGGGCGAAGAGAATCCCACCATGGATCGGCCCATAACGAGAGAGGAAGTCGTCGAGGCGATCAGGTCGGCAACAAAAAACACAGCAGCGGGGGCGGACAGAATCAAGAACTCGCTCATAAGAAACCTCAGCGATGGCGCCATAGATCAGCTCACAGCCTACTTCAACAAGCTCTGGCACGAAGGAAAAGTGCCGGCCGAGTGGAAACACGCGGTAGTGGTAATGATCCCGAAGCCAGGCAAGAAACTCCAGGTCGAGAACCTCAGGCCGATCTCCCTCACGTCGTGCCTGGGCAAGATGTACGAGAAAGTAATCACAAAAAGGATCCAGTCGCACCTAGAGAGGAACCAACTGTACCCAGACAGCATGTACGGGTTCAGAGCCCACCTGTCTACGCAGGACGTACTACTCCAACTCAAGGAGGAAGTACTCGAGAAAATGCCGAGAAGTGGCGAAAACGTTGTCATGGCCCTCGACATAAAGGGAGCCTTCGACAACGTGAGCCACGCCGCCATCATGGAAGGCATCAACAACACCAACTGCGGGGGAAGAACCCACGACTACATCAGGGCCTTCCTGAGCGACAGAACAGCGACCGTGGGACTAGGCGAGCTGAGAAGCGACGTCTTCACCACGCCTTGCAAAGGAACACCCCAAGGCTCCGTGATATCGCCCGTCCTGTTCAATATGGCGATGATCGGGCTAGCAAGACGCCTCAAGGAAATCCCGGGCATCCAACACGCGATGTACGCCGACGACATCACGGTGTGGGTCACCCAAGGATCGTTAGGGGAGAAGCAGGACAGACTACAAGAAGCTGCGACCTGCGTAGAGACCTACGTCAGGGAGAGAGGCCTCAGATGTTCGACGGAGAAGTCGGAAATCATCAGGATCGGAAGAAATCCTACCAAAGCCTCGCTGGAAGTAGTTCTAGAGGGGCAATTGATCCCAGAGCAGAACATGGTACGAATCCTAGGCATGTGGCTGCAGAGCAGCCGAAAATGCAGCCATACCATCAGCCTGCTGAGAAGAGCCGCGGAGCAGGTTGGCAGAATGATCAGTAGAGTCTCTCAGAGAAGGTACGGGATGAAAGAAGAAGATACCCTCAAACTCGTCAACAGCCTAATCGTTAGCAGAGTTATGTACTCCTTGCCCTACCACGCAACAACAAAGGCGGAGCGAGAGCAAGCCGACTGTATTCTCAGGAAGGCATACAAGATTGCTCTACACCTGCCCAGAAACGCATCAAACGAGAAGCTACTCCAACTCGGAATCAGCAATACCTTCGATGAGCTTGCCGAGGCTCAATTGGGGGCACAACTCATCAGACTCAGAGGCTCCTCTACGGGAAGGGCGCTCCTGAGAAGGCTGGGTCGGAACACGTGTGGACTGGTAGACAGATACGCGGACGTACCGGACGACCTTAGAAAGACCTTTAATGTAGGACCCCTGCCTAAAAACATGGATCCTAACCTACACGAGGACAGACGAACAGCAAGGGCCGAGCAGCTAGAAAGGAGGCTAGGCCGGTCAGAGAACACAGTCTATACGGACGCCTCCATGTACGTACATGCAGGGAAGCGCTTAGCCGCTACAGTGGTAGCTAATAGCACAGGAGACATGGCCACATGCGCCTCAGTGGAGGTCGTGGGCATAACGGAGGCCGAGGAAATTGCCGTCGCGCTGGCGGTAGCAGAAGGCTATAGGAAAGGCCGATCCCTAAACATCTTAACAGACTCGAAAGACACGTGTAAAAACTATACGAAGGGCAGAATTAGCGGCATGGCCCTCAGGATAATCAGTGGGGCAGCAGCCTCTGCTGAGCAGACACCCATACAACACATAATCTGGGTCCCAGGCCACGCAGGCGTAGCGGGGAACGAAAGAGCAGACAGCCTAGCTCGAGGGCTTACATACCGAGCAGGCATGTCAGATGTTCTGGAGCTTCAGCTACTAGCATGCGAGGGGGGATACACAGAGACATTACAACTATACAAGGGGACTAGATTCAAGTACCCACCACCACACAAAGCCCTCACGAGGGAGGAAGCAGTCGGCTGGCGTAGGCTACAAACAAACTCCTTCCCCAACTTGTACATCTATAACAAGATGTCACCAACACAATTCAGAGCAAACTGCCCCTGGTGCGGCGACACACCCACACTATACCACATCACATGGGAGTGCGAACGAAATAAAGCATTCCACCAACACGAATTCCCGAGTGCGGAGCAATGGGAGAGCCGGCTCACCAGCAGCGAGCTCGCGGCCCAAAGGGCCTTAGTGCGGCACGCTGCTGATGCAGCGCGACTCAGTGGAGCCCTGGACTAGGGGCCCAACCTTGCTGAAGAGAAGCCTCAAGTCGCCGGCGCCAAGAAAGACGACGGAGGCTTCGAATCCGCGAATCTCTTAAACGATCTCATTAAAAGTTTTCTACTACTACTACTACTTTTTCACACCAACGCTCTAAGCGTCTCTTGCTTGTCTCAACGGCTGACCGCCTGATCCTTCCGTCCAAATTAAATGCAAGCGCTTCTGGAAAGTGTACGTTACCTACGGGTTTCACAGGAGCATCCACATGCTTCATTTAGTTGCGAATACTTACTCGGGTATGCTTTTGTCTTTAGGCAACCAGCTAGAGCCTTAAATACACTGGTGCTTCCCTTTGGGGGTTATCGTACAGATTTCCTTTCGCGATTTATTTCTTCCCATTCTTGTAAATTTCCGTGCTCTTTTCTGTATCCATTACTTGCATTCAATTCACTGTCTCTGTTCCATTCACTTTATTTTTGGTGATTCCTGGTTGCCTATGTCAAATTTCGATTTTTCTTGCCGACTTTCTTGATCTCTTCCTCCATTCGGTGTGCACCCTTTTCAAGTACCGATAATTGTGCACTTTATCTGCCCTTTTAATTTTATCCATGCTCCTGAGTCTTTCTTGAAAAATAATTTTGCTTGGCGTTTCCTTGACTTTAAAAGAGGCCCAACTCATATCACCCTGCAGTGCCTCTTTACTGGTTTTACCCGGAGCTCCCAAAGCCAACCGGCCTACCGATCTTCGGTTAACTTCCAACTCCGACATAGCATCCGATTCTAAGCGTATAGAATGTCATTTGAGAACGTTAGTGCTGCACCATTATTCCTTTCCATGTTTCACGCACGACCTCACACTCATAGTGGCCCAGCAGTGCTCTATTTCATTATTCCAGCATTCTGTTTCACCTTTGTTTTCAGGTTCTCGTGGTGGGTCCTTGAGTAAGTCTTTCCTTCGTTCATGCATACGCCGAGGTACTTATATAGCTTGACTATGGGTGTGATTCGTTGTTGAATTGATACCGTGATTACTCGCCTCTTCAGTAAAGATCACTACTCCCGAGTTTCGGTGCTAAACTTAAGGTCTAGATTTGTCACTGCGTTGCCACAAATATTCGCAAGCGTCTGTAAATCCCTTGCATTGTGCGCTACTAGCACTATGTCACCCGCTTCCACTAGTCCGGATACCTTCTCTCACACCCTTTGTCCAATGCGCATGCAGGATAAATCAAACCGTAATTCGCAGTTTTCTATTCGTCTTTCTGTGCCCTTAGCATAAAGCGTGACCAACAATGAAGACAGAGGACATCTTCTCTTCAATCCCTGGTGAACGTTCACCACTTCATTACATATTCGGTGCAGTTTGTACTCGCTTGTCTCTATATATCTCCCTCAGCAGCTCCACAAAATCGTTCTCTATGCCTTCGTTCTTAAGAACATCCCATATCAATTCCCTGTCTACTTTGCATCTTCACCCTTATAACCGTTTGAGAATATTTAGCTAGTACTCTGGGGGCTCTTACATGGTTCCAGAATTTATTTGGTGCGCGTTGGTCTCTTTTGCGAATGCTATGCACCCAACGTCTACGTGTACATTCCTTTTTCTCTAGTACGACCTCAATCACCACATTTTTCTCGGTATTGGTTGCATCTAAGGAGCACATCTTCGTGTAATAATAATTTAGTTTCTCAATAATCCCTAGAAGCCTACTTACGCTCCTTTAGGGCTTGATTTATTTCTTTGTTCACCACTTACGTGACTTCCTCTTTCCAATCCAATAGTTTTTTCGCCGTGTCTGTCTTCTCTCCTGCTGGGTAGCCTCTACTAAGTGGTTCTGTTCCCAGACTGTTTTATGAAACACCTCCATTGTCTTCTCTATCTTTTTTGCGATCTATGTTATTGGCTTTTCAATCAGGTTTAGAAATTCTGAAGGTATCGATTCATGTTTTGCCTAAGTATCCGTGGCATATCAGCGGCAAACTGTGATAAGCGCTCAGTATTGCTTTCCTATGCCGGGCTTATCAGCCATCCCCCTTGCCCGCAGATGAGTTTATAAACAACTGTTACTGCTTCGATGCGGTCACTTTTGTAACCTGACCTTATAACTGTTCACCGGCAGCCAGGCTGCTGCCGGGTTACCTTTCCATGAAATAAAGGCATCCCGTTCTATTGTCTGACTTCCTGGACGCTGCCTAGGTGTGACAATAACGAGAATATCTCTCCAAAATTTTAAGGTTAAACCTTTATGATCAGAACCCAGGTTATCTTTTCCATGTTCGCCTATCATCATGTGGTCTAGTCCTTCGTAGACCATTTCTGAGGCTAAGGCGTATTCGATGCATGAGTGGCTGTTTCCGCACTGCCACGTTACCTGTTCATGACACTTATTCTCCCTGTCAACTACTGTAAGGTTGGGTTCATCGCACAGATCCAGCACTAGAGCACCTCTGTAATCAGTATATCCGTCTAGACCGTCTATGTGCGTATTCATATCTCGTACTGACACCACCTAGCCTGATCTTCTGAACTCATTAATATCGCGTCTAATTGAACCTAAACTCTTTATTTTTATCCCTGCTACCACTACCTCTATAGGTAAGCTACTTGAAGCCACGTCTTCTTGACTTCCCACGTGCCTCTAATCCATAAGTGTTCCTTACATGTCTCTTTTACGCTTTGTCACTTCATACGTACCTAATTAGCATGCCTGCGTTTCCGCCTTTCCTTGAACCAGTCATTCTGTAGCACTCCTACCTTACAAAGTTGTCAACACGTGGCTGGTCCCAATATAAGTACACGCTAGTAGCACCGTCATTCATTTCAGTTAGAATATCCAGCCGTTTTTCCTGCTTGACACCAACCTTCTTGTTTACGTCACAAATTTCACAAACTTGCCTCGGGGCACGGCGCGCCACATAATGGCGCCGCCGTGAAGTCTACGCATGGAGCGTGTCTGAATATACATTCAGACAAAACTGACTTAATATAAATGAAGTGCGTTCAGTTCCACCGGCAACAAATAAATTTAAATACAGTTTTTGTCATTGAAAATCGCCACATACCCTGTGGCACATACTAAGTGAGCCAAGTTGGCGTTGCAAGAGTTGTAGGACGACCTCCCCGCTGGCATCTAGTTGTAAGGTTTGTAGTCGGGCATGAACTATGTGGTAGCTGGCCCATGCCGTCGTCCAACTCACCCACGCTTGGGACGTTGTTGTAGGGAGGAACTTGCTCTTATCAGGTACTAGGCGTACATGATTTATTTACATATTTACATTAAAACATGAGATACATTTCAACAGCCTAGCATGGCTGCAAAAAGGAGCACGAAGCTCCCACCACGAAGCACACAGCACACGAGCACAAAGCTCCAAGCACCAAGAACCCTCCCAGCCGCCGACAAACTGCTGCCTAAAATGCCTCTATCCTCCCTAGATCCCTAGGGGAGGGAAAACTGCTGTCCAACCTTCGTGCAATCGGACCGTCCCGTCGTTGGAGGCGTAGTCGATCCGCCTTTGAGAGAGAGGGCTCACACCCTCAAGTACGCACTTTGGATTCCCAGAAACTGAGTTGAGCGGGTCCTCGTAGCCAAGTTTTAACGCTTGACCCCAGCCGGCGCCTCTTAATTCCAGAGCTGACTTCTCCGGTAGTCGCCACGAGTGTCAGCAGACTGTGACGAATCCTGGGGGCCGAGGAAACGCACCGCAAAACACCCTTTGTTAGAGAAGCTCTCTTGCTGCAAATAGACCATGAAAGCCACGGAAAATCAACCAACAATACATGGTACGCCAAACGTGGCCAGCCCTGCTGCCGTCGCCGACTCACCGAAGGAGGCGCATGGTGCATTAACGCTGCCATGGTCTCCAGTTCTCCGAAGGAAGTGCATGGTCGGTTAGCGCTGTCGTCGTCACCGGTTCTCTGAAGGACGCCACCCCCGCGGGTCGATCGAAACAACTACAGCGGGCTGAGATCTGTTTGCAGAGCAGTACCCCTGCAGGCCGATTGTCAGAGCGTGAAAGAGGTTAGTTAGTGTTGGACAAGCGGTAAATGGAGTGAAGTCTCGAAATTTGCTAATCGAATTAAAACGGAGGCAGAAAAGGCCGTCAAAACAGGAGTAAGTTTAACCATGAATCCACTGGAATTCGCAAAGGAAATCCATTGTCCAGCATGGTTGTTTTTGTTGCTGTTACTGCCTCCTCTGCACCAGTGGCACATGCACATCGTGGCGGATAGGCTAAGAATACACATTTTGTATTGCGCTGTGGCGCCACCTTAGCGGACGCCCTGATGAGCAAAATGTATGGTATGGAGTCGCTGCGACGTAGACAGGCACACTGCAACAAGGGAGCTGAATTCTTCTTGGTGTAGTTATTTGTTGTTTGAGGAATTTTTGGTTAACGTCAGCGCATGCTGCCTGGGGCAGGACACCAATGCCTTTAACGACTCCGACGCGACCAACAACCGCAGCAGTAAGGACGCAGCACACACATGTGACAGGACGTGTGCGAACGATGGAAACTCATTCGTTTGTCGAGTTTATCAAAATTTATTGGGGAAGAAATTCTAGCTAACCCCATCTAACGATCAATGTAGATGGTAAGGACACTAAAGGAAAACATTAGGTTGAGCTAGATCGAATGATTAGGCTTCTGTACTAATGCATTCGAAATTCCTAGCGAGAACAGAGCTTTTGTGAGCGCGAAAGTGACGGAAATGGAAAATCAGAGTGGTGCCACCTCTTGTGGACTGTGGCACGTCTCTTATGTAACGTCAGCGTCGCGGGCGGCTGGCTTCGCCGCAAAGCTGGGAGAAGACGAGATGTGAGAGCGAGCGGCAAAAGACGAGATCGTACGCACCGCGCGCAGAGAGGGTGCGGGTGGAGGGGCAGGCCGGAGACAAATTATTTGTCTGGGGCGAGCCGAGAAGGCCGAGGAGGGTGGGTTCAAAGAACGCCGCCGATGCGAGCTGAGAGAGCAGCGGATGACGGACAGAAGGCGGCAGGGGAGAAGGTGACGGGGAAATTACGTTATGTCCTCAGTTCCGGAGCAGCCGATCGAAATTGAGAAGGGGCAGCAGCACCTTCGGTGGCAATTTTCTACGCGGCAAATTTACATTTGGCGCCAAGAAAACGATCATAGCCTTCTTTAAACGTAATCTATGTGACCCAACGTAGTATTTTCCTGTAGGGTCCCTTTACTTAACTGGGATTGGCATATAAGGAAAAGACACATTTAGTTGGGCGTGAGCAGTACATGCGTACGTAGTACACAATACGTTGCGTACGCTGCAAAGGAAGCGCGCCACAACATTTTTAGTTTGAAGTGCTGTGATACGTTTTCCTCATCTAGACATGTCATAACGAGGTGTACGTGATTTTGGATTATTCTCAGAGCTGCCAAGCATCAGAATTATGCTGGGTGCACTAATGGCATGACCTCCGCGATCGGCATGCCGGAATACCGCGGATGCCATGGTAACACCTACAAGCATCCAAATCGAGCCGCTTGTTTGAACCTCCGCTTGCACGGCAACATCGTCTTTCAACGTAAAGTAGCCGCGATTTGACCTGGGTGTGATGTTGTGGGCCGCGCCGGACGCCATTGCCGCCATCATGAGCTCTCGTTGGTTCGAGGTCTCGCGAGAACGTCAAGCTGCATCTTGTTGGTGCCGCGCACACGCATCCGCGAAGTATAGATGCGTTCCCTTCTGAGCATGCGCACTTCTCGCCTGCAGCCTTGCAGCGTACGCAGGCCTGTTACGTACGTCCAACTAAACGTGTCCACTGTAGCGACGCACCGCACCTATTGCCACCGCCGAGACTCGCCATGCATCAGGTGGTTATTGAAGCCGGGCGCCTCTCCGGCGCTCCCGTCTGGACGTGCTGCCCCATTTAGTTTTGCCGCCGCCAAGAGTGTGCGTGGCCTCCGAGCTGCGTGGCACGCCGGTGCGCACGAGCGCTGTGAATTGTTGTGTCACTGCCCAGGCGCATTCGTCGCACATTGCGCTAAAGCGTTGCGCTGCTGTGCTTGAGGAACGCGGGTGACACGGCTTTGATTCCGCCCTGCATGGTATAACTTTTAAATGATTTTTATGCGAAGCATACTAGCCGCACAACCACGCTCTTCCTTGCTGCGCCGCGCGCGGCCGCGTAGCTACCATATGACGTCATAACAGCTGCAAAAGCGGAGGCTCAACTCGTGCGCTCGCTTGCGGCCGCGTAGCTACATAGCCGGGTCTCAGCTCGTGCGCTCGCCTGCATGAGTTGTTTCTTCGTCTAGCCGAACAAAATATAGCCAGGCAACAGCTGTTCACCAGGCTAAACAGTGGTTCAACAACTAAAATAAAGGCTAGTATGCTTCGCATCCTGGGCTTAACCTTAGCTAAGCCACAGCCATTTTTTCTTTGAAGATTGCGGGGCATGCCCATTACGGAGGATTCACCAAGAATTGGCACGTGTCCAGAGGCACATATCTAGTTCTACATTCCCACAGGTCCATGATGTCTATTCGGCCACAGACACAGCGAGCGAATTTGTGGAGTCAAAAGAAGTTAGAGAAGTGGAATGCAAAGGGGTGATATTCCTGAACAATGCTAATCGCCTTAAGAAGCAGAAAAAAAGAACACTGCACGACCAGTGCTTTAACACATTGCTGAAGTCATGAACAAACCAGCCTAGCTGCGTACAGTTCTGTTTTCATAAGAATTGACACCTTTTCTTCATTACTTAATGTCACCTCTGCAAGTGGCTACGAAACATGCCTGTCTATCACGAAGCCATATCGTTTAGAAACTGGTGACCAGCAAAGTACGAATTCCTAAGGGCCAACGTGATCCACGAAAACAAAATCGAAGTCATGTCCTTAAGTATAGAAAGGTAGTAACGATGTTCGCGGCTGCCCATGTGTATGTTTTTCGGGTGAACGTTGCCTTCATTTGTTTATCCCTAATGACCCCGGCCGTCGTTTTAGTATACATAACGTGTAGCGATCAATGAACAAGCGACGGCCATAAGCCGCACACATATAATTAAGAAGGCAACGCGTATTAGCGGTAATGCATAACAAGCGCCACAATTACAACTAAATGTAGATTACGCTCGCATAAAAACGATGCTGTTTTCAACACCGCTGCTAAATCATCTGCGCAAATGGCAGGGTATTAAACGGGGTAAAGAACCGATGCATATAACCAAATTGGTAGTTAAGGCCTCGGCGAAACGCCTCATAGGCGGTGCCTGCTATTCATGGCAGTGCCCGCAAAAAGGAGCAGCCTCTAACCCAATAGGTAAAGGTAATATTGCTCGTTTTTCGGGAGGTTTGCTTTCTCAGAAAAATAAAAATAACACAGGTGAGCATCTCGGTGAAAGCATCCCGGTTCGATGTTTCTGACAATTGCCTCCAACTTTTTTACACTTTGACGGTTAGAACTGTAGCTGACGAGTTTAACAGTTAGTCATAATTAAGTCATTGATAGCCACGAGCGAAAACTTACTGGTGGCTGCTCAACTCGATTGTGAAAGATATGCATTTGCTTTCGGCCGCGGAATATAATCCATGCTTTTTGAAAGCTGTGCACGTGATACCTGGAACACCCTGTAACAGTAAACGTCATATAACTGAAATTCACTGCAACGCTGTAGTAAACTAACGGTGCTTGAAAGCTTACGAACAGTACAGCGAGTACGGAATAAACTTATTGTTGACGGGAATTGTCTACTTCGATCAACACAACGACGTTGATAATGTCATCAATGCGCAAAATATTGGGAAAACATAAATATTATATCTATTAGACAATATAAAATAGTGCCTTGAGGCGTTGATAAGTTACTGATCTTAAAATGTATACGCGAATACCTTAATTTTCATGTGTTGTAAACGGAGTTTCAGGTTCGCTATTATGAGTTGGGGTGTGCCTCTAGTTTTTGGAGTGGGAGCTGATGATCAATGTTATCAAAGGCATTTGTGAAGCCTAGAAAAGCACGTACCAATAACGTATCAAGTGAATAATCATACTGAACGATACATCAAGCTCTGTAGGTTTATTTATGGCTTTGGAAGCTATAATTCGCTCACCATAGACCTTTGTAACAGCCCACGAAGAAAACGCTTAAGCAACTTGCTCTAGCCCTTTCGGAAAAACGGACAGTATAAGTATGGAGCAATGATATAAAAAATCCCTTATGCAAGTTTTCCTGAACGTTCGGGTGATTTTCGCGCGCTGCATTGCCTTTGGCAGGGTATATACATTTGATCAGTGTGTTACAAATAAAATTCTTGCTCCATTGTTCTACGAGTAAAAAGGGCTCGCAGATATAGCGTAACGTTGCAATCCAAGGGACGCGAAGCTTGTTTGACTTGGCGAGGTAGAGCAGCAGTAGCGGGTGACACGAGCCCAGCCTCGTTTCCGGTAGTTGTCCGCTGTCTGGGCGAACGACATATATGGCGCTTGTCATGGGAAGAGTGCTGATGAGCGGTGTTCATATTGAAGTAATGCACATATCCAAATACATTTAAGGCTACACACTTCTTGAGTCCCAGTGGCACATTCATTGTCTGATATTTATTTATTTATTTATTTATTTATTTATTTATTTATTTATTTATTTATTTATTTATTTATTTATTTATTTATTTATGATGCCCTCAAAGTGCATTGCACACTGCCGTGGGGAGGGGCATAAGCAAAAGAAAATATGGTAACAATACTTACGGCCTTACAATGCAAAACAAAACAAATACACTTAAACACTAAATACAAAGATCGAAGCTAGGAACTCAACAGACTCATGGTAATGTACATACATTGGCTAAGAATGGTCCAGTGGCATTTACCGGGATACGAAAAAAAACGCCCTAATGTCTCCCTCTTGCTCAGCACAGTGACTGAAGGCTTTCGCGCTTCTCCGATAGCCGGTGTCCTTGACGTCGACTTAGAAAATCCAAGACTTCCTGCAGTCAATAAGTGCAACTTGCTGTCAACTGAGTGTGGCACACTGTTGAGTACTGGCAACGGATATCCTAAAGCTGATCGTACTAAAGCTGTGTGAAGCTTCTACGTGCTATCAGTGGAAGTTCCCCGTCGACATCCAGGCAAGTATCTCAGAAGTGCGATAATAGTGTTCGCTTCTCTTTCAAAAGCTTTCGGATGCCGTATCCATAATTAGCGCCGGTCAAAAATAATTCTTAAAAAATCGATGAGGTTTTCACTATTTCCGATAAATGACCATCAAAGGAGACGTTAAAATCCTTAATAGGTTCTAGTGTGAGCGGAAGCACTGCGGACTTTTCAGCAGACAAGCTCATGCGCCGTTCCTGTATAAACGACTTCGTTCAGCGATACTTGCAAAGTTCCTTCTAAGACCTGCAGTGTTCATTCCAATGTTAACTTCAAATGTCGTGTGCATTTCAGTCAAAGGTGACGAGGCAACTTAGCATAACTGCATTGAATAGCGCGAGACTCAGCAGGCTTCCCTGCAAACTCATATATATGCCGAGATGGTTTTCAATTGCTAGATTTCATGACGATCCGCCTGCCGGTCAGAAAGGTTTGTATTAGGCGCAGTGCCTTTTTTTAATGCCATATATTTAATCAGCATCAGTGCTACAAGCCCTTAGAACTGTCGCCACTAGGAAATAAACGTTATAGACATTCACAACTGTTTGGGTACGAATCAGTCATTGCCGCTTTTGAACACAATGATGGATGGCTGCCGTAATGGATGTATTAGAAGCATGAGTTTTTGTAAACATCGAGAAAATGAGCAGAAAGTCTGAAGCCTCACCAATCGTTGCAGTACGAGTAACTTCATACGTGCAAAACAGGTGCGCACGGTTTGATCGTGCACCAAAGACAATCAAGCGTGCTTTTTTTTTCCATACCGACATTAAGGGTGCGACG
This sequence comes from Dermacentor albipictus, assembly GCF_038994185.2. NCBI lineage: Eukaryota > Metazoa > Arthropoda > Arachnida > Ixodida > Ixodidae > Dermacentor > Dermacentor albipictus. Next base: position 90,855,789 of record NC_091827.1, on the reverse strand, counting down.
CACTTTTAAGCTCTGTCGTATTACCACACCAACGTATGAGTACAGTGTAGTACACTGTACTCATACACTAGTACAGTGTATACACTGTAGTATGAGGAACTGTACACGATATTAGACGCGAGAAGGTTTATTGCGACTAGTGAGCCTCAAGATGAATGGCTAGTGTGCGCAGACTCACCGTATACGCTTGAGCGGCTTTTCTACTTTCAGGCAAAATGCGCGCACAGTAAAAATGTCGTGAACATTACTCACCTGACAGAAGTTGCAGGAACTCGATGATACGAAATTGCGCTTTTTTTGCTGGTTCCCAGTCATACCGGCCTAACTGGAAGTTAACGAGAAGACAAATTGGCGAATAGTGTACTCGGTGATGGAGAAAAATGCAAAATTCCGCTGTTCAGCACTGAAGTTAGAAACATAATATGAAAACTCTCAGCGAGAAGATAATCTGCAGCACGCGGTTCGATGAAGAGTCCGAAAGATCAGTTTAGACTTTTCGGGAATTCGGTGTATATGAAAAGATACCGGGAAGTGTGGAAACGTTGTTCCACCTCTGCTTTCGTCTTGGTGTGGCCTGCAGAAAACACTTGCCTCACAAAATTCATAGTGCGAGCACCACGTCACGTTCATGGAGGGTGGTGCACGAGGACGTCGCTCACGTGCTCCTGGACTGCCCAGTATGCACGCAGCAAATGCAAGGGATGGGCTTTAAACCTCTAGGGCACTTGGAAACCATTCATTGTCCCGTAGGACAGTACTTGGGCCACGGAGAGTTAGTGTCCTTCAAATAGCAGCTTCCGGTGAAATAAAACACATTTTTGTAGCCACGGACATGTGCGCGAAATACTAGACACGGTATTGTGCAGTGACTCGCCTTAGTTGTTCTGCTTCATTTATTTCTGCTTTCACTTTTATAAGTGCGAGTGTCTCTGTGCCCTAAAGTGTTCTTTTTTATTTTTGGCGATTAATATTTTGTTAATTATTGTGAAAGCTATTTTTTTCTCGTATAAGCAAAATGGAGTTGCCGGAGGCATACTGCTTTAGACCTTCTGATTTAAACCATCCATAGCCCAACCTACTTAATTACCCAGGTGAACATAACCAGTTCTGAAGTGTTCTGTTCGAGCGCATACCTACTGGCACATATCCGGTGACTCAGGTTGTCTACTAGGCCGGAAAGAATGAATGTGTGTTGTTTTGGGGCGCAAGGGCAATGTATGGCCAAATAGCGATATGCCATTGTTAGTGAGTTCGCAGTGGAGCGACGAATGCTGAGAAGTAGATGTGACGTGGCTGTAAAGGGGCCAAAAAATAGTCGCTGTTAAGTGCGTAAAATACACATGTGGTAAGATTACTATTTTGACTAATGACGTGCACTATGAACATGAAAATGCATTGCGAAAGAATGATACGATATGCAAAATGTGTCAGATGCAAAAATTGGCTGGAAGCACTATCGCCTAATCAGAGCCTTTGAAACACACGGACCTGCGAGCATGTTCTACGCTAAACACTATCGCAGCAGCATCCTCTGGAGAGAGGATGTGCTGCGAATTTCTGGGGCTAAGAACATGTAATTAACGAAACCTAGGACTGCATTGGTGTTAAAAAGCGGTTCTTCGCCAAGAAACATAATGGTATGGACAGGGTATGCCAGAGGTAAATGTTTCTTTCTCTATGTTTCAGCTTCCCGACACTCTAGAAAGACGTGGAGGACGGTCAGCTCCCCACCGCATCTGCCACAGGTTGTAGCTTTATTTCCAGTGAGTAGAAAATTATGGGTGCCAAATGTGTGTACTATTCTGAGACAACAGAATAGGACATATGTTCGGCGTGATTTTGTTGCGGATGGCCAAAAACCTAACTGTGGCTTAATTAAGTGAAGCTTATTATTTGTTTCCGCGTCCCACAAGCGTTGCCAGTGGCTTTGCAGTTTCTTTCACAGAAAAGGGTTCAGGTCTGTAGCAGGTACAGCAGTGGTAGTAGCAGCTTTCAATGTAATGTATGTGGCCATTTGGTTTGCTAGCACGTTGCCCTCGATGTCTCCATGGCCAGGCAACCAGCATGCAATAACATGCTGGTTAGATATACTACACGCTTTACACAGAACGGAACAGAGCTCTATAAGTACAGGATTATCGTATTTACAGAGTGACATCAATGCTTTTACGACGCCTAGGAGTCTGTAAAAATAATTAGCTTTTCAAGTTTTAATTTCTTTATATGCTTCAAAGTTGACAATAGAGCATGGGCCTCGCACGTAAAGATACTTCTTTCCTTGCGTTGCACACCGGATTCCGAGAAGTAACGATAAGCGATGGCCCCTTCTGCCGGGGAGGCGGAGCAGGGCTAGTTGCAGTCGCCGTGAGGGCGGATGGCGTCACTGGCGGCTCACTGCGTGTGGGCCGGACAGTCGCCGGAAGCCGTTGTGTCGCTGCCTCCTCCTAGCGAGCCACATCGGCAAAGCAAGCACGTTACATCCATCTGCGTGCCTCATTGAAGGATATGTTCTCTTTTACCTTAATTGTTACGATTTCTTTACCTTTTTTCCAAGACGAACAGGACGGCGAGTACGCGGCATGCTCGCCATCATAGTTGACACAATGTGGTGTGTTCTGGCATGTTTCAAAATAATGTTCGTTGACATTACATTTGGCACAAGTCAGCCGGCCTCGACAGTTCTGTGAACTGTCGAGGCCGGGTCGAGACATTTGGCAAATGAAGCATCTGAGAGTGTTTGGCACACATGGCGTAACACTAATAGTGAGGTACCCGGCCTCGATGGACTCGGGCAGAACACTTGAACCGAAAGTAAGTACAAGGCTCTTGGTCTGAATTCCTTTTCCGTCATGCCTCATCTTAATTCGTTTCACAATAATAACGTTCATATCACTCCAACCTTCCAGATGTAACGCCTCAGGAAGCGCCAACTAAGCAGTATCGGAGAAGATGGCGCGGTGGTATTCATGCTACGGTTTGGGGTCACTGTTATTGAAACATCTCCAAACGATACAAGATTGGGAAAATTTTCATCCGGTTTCTGATCGTGTAGCTCCAGAATCATATCGCCACTAGCCATTTTCGATGCTTTGTAACGCGACGGAAAACTTCATTTAGAAATTTCGAGATGCAGAAGGCTGAGATGATTCTCACCGTCTTTTCAGGTTTATCAGAGGGGATTACGGGAAAGCGGGGAAAATTCTGTGTTCGATTGCCGAACGGTTTAAAGACTTCTTCGGTGTGCCCTAGATTCTGGGAGCAATCAGGAAGGGGGGGGGAAAGAAGGTGCCATAGATAACCATAATATATTTCGGCAGTGACGCTAGCCACCCAGCATGGAGCCGTACGAGGGGACGCTGCAGGACATTAAAAGGGCAGGTGCTGCATACACTTGTTGCAAGACACTACTATAACCGAATATGGTCTACCCAAGGTTGGCTACCTACACAAGGTTAACCTTTGCTGCCCCGGAAAATGGAAGTAAAAGGAAATAAAAAGAGGACAGGAAAGATTAAAAGTGAGGGAGAAGGACGAAGATTGGAAGGAAGAGTAGGAAAAGGAAACTACCAATTTCTCCCGGTTGGGTCAATCTGGGGGTGCCGTTGTTATGATCGACCTGCCAGGTGTGAGAAGCATTCAAACGGGCTTCCCCCATGTCGACATAGTTGTCGTCTTCTCCGAAACGGCTTCACTCTTCTTCACACGAGCTGACAGAAACGGGGAGAGGAAGCAAGACAAATAAAAAGGCAAGAAGGCGCCCCCCCCCCCTCGCCCTCAGCAAGCGGACACAAAAGATTATGGACGGCGAAAGCACTACTACTTCCACAGGCTCCGGAAGAAGACGGCGACGACCACAGGACCATCAGGGGTTATTTAAGACCGTGCTTTCCCACGTGTTAATAAGACCGCTCGATACTCAGATGTGAGTCACATTCATGTACCAATGAAGTGAATGCAATCTTTTTTTACTTTTTTCATCATCACTATGCCCGGCTTTGTCGTCCTTTCCTGATTCCTACGGTGAAGACCCACCTCGCCTGGTCAAGATCATATCACCATCTACGTCAAGCGGAGGTCAGATAGGTATGTCGCCTCCTCTGAGGAGCCATAGAGGTCCAAACACCCAGCACTGGCTCAAACCCCAGGGTCCCCTTTTCTACGGACACGGCTAAGCCACGCACGGTTAAGCGCCGGAGGGTCCGACCCCCATGTACTCGAGTACGTGATGTCAGAACCCACCAAACAGCTCCGGCCTCAGACGTCTCTGAGGGGCAGGCCGCAGAGAAGCAAGCAGCAAGTTGTCTATATATATCCACTAATATATCCCGCGGGGAAAGGACGAGGAACGCAAAACCATATAGAGAAGAGGTAAGAAAACGTTCGGGATAAAAATAACAGAATTTGTGAGGTGCGTGCTCGTAAACGAACCAACTGAATGAAAAAAAAAACAAAGATCATCTGTGTTTGTTCATTTTCTTTTTCTTTTTTCTTGAAAGAACGGCTCACCCATGCGTTACGCACACCCATTATTTACATAACGGATGGGTAAGGGCACATTCACACCGGCGACTGACAGTGGTCGCGCGACCAAGTTGGTCGCAAAGCGACCAGTCGCAAATGGTCGCAAACGGTCGCCTTTCTTGAAAAGCGACCATTTTGGGCCAGTCGCTCTCTGCGCGATTTTTCAGTCGCGCGACCGTGGTCGCAGAACTGATAAACCAATCAGCGGCGCACCGGAAGTGATCTTTCGTGTGTCTACATCCGGCCTCCTCCGGCGTCGCGTTCAAATTCCGCGTAGATTCCGAGAGTTCTCGCTGAGAACGATAATCACCGGGATTGCGACTTGCGGGTCGCGCTCAGCCGGGCTTGCCGGTGTGAACATCCGTCGCCTTCGGTCACATTTTGATTGCGAGTCGCAAATGGTCGCGCGACCTCCTCAAGTCGCCGGTGTGAATGAGCCCTAACTGTGTGCGTCGAACGTCTCCCATCCAGGTACTTATGCCTTCCAAAAAATGACTAAATCAAAGCGTCGTTCCTACGCAATCCTAGCGTCATTAGCGGCCTATGTGCCGTACCTCGCTTATATTTTTTGCCGCTTTGAGTATTCTCATTCCTTTCTTTTTTCCTATTTAGCTGCTTACCTGTGACGGCCTTTGACACAACGGCTACCACGTTGCCATTACCGGCTCAATTACATACTTTTCTCTGCAGGGTGCCCTTCGTTTTTTGTATGCATGTTTTCTATCTGAGCAACAAATGCTGTGCAGTTTTCATATCGTGCTTGGATTGCACCAAATCCTATTTGGTGCTTGTGGCCTTTCTGTGTTTCTTTCTTTTTCAGTAAATGTCAGATGCGTTCATTGCTAACTTGTTTTTTTATTCTCATTTGATATAAATGTCAACTGGAGTTTCCGTCTAGAATATTGCACGGTGAAATGAACTCCGTTCGACGCCGTCGTCTCTTTGCTTAACGTTGCTTCTGTTCTTTTTCCTTCTGTCGATGACACCTAAATTTGACACGAGATGGACGGAAAAGAAGTAATTATCTCTAGTTCCATATGAGCGTTGCCTGCATGCATGAAATATATGAAGGAAACGTACATGGGCAGAAAAAAGAGGGAAATAGAGGTAGAGATAGAAGGAAGAAAAGGCATAGATGTTGACCACTGCATATTCGGTTTACTACCATACATTGGGGAAAGGCGACACTGGGATGGAAGGAGGGGAAACGGAGAAAGTGCGCCCGTGAAGATGCCCACGGAGTCTACAAACTGACCCAGGTACCCGTCGACATGAGGTAATATTCCGCATTAGTATCTCAACTATGCAGACTGTTTAAAGCTGGAAGATAACCAGTGTTACGTAACGTATGTTTTGCGTGCGCGAAGGCACTACGGTATCCCGCTGCGACTAGCCTAGTTCAATTCGTACAACAGAAAAACTCGCTCAGGCTGGTTGCAGAGATTTTACGTTTGAGCTTCGGCAGTGATCCTCTTCACATTTACCAGCATTTCGGGAGTCTCTCGCGGTAACCCGCACAATGGGCGTTAAGCGCATATCGCCGTCCACGCAACAACTTACTCATCTCCACACTCGTCCTGCTTTACAAAAAAAAAAACAAGAAAGAAAGAAAAAAATCGTTTTCTGCACTTGCATGACGCGAGCAACTGCTTTGTGCACTTTAATTTATGCTAATGGTTAATGTTGTTCGTCTATGCTGTGGTATTAAACGAGCTCCTAAAAAAGCTGGGATTTCAGCTACCTTGCTCAAGAACCATTCAGTGTCCCCATGAAAAAAAAAGTTAAGCCACTTACTCGCAGTGAAAGCTGTCAAAACAGTGAAGCTGGTGGTCGCTTTCTCAAGTTTGAACTCGTGTTTAGTGCGATATTCATGAAAGTTTTTTGTCTCGCTTTCGTTGTTTTGCTAGATTCGAGCTTCGGTTTCCGAATGTGCAGTCTCTTCAGTTGCGTGAGGGTGTGATCAAACCACAGTCTATCACATACCCTGCAGCTGTGGCCACACTCACGGTTGAGGGATTGTCTCTTGAACCGTCTATCGGTACTCTCCGGGGGAGGAATCTCTCTACGTCGACGTTTCTGCTCGGCCTCCTACTCTCGAACTTGGGGGTGAGTTCACCTCCGCTGGCGCTTGGCTTGGATTGCCTTCTCTTGAAAGTATATAGGGTTCGCTTGCCTCCCCCCGGTGCTTAGCTTGGGCTTCCCGTTCTTGATCGTCGGCGGTAGCGGCTTCCCTCCGCCGGCGTGTTGCTTGCACTTCTCACTGTCGAAGCTAGGAATTTGCGCCGTGCCGGCGCTGCCACTGTCGTGCGAGCTCCCGCGGCCGCTCGCGCCGAACGGAATCCATGGGGTGAAATGGCGCGCGCCGGCGAAACACCTGCTCCTATATCCCTCTTCTCCCCCTCCCCCGTCGCGCGCTGTGATTGGTCCGGTCCTCCCCTCCCGGCGCGCCTTCTGATTGGTCCGCTCCCATCCTGGCGGGGCTCGGGATGGATGGATGGATAGATGTTATGAGCATCCCCTTTGGAACGGGGCGGTGGGCTGCGCCACCAAGCTCCTGCTATTATACTGGCTAATGTCCTGCTTAGGTTAAAAAAGAAATAGAGATAAAAATCAATATGAACTCCTACAACCGAATTTTCAGGCCACCTATTGTGCCTGAAAATTTGGTTGTAGGGGTTGTAGGACATATAACGGTCTGCTTTATACTTTTGATATTTCAATACACTGAGTAAGAACGAATTCGTCTATATTTTAATTTTTTTCCCTCTGTTTTCACCAGAGCTTCCTTACTTTTCGTCCTAGTTGATTAATCAGCCTAACGGCAACCTTGTCTAGGCCTGTGGCTGTGCGCTTAGGAATTTTCTCTTCAGCTTTTTTCCCAGGTCAAATTTGTCAGCACCAGCTCATTTTCCATCTGGTTCTCTTTCATACTCTTTTTTTCGTCGAATACAATCTCGTCATTGACTTGGTAAGCTATTTCGGCTATTTTCGGATGTAAGTTAAAGCCGCTTCCCCTTCCAGTTTGTTTCCGTCTTCGTCTAGGATATGTTGCTGTAGTGTTCTTGACTACCTGCCTAATAATATTATGTGGTTCCAAAATATTCTAGGTGCGGCCTTCTTTTTCTCACGTATTTCTGACAACCAACTTTCACTTTCCCCTTTTATCTTGGCTTGCGCTAGTATTTGAACTAGAGACTTTTTCTTCCGGTATATTTCCCTTTTACTCGTTGTGTCATTTACTTATTTCAATATTACTGCCAGCCTCTGGTTAGAGGCCTTAAGCAGGAGTGGTTACATGCATGACGAGTAAGACTGAGTACAAGGTGTGAACCGTGAGCAAAATGAAATAGCACTGAATTTGAAAATATAAGCAGCGTGTCATTTGCGAGAACGTAGCAATTAGCGCTAACAATGTGAAATTATTCCAGAAGAAAATGTAAAATGCTCTTAGCGCCAAGTTGACAAACACTTAGGAGACAGAAAAACTAAACTAGAACAATATATGTGTACCACGCGTGGCAAACGATTACAGAACATACATCCTGTCAGACAAATATAATGTGGTAGTGTGTAAAAATGTGTAGCAGTGGCAGAAGCATCAGAAAACACGTGTGTTTAGTTATGTGGAAGGACAAGCCGAAAAGAAAAGAAAAAGGAAAGGAGGGCAGGGATGTACCTCGGTCATTTACACAATTTCTTTTAGCAGCTTTAAGAATGATTCGATGGTGTCGCAGGCAACCACCGCAGCAGGAAGTAGATTCCATTCCCTAATGGTTCGGGGAAAATATGAATTTCTAAACGCTTCTGTTTTGCAGTAGTAATCTTTAAGCTGCTTAGCGCGGCTAGACCGAGTTGATCGACGAGCTAGAGGCTCGGTATACGTGTCCTTGTCGATGCCCAATTTTCCATGATAGAGCAGATACATGTACTTTAATCGTTCTTTAAATCGCCGTTTTTGCAGGGTAACCAGTTCAGCTGTTTCGAGCATAGCGCTTGGTGATGCATAACGGCTGAAGGAATTGAATACAAATCGTATCGCCTTTCTCTGAATTTTTTCTACCTTTTTTATGTTAATATCGCTATGCGGATCCCAGACGACGTACCCATACTCAAGAATCGGGCGGACGAAAGTTTTGTAAGCTAGTAGTTTTATCTCATGGGGTGAATTTTTTAAGCAACGCAGTATCCTGCGGTAACTGCGCCTTCTTTGCCTGCCTGTGCTCTCGAGATGCTTTCTGTCGTTTGGCAATCGCTTCTCGTATCTCCATGTTCCACCAGCTTTTCGGTTTATTGTTTCCTTGCCAGCGAACATGTTTCTCTTTCCGCATTTCTGTCGTTATTACACTCAAAAGCTCACTGTATTCCCACTCTTCACTTGGCCATTTGCCAAGTTCTTCCTCTATTCTAGTGACTATATTTGTTATTTGTCCAGCGTTTAGATTTGGACTGGCCATTTTGCACTCCTTGCTCTCTTTCCCAATTACGTATCCAATTTTCAAAATGATGCGTTTATGGTCCCTCCCTATGCTGCTATACCCTTATTCATCAATGACCATTTCTCTTAACTTATCATGAATTCCTTGTGTCATCAGACAGTAATCGATGGTTTATTGCCGGCGTCCCACTTCCCACCTGATCTGCTCTTCACACTTAGGCCCTCTATTCACAATAACAAGGTCATGTTGCTCACAAAGGTCTAGCAATGACTTCCCGTTGTTGTCGGTATAGCCATATAAATCCTGTATGTGGGCATTCATGTCACCTAATACGATAATTTCAACATCATTCCCGAAACACTTAATAAGAGCGCTTATGCATTCCACTAACTCTTTATTCTTCTCTGTGCAATTATTTCCGGTCCACAAATATTTAACGCCCAGCCAAGTTTTTTTCCCGCTCATTGTACCTGATAACCAAAGACGCTCTTGACATTTTGAATTCTGAACTGCCTCAGGCAGTTGCCGCTCTGCGCGCCCTGTCGATCAAACTGAGTTGATCGTCAAGGCTGTCGCTGGCCAGCATCTGCTCCCATCGCTCAATACTCGCTTGGCCTATAGGGGCAGTCCAGTAATGTCCCGGCATGTCCAGGTGGTTTGTAAAAGCGTTGGCGGCACCACGGGCAACGCGTGGGGTATGCTGTTCCGGCCTCCCACCGAACCGAGCAGCCGGCGTCAGCGGCGCTACCAGGAGTTCATCTTAAACCAAATCAGTGGTTCGTGTTAAGCGGATTCTTGGCGCTCTTAGCTAAGCCTCAACTTTATGGTGTTGACGTTCTTATCGACTCTTTTACATGTTTTTATAGTGATTGACCCATTTATTGACGATATACGCCTAAGAAAATAATCGAACGAAAAACGGACAGCATCAGCACTGAACGAAGTTAACATGTTTTGTCCAGCTTTCTGGCAAGGTTAAATGCTTCCTTGACAAGTCATCAGTCATCCTGTATGCACGCATACACATCAATACGCAGAACCGTGGGATACGATGTTTCTAGTATCAGGCACGTTCATATCGGAGTGAAGAATCGTGAACAACGTGAAATCTCGCATATTAGTTCTTTGCCTGTCCATGACGATGTAGCACTTGACAGAATACTGGCACATACCGGATACTCAGACGGCAGTAGCAGCGAGTGACAAAGAAGTCTGGAACAGTTTTAACTTGTCTGGTGTTCTTTAACGTGCACATAAACCTAACTACATTAGCGTTCTTGGATTACGTCGCCATCGAAATGTGGCCGCCATGGCCAGGAATGAAACAGGCCTCATAGTTTTCTAGAAAAATTACGGGACATGACTATGGCGCTTGTATCTACGCGTGCGAGCTGCAAGCATCTCGGTTCAGCCAGCCAAATAACGACGGTTTGTAAAATAATTCACATAAACCTTGTCCTCGTGACTTCAAAGGGCCCTGTGACTTCGGACATTGTTCATGTTGAACAATGTGTCGCGTCGTATATGCAACGATTCGGAGTAATTCTGCATGTGCGCAGAGTCATATTACATTCTGCGTTTAGAAACGTAGGATTTGCTTCAAGAATGTAGGCCAACTGAGGCAGGTAAAGGGTAGCAAACAAAACCACGAGGACGTCTCAAGCTCCGAGCACGAAGATCAGAGGAATCGACGTACTAGCCGCAATTCCCACGCTGGCTGAACCATCGCATGCGCCAGACTTGTCTAATGCCAATCGTTGCACGAAACTCTATGGAACCCTCAGTCTGGTTAACCTCCCTGCCTTTCCTTCTTCACTTCTCTCTCTCTCTCTATCTCTGGAACCCGCTACCACGTGCTTGCGTTGTGCGTCGTGGTGCCGTCGCAACGGCAATTCAACTGGTATTTGGATACACAATGAGGGGCAAGGTTAAGTTATGTAGACAAAAACTGTGGACGCAGGCGTGTGTAGCTTACACATAAAACAAGCGCTAATGTATGAAAGTGCTGCAATTGACTGACAAGATCACAACATTGAAGAATTTCAGCTCTGCACAAGGTGAAGCTGATATACTATGTGAAAAATAAAGCAGGCAACGTCTCCACTATTAACGTAGACGTACGGATGTAAACATAGAAGTTTCAAAGTGAAAGTCATTGCATGGTGCATATATGGGTTCTCAACACGTACGACCTGTCTTCGTGTCCGGTTGTAGTATCTAAATAAATAAATAAATGAATAAATAAATAAATAAATAAATAAATAGATAAATCGGGACAAGTGTCGGTAGCAATGTGAAATGAAAGTACGCAAGAAATGGCCGCCGTATTACGAGTTTCTGTCCTATTCTTCTTTCGACGCGAAAGTGTCAAATGGCCTCTTGAGCGATAAAGCCGGCAGGGTTTATAGCAGCGAAGAAACCGCGCCTAACTTCCTATTGGCTGCGACGCCACGTCGCGAGCTCGCCTCGCGCACTCGTAACGCTGGCTCGGGCAGCGCTTATACCGCTAGAGAGTCCGAGGCACCCACATCGTCGGCGGCCACAACCTCGGCTGTGGCGAAGCGTCACCGTCCAAGCCGCAGACGAAGAACGAGCGTACGGGCAGGCAGCGAAATCCACCGTCATCGTGAACTCCTCCCAATACACGGCGGGCGGCGGAACGAGCATCAACGCAGACGTTACTCGCAGCGCGAAACTAGAAGGACCGCTCAGCGGCGTCCAACTGGGCATAAATGCTTTCGCATACACAACTCATAATAGGTTCACTCTTTCATAGGTTCATAGGCGCATTCATTGTTTTTGCTCTAGTAATACGGTAATGCATTATCGTTCTTTTTTTCCCTTTACGCTGTTACATGCAAACTTCCTGCCATTTATTTCTTGGCGTTGTTTGTTTACTTGCATTCCACTTTTGTTCGCCTCTTACATCAGCATGAGGAAGTACAAATGCCTGTTGTCGCTGTTAGATTTACTCCTAAGTCACCATGCTTTTATCCAGACGCATAATCGACTTTTATTACCTTCTAGAGAATCATAATCAACATTTATTTTTTTGAACAGGCCAGCAGGAGTGACAATGGTGACATATATATATATATATATATATATATATATATATATATATATATATATATATATATATATATATATATATATATATATATATATATATATATATATATATTGGCACATTCACTCAGCCTTACAGAGACTGGTATAGGGAGTTGGTTATAAATTGCGCACAGCAGTACATATCTTACAATTTCTTGCATAACACAGAAACAACAAACAAAAGGGACAACAAATGAACCATTAAGCCTGAATTCAAGCAGAAGTACGTCGCATAGTGTGAGACTGCAGCTAAAGAGCTAAGCCAGATGGCACTTGTTCAACGAAACTAAACATCGCCAAATTCCAACGGATACAGGAAGAAGACGCCACAGAGGGCTTGATCGGTACGCTTTCTCTGTTTATCATGGTTCGGCACTATCTGCATCCCCCCCCCCCCCCCGCCCTCAAACAAAAGAAGCATGGTCTAGAGTCCAATACCAATATAAGCGCACGTACAGTGGCGTAGCTAGGCCGTCTGGCACCCGGGGCCCTTAGATCTTCTGTCACCCCCCCCCCCCGGATGTAGCCGGCGAAATGAGGGGTGTCTTCAGACGTATATGACACCCCCCCCCCTTTCGCCCCTTGCACCCGGGGCACACGGCCCCCCCTTGTTGCTACGCCACTGCGCGCGTAGTTTGATTCTTGTGTGTTGGTGCTTCATATTGAGTCGTTTCATTTCTGTTGCGACACCAACGTTTCAAAATGGAGGGGTGATTATTTTTTGCTTTCTTATTTGGCGCACTACGTACAGAGTCCATCTTTATATTCTTACAGCAATGTGTGTTGAATGTATTTCATGGGTGGAGTATGTAGCCCGGCTTTTTAAAAATGAAGTGTCACTATGGCATTCGCGCAATGCCCAAGAGACCAAAAATATGGTGATGAGCACATTGCTCAGCATGGTATTACGGGTTATCAGGAGAGCGAAAATTTGATGATAAGCTGGAGGTATTAGCCCTGCTGTTCACGGTGCGTGCTAGCCTATAGGAGGCCCGAAAATTACGATATGGGCAGTGATCACATAAAGATACAAAAACCACATACATTCCCAAACGAACGTGCAGAACAAAGATGGACAGAGAATTTCGTTAAGGCACGTGGAGCTCAGAAATCTGAGCAGCCCTTTCGTGGCGCTTAACGCGCAAGTGGTGCTTTATTTCCACGCGCCCATAAATGTGCCGCAGGTCCAAGCTTATGCAGATCGAACGAAAATGTCGAAATCAATCGAAGCAAATTAAGCGTTCTTTAAGCGGTTAATAAACGCTGCAAAACTGTTACTCTCCTGCAGATTTGTTCTGAATTAAGCGTACGGATTACGTGCCAGCCCGACAAGAACCGCAAAATGCGGGAACTATATATACCACCGCGCGACTCAGATCTACGAGACCGCCGATGACGCATTCTCCGGGATCAGCCCACTTTTCATATCAGGCCATCTATAGGAGCATCCTAGTTTGCTATTGCACTATTCCCTGAACTGGCCCACCTTACTCGAAAAGAGGCCGACGTTATAACAGACACGCCAAATCCCTAAAAACAATGCCTAGAAAGGTTCGCATTATAATACATTTATGCGCTTGAAAGCGTACGTCTGTTCTAATGAGAATGTTTAAGCACCGTTTGTCAATTCGCTGCGTCGTTCCATAGAGAACAGATTCGGTTACAGGCAGATCTGTAAGCGCGGATAGTACGCCCCACAGGGCTGCATATAAGTCGATTCCATATGGCGAGACAGCAGCTCAGCAGCTACGCTCAGCGAAGTGCGGGATGGTTATTCCTAAAACTGCTTATCTCTAAAACGACCACGAGTTACGACCACCGCGCTGTGTTACGCGCTTGCCTATTGCAGCAGCGAAAACGCGGCAGTTGTTCCGCAGAGCGTCGATTTCGGCGACGCCCCCGAAAGTGCGTCACGACGCCGCGTCTTGCGAAACCGGGGTTCGGAGCACAACGACTGCTACGCTGAAAGGCCAAACATTGATGGCCCCGGGGCGAGGGGGCACGCTATCTTCGTGGGCGTGATGGATGGAGGCTGTGTGCGGCGCACACAGGCCCGTTCGAGGAGCGAAGAAAGAAAGAAAGAAAGAAAGAAAGAAAGAAAGAAAGAAAGAAAGAAAGAAAGAAAGAAAGAAAGAAAGAAAGAAAGCCTATACATAGACATAAAAGTGCGGTGCCAAAGGGTTGAAAGGCGAAGGAACGTCGGGTCCCACTTCACTCTCTCTTGAAATTCTGTCACACAGTTGTCGCGTTTCCGTTCTGCGACGCGTGAACCGAGCCTTGACAAAAAAAGTTGAACGAGAGAGAAAGAAATACTTAGAAAGAAAGGAGCGTGAGTTCGGCAGTTGTGGGTAGGAAATTTCTCCGGTTTGGTGCAGTCACCTCGAGGGGCATTTTTTTCTGCGGTGCTTCGTTCCGTTATTGTTATGCCAAGAAATGCTGCCGCCGAGCTTTCACTGCGCGCCGTCCGCATCAGCAGCCGTAGAAGCTCGTGCGTAAGCTGGAGGTCGACGGGTCTGACTCACTGCCTCCAAGGCGGCGGCCTGAGCAACGAGCTATTCGTCAGCGGCAGATGTGAGTAGTGAGAGGTCGTCGATTATGGTATACGTAAGGAAGAGGCAAGAAAGAAGATGTTGCTGGGACGGTACTGCAACTGCCCAGCTCGAGCGGCGGACACCCCGAAGAACAGCTAGCCGAGAGGCCCCTATGCGACTACACGATAGGTAGACAAAGCTAAGCGAAAGTGGAAGGCCGGGCGGTTAACGAGAGCTGAACCTGACTGGCCAGTCTGCGCTGGGAGAAGGAGGAAGAGGAACTATTGCGATTCCAAGGCCCGTGTTGATGTAGCGGTCACTCCTCGGACAGATGACAGATGGCGACATAATTATAAAAACTTTCGGAGTTACTATATGCCAACCATCCTGAAAACGCGGCGCTGCCACAGTGATTCAACGCCGGTGGACAGACAACGAAACAGAGAGGAGAGAGAAGCAAACGCGAAATTCTGGGCGTACAAGGTTGCTTGGCTACAAAGACAGAAACTCAAACTTGTACCGGAAAGCGAAATGGCGGCGGTTTCAACGCGTGGTTCCAACACAGGAACTGAAAAGTGAGACGAAGACAGCATGTTCCCAGCACGAAGGGACAGGCATGCAACGAGGCCTTCATGGTTTTTAGTTCATCAGAAGTGGTCGTTTAGGATGGTGCGTCTCAAGAAACGCGGTAGCGCGTTGGCTGCTTTGCACATCGGAGGCGAATCAGCTTTCGGTCCCGTTATCTTCTCTGTAATAGGTCTGTCAACTAAGGGCCTTCAAATTGTCGTATGAAGGAGGTAGAGGCGATAAGCTAGCTGTAGAGTGGATGAAAAGAGACTGTTTACATTCCATTATATGCAAGGTTCGCGGCAAAGCCACGTTGGTCGACATCGTTCGCCTACTTAGCTCACCAAATGGTGTGTGCGGTACGGTACCGCACGCCGTCACTGATGCTATCTGGGAGTGCGGAGAAAAGATTGAATCTCACCCCACCGATGCTGGCGAAGGGTGCGAGCACATGCGGAGAGGTTACACAGTTTGTCCAGCCTCGTGGTCAAGCGGAAGCCAGGCATAAGTGCGAAGCCGCGCACACGAATTGGTCTCGAAGAAATGGGCTATGCGCAGTTTTTTTTTCCCCGCGTTTGTGCCTCTAGAAGAATGACACCGCTCGCGAAAGCTCTGTGTTATGTAGGCTGGACGACTCGAAAGTGGGCGCCTCTCGGAAGGTTCAGCATTGTTTCAGTTAACGTTTTTGTTTATAACACATAGCCTCACTAAAAAAGCATAATGTGAATGGCTAAGGCAACCTAATATTGATGTTTATTACTCTCCACGTTTCCGGCTCCTTCTGGCGGTTAAGCGACCGATGGCAACCATCAGGATGCATTAACAGCGACATCACTGCACAGCGGTGTCAGTAAGTCAGTCAGAAAACTTTACTTAAAGGGCCCCTGAAACGGCTCGGACAAATTTCGCAGACGCGTAGGGCACAGCTTAAAGGGACGCTAAAGTGAAAAATGATTTCTTCTGCGTCAGTAAATTACCGTTCTACAACACCGAAAACACCACTCTTACAACGATAAGACGTTTGGTAAGCCAGAAAAAGCCCACAAACGAAATACGGGTGGCGACGCCTACTTAAGTTCCCACACCTGGGGGCTGTGACGTCTTGTATTTAGATGGCATCTTCTAGGGCCTACTAATTATATATAGCGGTACAGATTGACTACATTGTGTTCTAAAGGAACCAAATATTAAACATGGCAAGTTTCGGGAACCTCTATTCAGCCAACGCGGCCCAAATGCAAAAAACATACTTTGGAATCTCTGACGTCACGCTGACGTACCAGCGCTGGGGTTTCGGCGCGAAATTACAATACTGATACTTGGAACTTCATTTTCTCATCTAATAATCAAACTATTTTTTGAAATGACTGCCTGCAGAGTTCTTAAACAATGCGTCATTAGTCTAAACTGATTTATTGTTTCGCTTTAGTGTCCCTTTAAGTAGAACATTACACCAGCAGCAAAGCAAAATACATTTTGTTCCTGCTACTGTGTGTGGTTGAGCTCTATGCCACCAGGTGGCTGCACCGTGCAGACCATTCACAGTTGCGCTTCTGTTCATCCCCTGAAACGACACGCAAGGACACAAACGACACGCGCTTGCGTCTACCCTAATACCGGACTCGCGAAAAGCGATTGCGTTAGTAATCGTCCGGTGTAAAGTGACGTCCGCAATCGCGCCAATCCTGGCGCCGATCGGATAGCGGCAATCCGATGCGCTGCAGCCAGTCCGCTCGTCTGCTGCCTTGCAGAGGGACATGATGTCGCAGCTTTACATATTGCCAGTCACTACGTTTGCAGTCCACAACGCAACAAAGTCGAATCATAGCGCTCGCGAAAAGACAAACTGACACTGACGGCGCAGCTCTCGTCAAAGTCGGAGCACGTTCTAACACAAGCAGACGACACTGGCTGTGTGCCGGAAGTGCTTAAGTGTACTGAAAAATTCTTCCTGTGCATTCTCTTTAGGTTACTATCGTTTTATAAAAACAAATTACCTAACATTGCAACTATTACGAACATCATTTGTTTACCATAAAGTTGGAAAAATTATCGATCACGCGCCCTGTTCAGCCAATCGGATAGCTCGCCCCACTGACGTCATATAGGTGATTTCGGTCATATGGGTAGGGGGGGCTTAAAATTCCGCCGAGCAGTGTGCTGCGATCGGCAGCGATGTGCATTTTTAAAACCTTATAATAAATTACACGCTTTACGCGGAGCACTTAGATGTGTCAATTAATGATCAGAAGGACCTACTCTAACGACTCAGTACGTTTGTAGAAAATCGGCAAAATTGTTTCAGGGTCCCTTTAAAGCCCATGCCTTAAGATGAATGAAGCGCAAGGTGGAAACCTACATCCGAGATGAAGTATGTTGTTCGCTCGTTCGAAATCCAGCAAGCCCAGAAGTCGGGACCGATAATCCTCGCGTGGGAGTCCATTTTAAGGCGGAAGAAAGCCGTATATGCCCCACGAAGCGAAAGAAACCGGCGTCCATCAGGCGTTAAAGGGACCCTGAAACGATTTGGTCGATTTTCTACAAATGTGCTGAGTCGTTAGAGTAGGTCCTTCTGATCATGTGTGAAATGTGTGTGCGTGATCATGATCATGGATTGGCTCAGACCTCAGAGCCAATCCTTTTCCCAAGGTCACGATTCCGTTACCTCCATTAGTCTATCGACTAGAGGCTGTTCCCGTTGGAGACCTGCTGCGAATATGGTTACGGTCCGGCACGAAAATCACACTCCTTCACTCAGATTTTCAAGGGCCGGCAGGACGCACCGAACACCGAATCCACTGCTCTACAGCGTATTACGTCGAGACTGTCCGCCCGTCACTCCTAGGTGCCTAACCTGCGGAAGGGAACCAGTGTTGCATGTGGTGAAAAGCGTTGCCTTTGATGGAGACCTCATGTCTTTCTTGAAGAAATGCACGTGCGCGACTTAGCCAGGACGTCTTCAATGAGTGCTGCACCCGTCGGGACCTTGTGCACGAAGATTTGACCTCGCCTTTGCGGAGGAAGCCCCTGGGGCAAAAGGCGGGCATGCGTGAAACCTTCGCCTTCAGCTCCCGTTGTGATCGGTGTTAGAGGAGCTCGCACTCCTGATCCTGGTCCAGGCGCAAAGGAGCGAAAGAGACTGGGTTCAGGGCAGATGAGCGGGGAAAGTAACAGCTGGCTGGCTGCACTACGGGCCGCACCGTTGCCGACGCTGCCCGAGAGCCCTAGCACAAAGGCCAACCGCACCACCACGCCCAATCCTGGATAAAGGACGCGCATGCGTCTTTGATATTATACGCCGGTGTGCCCACCCTTTGTGTCCCCGTCAGTGCTTCTAGGGCATCGAGGAAGTCGGTGAACACCATCAATTTGTTTGCATCTTTTGCTTTCCTGACTTTCGCCTCTTCCGTCAGCCATACTACGGCAAATAGTATGGCCTATAGTACCGAAGCCTTAATTAACAATCGGCTCTTGCTGGTGTGGGTGGAATTGCACATCTCGCTGCTCACCTCTAGCGACTGCCAGCGCCAATCGAAAGCTGTTCGAAACAAATATATTACTAGCCAATAAACATTTAAACCTCGGACCTTACAAAAATGATTCAATATTCATATAGTCTACAGAAAGGATTGAGACATTTTGATTGTGAACTATATAACTTGTTTATAAGCAGTGGACGCACTTATGACCCCACTTTGTTGTTGCCTATATAACGTCTTCAGACTTTCTGATGGGAAGTCACTTGGAACCTCAGGATCACAAAACCTCTGGATATTTAACGCAAAGCTTTCTTTGCGTGCACCCCTGGTTATGCGCTTATGCAATGGCAAAACAGCCGCCCTTACTGTGAGGCCAGGCTTGGCTAATCAGTAAATACCGAAAAGCGCAAGACGGCCGCATGGCGACGCTGCGTCACTGCCTTGAATTTATCACATCGCACCGTGACGTCACTGATTTCGACTGCGTCTATTCGAGTATATAGTTCATATTAGCGGGTAAAACAGTGCGTCGCATTTTGAAAGAACCAACATCATTAGTAACTCTCAAATGCTTTCCTTAAGCGAAGACGGCCCTGATTTGAGAAAGTATTGACCTAGGACCACACTGGCATACCGACGCTGACGTAGCGGTGCTCGATATACCAGCAATCGAACTTTGGTACTTTTATTTTAAGCAACAATGATTAACTCTTCCCTGCGTAAGGAATAGGAATACAGTTGCTTTATATGAGTGAGTGAGTGAGTGTGCCGGCATATGCTGATAAGTCGCAATAACGACACCAACTTAGGACATAGGACGTCACCTACGGACGATTTTTTAAGCTTTTCACTGGCTCAACCGGCAGCATCTTCTTCAAGTACCAGCAACAGGCAGCCGATGCGCTTCACAGAGGACCCAGATACCGAGTATAACCACAACCTTGCCTGCAAGATTTCCGTACGTTAGAACACAGTTCTACTCTCCAGCGAGCACATCGAGCGAGTTTTCAGTTTCACTGCTGATGTCTTCACGGCGAAAACGAGAGAAGACCGGGGAAATTTTTCAAAAGCAATTGTTAGTAAATACATGCAAAGAGTGAAGGGCTGCGGAGGACACACTGAATGTGCCAGGCCAGCTCGTTCTGTTTGTGGTAAGATGTACTGATGGGCTAGTTGGCTAATCACAATGTAATCCGGCAGTGCACTGGTAAACAAGGACGTAACACAGAGTGAACAAACACGAGCGCTGTTTGCCTTATATGCGCTATGTTAATAAAAGTTCGGAGGAAACTTACGTAGAAGTAATCGATGACATTTAAGTTATTCCTCAATCACTTTCGTGGTGCTGCAGTTGGTAGCTGTAATGAAGTGCACTTTCGCGTGAAGTAATTGTAATTGTAATTGGTAACTTCTTTTCTTTAACGCGTACAATTCTGGACACGCACGAACACTAGTGAGCAATAATCGTATCATCTACGATCAGCACCAGCACCGAAAGCGCAGTCCAGTAACTATAGGACAGCCACCCATTTCACAGGAATGAATGAGTCTACACTAAACACGCTCTGAATAGCATTGGAGAGATCGTATCTCCCTGCCTGACGCCTTTCTTTATTCGGATTTTATTGCTTTCTTTATGGAGGATTACGGTGGCTGTGGAGCCGCTATAGATATCTTTCAGTATTTTTATATACGGCTCGTCTACACCCTGATTCCGTAATGCCTCCAAGACTGCTGAGGTTTCGACAGAATTAAACGCTTTCTCGTAATCAATGAAAGCTATATATAAGGGTTGGTTATCTTCCGCACATTTCTCTATCACCTGATTGATAGCGCGAATATGGTGTATCATTGAGTAGCCTTTACGGAATCCTGCCTGGTCTTTTGCTTGACAGAAGTCTAAGGTGTTCCTGATTCTATTTGCGATTACCTTAGTAAATAGTTTGTAGGCAAGTGACAGTAAGCTGATCGGTCTATAATTTTTCAAGTCTTTGGCATCCCCTTTCTTATGGATTAGGATTATGTTAGCGCTCTTCCAAGATTCCGGTACGCTCGAGGTCATGAGCCATTGCGTATACAGGGTGGCCAGTTTCTCTAGGACGATCTGCCCACCATCCTT
The DNA here is from genome assembly GCF_038994185.2 of Dermacentor albipictus. Taxonomy (NCBI): domain Eukaryota; kingdom Metazoa; phylum Arthropoda; class Arachnida; order Ixodida; family Ixodidae; genus Dermacentor; species Dermacentor albipictus. The sequence goes on along the minus strand of NC_091827.1, from coordinate 90,835,025 downwards.
CAACAAATATGCTGTTACCTGATCCTCCCCAGTTGCCTTCCCCCTTTGCAGAGCTCCCAAGGCTTCCTTTACTTCTTGCGGCGTTACCTGTGGGATTTCCAATTCCTCTAGACTATTTTCTATTCCATTATCTTCGTGGGTGCCACTGGTAGTGTATAAATCTCTATGGAACTCCTCAGCCACTTCAACTATCTCATCCATATTAGGAATGATATTGCCGGTTTTGTCTCTTAACGCATACATCTGATTCTTGCCAATTCCTAGTTTCTTCTTCACTGCTTTTAGGGTTCCTCCATTCCTGAGAGCATGTTCAATTCTATCAATATTATACTTACTTATGTCAGCTGTGTTACGCTTGCTGATTAACTTCGAAAGTTCGGCCAGTTCTATTCTAGCTGTAGGGTTAGAGGCTTTCATACATTGGCGTTTCTCGATCAGATCTTTCGTCTCCTGCGATAGCTTACTGGTATCCTGTCTAACGGGGTTACCACCGACTTCTATTGCACACTTGTTAATGATGTCCACATGATTGTCGTTCATTGCGTCAACACTAAGGTCCTCTTCCTGAGTTAAAGCCGAATACCTGTTCTGTAGCTTCACCTGGAATTCCTCGATTTTCCCTTTTACCGCTAACTCATTGATCGGCTTCTTATGTACCAGTTCCTTCCGTTCCCTCCTCAGGCCTAGGCTAATTCGAGTTCTTACCATCGTGTGGTCACTGCAGCGCACCTTGCTGAGCACGTCCACATCTTGTATGATAATAATAATATATGGGGTTTTACGTGCCAAAACCACTTTCTGATTATGAGGCACGCCGTAGTGGGGGACTCCGCAAATTTTGACCACCTGGGGTTCTTTAACGTGCACCTAAATCTAAGTACACGAGTGTTTTCGCATTTCGCCCCCATCGAAATGCGGCCGCCGTGGGCGGGATTCGATCCCGCGACCTCGTGCTCAGCAGCCTAACACCATAGCCACTGAGCAACCACGGCGGGTCCTTGTATGATACATAACGGCTACGGTAATGCGAGATCAGGTCGTTCAAAAAGAAGCACAATGTAGAAGAACCCCCCTCCCCACCCCCTATTTGAAACGGGTAAGTCCTAAATAATATTGCGCGCGCCATAACTGATTTATTGCTGCTTTGAAACGGTGCGTTTATGATCTCCTAAACCTACGCCGCTGCCGCATTTATGATTGTAAAGTGAAAGAAAGAAAGAGTAAACAAAACGAAACAAAGTGGATTTGCGGAAACGAGCACGGGATCCGACCGTGCCGTGACCGCCATATAGGGAAAGCCTCGTCGGAACGCGGCCGCGAACAAGCCACGTCGGTCCGGTATACGTCGCTGCAGGGCGCGAACAACATCGGGAGCGCGCTTCCTTTCCTCGTATAGACCACTCAGCACCCTGTCCTCCCTCTCTTCTTGCCGTTACGCAACCGGTCCATATCGGCACGCATCAGACGCGCCGTCGCCGCCGCGGCGGCCACCGGTGCTCCCGGCGGCTCGCCTGTACGTCGGGCCTGACCGGAAGCGCGGGCCGGAAGCGAGCTAATCTTTCTTCCATTCGCGTTCCTCCACCTCGGCGACATTCTTGCGGGCAGTGTAGAGCGCCGCGGTCCTTTTTCTTTCTTTCAGTCTTTATCTTGCTCGGTGCGTCTTTTCCTGGCTGGCGACATGGCGCTTTGCAGCGGTTCGCGGGTTTGCCTTCTCCCCCTCCCCCCTTCTCTCTCTACGAGTGCGTTGCGTAATAGCGCCGTTCTTGCGCTTTCTTACGCGACACGAAAGCGTCCGCGCTCGTCATTCGGGGTTTCCTCGCTCGCATCTGGGCAGCTACTTAGCACGTCTGGTTCCGCAAATCAGTTGCAGAAAGCTCGAACAACGCCGGAACGCACTAAAAGCAGACGAAACGGACAACGCACAGCGTAGCTTGTGCGTGCGTGCCTGCAAGCGAGTGAATGTGTGTGTCGTCTGCTCCGCCTTTATGTCACGCACTCCCATCTGACGAGCCCTTCGGTTTTTGTTTTGCTTATTTATTTATTTTACACGAACATGATGCTGGCCTTTGTTCTGTATAGCCATTTCTCTTGTTTGTCCGGACGTTATCTGCGTTGATCACTTTTCCTTTTCCTTCATCCGACTATTGCCTCAGATTCCGTGGCTTGTCTTATTCCGGTTAGGCAATGCCGCACCATCTAGCCTGAATCGCGGACGGAACCGAAGGCAGCACCTGATAACTCGAGCCCGTAACTTAGAACTGTCAGTTCGTTTTGCCATTTTTTTTCTCTCGGTCACTCGTTTTTCCGTGCCAGTCCTCGCAGGGTGTGTACACTTCCGAGCTCATTATTTTTTTTATTGTGAAGTCCGCTCATTCAACTGTGGAAAATCGAATGTTCCCTCTCTCAGGTTCCCGCATACAAGCATATAGCTTTCTCGGAGGTTTTGTTTAGAATATTATTAGACTCTCCTGGCGCAGGCAATCAGGTAATGCCCGCACTTTTCTGCCACTGCCGTGTTTCACTCGTCGTTTGCTGGCACAGTTCGCGGATCTGAATTTGCCGGGACTAAGTTCGCGGAATGATTGAGATGATTTTCTCTCTGTACGGCTGGCAAGAACTACAATAACGATCGATTGACTTAACAAGGGTCATAGAAAACATATTCAAAAAGAAGTATTCGAAGACTATTTAGACGTGTGTGTGGCAATGTAGCGAGAAGGTCGAATTCAGCGATGTGGTGATACTGACTCAAAGAAAAAAAAAAACATTGAAAATCACAATGCCTATACACATACAAGGGTGAAAATTACATTGATTTAAACATTTAATACAAAGTACCGGACCATCACAGTTTCAATACCGTGCAACGTTTCTCAGTGTAGGTCAGCCAAACGAAACCAAATCTTGAGGAAATGAACATAAATTTCGCCGAGGATTACGATACTCCCTAATGCGAAATTCGAGCGCATCTCTATTCATATTTTCATTTCGCGTGTCAAGGAAAGGAAGGAAGGAAAAAGTGGAGAAGGAAGGCAGGGAGGTTAACCAGTTTAGCCTAACCGGTTTGCTACCCTACACATGGGAGCGGCATGGGGGGGATGAAAGACGGAGAGAAGAGATAGAGAGCACATAACACGGCACACACATCGTTGGTTACAGTCTGTCACTCTTGCGCGGTACGTGACATCACTGTCACAGCCGCTTGTCCAAGTCCGTCTCCTTCAAAAACCGAAGTAGTCCCTTCGTCGCCTTCAGCTGCGATGTCTTCTGTCGGCGATATGTGAAAATGGTTGCAACTGACAATGGTCTATTGTCTAGGTGCGCTAGAACGGACGCCATGGACTGTCTCTGAACATTATATTCAGGACAGTCGCACAGAATGTGTTCCAGCGTCTCCTTGCAAAGGCAGGCATTGCAGAGAGCGTTGTCGGCCATTCCATTGCGAAACGAGTAAGATTTCGTGAAAGCCCCCCTAGCCATAAGCGATAAAGCAGGGTGGCCTCACTTCGGCGGACTCCAGTTGGCGTACACAGATGCATCAAGGAGGGCAGGTCGTGCTGACGATTGCTCCGGTTGGTCTGGCTGCTTGGTGTGCACCATAGAGAGAGCGTGATCTCCCGTGCAAGCCCTTGAAGTCTGCTGGCTGCGTCGGATCGTGAAAGTGGTATGGCCTCTTCCTGTTTGTCTTCAAGAGTTGTCCGAGCGGCTTTATGGGCGTCTTCATTTCCTATGACGCCGCAGTGACTTGCCAGCCACTGAAACGTCGCGTGATGTCCTTTCTCATGTGATGTATGGAGTAGGCATCTAATATCGAGCACTAGCTGTTCGAATGACCCGCGACGCAGAGCTGATAGCACAGATTGTAGGGCTGCCTTTGAGTCACTGAAAATCGACCATTGTCGACGTGGTTCCCGATTGACGAAACGAAAAAGACGATTGACGAAAGTGCAGCGCGAAGAGCAGCTAGTTCCGCAGATGTAGATGTCGTTGGGTGGTCAGTCCTAAAGCTGATGGTAATACCTTTTTCTGGGACGACCACAGCACCAGACGAACACTGGATGTTTGTGGAACCATCAGTATAAATATGTGCACTGTCCGCGTACCTCTCGTGCAGAAGGAGCAGAGACAGTTGTTTCAGCACAGGCGACGACAGCTCAGACTTTTTCCTGATTCCTGGTACGCTGAGATGGACTGTGGGGCTGACGAGGCACTAAGGAGGTATCGATGGTCTAGATGCAGCGGCGAAGCCCGTGGGAAGTTTGTCGTTGTACTTGACGATTGTTTTAGAGAGTGATGATTGGTGCCTGTATGAAGGTAGTGTTGCAAGGTGGTGATAGGGGACACGTGCAAAATGTCTGATATGCGTTCTCAGGGCTTCCACTGTGATGTGAGTTTGCATTGGATGGTCCCGAGCAATCGCAATAGTTGCCTCAGTTGACGTGCATCTGGGCAAACCAAGAAAAACTCTAAGTGCTTGATCTTGTGCTGCCTGCAGAACACGAATATTTGTCTTGCAGGTGTTGTTCAGTACAGGTAGACTATATCTTTAAAAACCGAGAAAGAGAGCTCTGTAGAGTCTCAGCATTGCGTCTACTGACATCCCCCACGTCTTTCCTGTCAAGTATTTAAACAACTGGGAGGTTGCTGTCAGGCGCCGTTTCATGTAGGCTACGTGCGGGCTCCAACAGAGGTCTCGGTCAATACGCCAAGAAATCTGTGGGTTCTGACATAGGAAATGGTCCGCCCATTGATTGAGATGACATAAGACGTCATTGGTTTGTGAGTAAATGCCACTAGGGCGCATTTTTCTGGTGATATGCTGAGACCTTGTTCACGCAAGTAGCTCGCTGTCAAAGTAGCCGCTCTTTGAAGCCGTGCACGTATCTGAGGACGTGTGACTGCCGAAGTCCAGACACAGATGTCGTCTGCGCACATTGAAATTTTGGTGGTAGTTGGCAAGTGTTCAGCAAGCCCAATAAGAGCGAGGTTGAACGCTGTCGGGCTGAGAGCACCGCCTTGAGGAACGCCCCTGCTGGTATAGCGTCACGTAGTTGGGCCATCGTCAGTTAACACATGGAATGATCTAGCGGATAGGTAACTTGCAATCCACAAAAGTTCGACCACCTAGGCCAACCGTCACAAGAGCGTCGAGAATGGCCTCATGTAATAAGTTATCGTATGCCCCTTTCACATCTAAGAATAAAGCTGCAGATAAACGTTTACGGGACCTTTCGTGCTGGACATATGAAACGAGATCAACTACATTGTCGATGGAAGAGCGGTCACATCGGAAACCAGCCATGGAGTTCGGATAAATCTTGTAGTGTTCAAGGTACCATTCCAGGCGGCCAATGATCATCCGTTCCATTATCTTTCCTACACAGCTGGCCAACGCTACTGGGCGGTAAGAGGTTAGCTCTAGCGGGGATTTTCCCTGCTTCAAGATTGGCACCAGGTGGCTCACTTTCTATTCGTCAGGAACATTTTCCTCCTGCCATGAGGTGTTGTAGAGACTCAATAATGCTATCCGTGCGGATTCTCCGAGATAGCACAAGGCTCGGTATGATATACCATCTGGACCCGAGGAGATGATGAGCGCCTGCAGAGAGCTAGTGCCTCCTCGAGCTCCTCCATTGTAAGAGGAAGGTCCATGCGGCAGTCACTGGAATGGGGGACGTCATCTCGGGCTGGAGGATCTGGACGTGTCGCTTGGTCTGCCATCCACGCACAAAGTCTTCTGCGACATCGATGTCTTGCCGTCTTTGGAAAAGCGCGAGCGCCTTGAATGGAAAACGCCGTTCCGGAAGGCAACGCAGACCTTGCACCGTTTTCCAAATGTGAGGCAGCGGCTTGCGGGGGTCGAGTGTCTGGCCAAACGTTGCCCAACATTCCGACGCTAATCTATCCATTCGACGCTGAATCTTCTTTTGCATCCTCCTGGCTGCCCTAAGGTCATAGATTGATTTTGTACGCTGATATCGACGTTCCGCCCGGCGACGAAGTGCTTGAAGCCGCTCTAATTCTATGTCGAAGTCGTTTCGCGTGTAAGAAATCGCCAGCATGCGAGTGGCATTTTGCATCCTATTTTTAATTGTTTGTTCTAACCCAGAGGGTAGGCCCTCGCGGCAGGCATCTTCCATATCAGATTTGAAGTTGGCCCATTGAATCGTCCGATTGGTATTCCGTGGGCCAGATCTAGACGACAAGCCTTTGATGTTCAGATAGGTGGGAATATGATCACTCCCATGTGTCTCAATATCTGGAAACCACTTCACACATCTGGCGAGAGAGTTGGAGACGAAAGCAAGGTCGAGGCAGCTGCCGTATGTCACGCCTCGAAGAAAGGTAGGGATACCATCGTTCAAGAGAGTAAGGCCATAGTTGTAGGCGATGCTTGCTAATCTTCGTCCTCTTGCATTTGTCTTTGTACTTCCCCATGCTGGATGGTGTGCATTGAAATCTCCTATGATGACCCATGGTGCGGGGCAAACACTCAAGATATCCGCTAATCTTTCAGTATCGAAATTGCTGGAAGGCGATATATACACTCAGACTGGGATACATAGCGCAAAAAATTACACAGGGACAAGCAGAACACAGGACGAGCGCTAACTTTCAACAGATGATTTATTGCAGCTGGTGAGTATATATATACTCACTGGGACGCCACTACAATAGAGCACACTGAAGGGAAGGAGGAAAAGACAGTCATGTGACTACTATGCCCAAAAATTCAAGCTCTTTCCTTGATAAAAATATAGACGGCGTGCTAACGCACTCTTCACCTGCTCTGGCTATCTCAGCTGCTTCCACAATTTCCCTCGTAATCTTATTCCTGTGGCGACAGACAACAACGGTTCGTTCGAAAAGCGGGAAGCATGGAGCCTTCGCGTCACACTTTCTACAATGGGCAGCCAGATGCCCATCTATTGTAATGCTCTCCACTTTGTTGCTATGCTCCGCCAGACGCACGTTTAAACATCTGCCCGTCTTGCCCACGTAGTACTTCCCACACGAGAGTGGGATCTTATACACAACATTGTGGGTGCATGCAACAAAAGGATCTTTGTGCGCGGTAGCGCAACCAGGCTTTGGTTTCCTCATGGGACAGCTCATCACACTCAACCTCAAGAGTTTGTTAGGTGCTGTAAACACAACGTTTACACCAGAACGTTGCCCGACCTTTTTTAGGTTGTGGGAAACCTTATGAAAGTAGGGAATTACCGCCACTTTACGTTTTTCCCTTTCTTCTTTCCTTTCTCTTACGTAGTCCGCTCTCTGCCAAGGAAAGAAGAAAGGGAAAAACGTAAAGTGGCGGTAATTCCCTACTTTCATAAGGTTTCCCACAACCTAAAAAAGGTCGGGCAACGTTCTGGTGTAAACGTTGTGTTTACAGCACCTAACAAACTCTTGAGGTTGAGTGTGATGAGCTGTCCCATGAGGACACCAAAGCCTGGTTGCGCTACCGCGCACAAAGATCCTTTTGTTGCATGCACCCACAATGTTGTGTATAAGATCCCACTCTCGTGTGGGAAGTGCTACGTGGGCCAGACGGGCAGATGTTTAAACGTGCGTCTGGCGGAGCATAGCAACAAAGTGGAGAGCATTGCAATAGATGGGCATCTGGCTGCCCATTGTAGAAAGCGTGACGCGAAGGCTCCATGCTTCCCGCTTTTCGAACGGACCGTTGTTGTCTATCGCTACAGGAATAAGATTACGAGGGAAATTGTGGAAGCAGCTGAGATAGCCAGAGCAGGTGAAGAGTGCGTTGGCACGCCGTCTATATTTTTATCAAGGAAAGAGCTTGAATTTTTGGGCATAGTAGTCACATGACTGTCTTTTCCTCCTTCCCTTCAGTCTGCTCTATTGTAGTGGCGTCCCAGTGAGTATATATATACGCACCAGCTGCAATAAATCATCTGTTGAAAGTTAGCGCTCGTCCTGTGTTCTGCTTGGCCCTGTGTAATTTTTTGCGCTATGTATCCCAGTCTGAATGCATACCACCAACACGCCCAAACTTCTCCCCTGCTAAAGATATATACACGCCTATGAGAGTAAACAAGAGTTTGTTCTTTTGAACTGTGATGCATATATACTGATTGTCGTCGTGGGGCGGGATTGGCTGCAAAACATAGGTGAGTTCACGACGAACAAAAACGATGATTTTGCTGCATGCACTATTTGTTGATGGCATGATACATTCGTACCCTGACAGTCTGATTGGTTTCGACAAGTTGGGCTCACAAATGACGATGAGTGGAAACACACTGGTGTACACATACTGACGGAAATCCGAAATTCGTGATTTTAGCCCTCTGACGTTGCACTGTATGACGGACGCTGCCTTGACTTCTTTTCGGAAGGATGGGGTATTGGTAGCCATCTTTCTAGTTTAGGGATTCAAGCACTGGGCTTAAGGCGTTCAGCACTTTAAGTGCGCTTCGAGCAGGCGTTGTCCCCATGTCAACTAAAATCATTCGGATGACATCCATGAGGGAACGTAACACTGAGGTGACTTGACGATCTGTTTTAGGTGAATCATCAATGGCCGGAGAAGGCTCCGGTGGGGCCGTGACCTTCTGAGGTTCCTTAGCAAGGGAGCGGCTCGATAGCGTAGGGCATTCCTCTAAAGAAAGAGTCTTATCTGATTCCCTCGTGGAAGTGGCGGGCCCTTTCTCGACGCGACTAAGTGGTACCGTAGTGGAGCGGGTACTACCGCTTCGCGCTTGCGCCTTCTTTGAAGACGTACGACGGTGCCGACGTCGACACCGAACTACTTCGGCTGCCTCCCTGTGGGCCGAATTGTCTCTGGCCATTTGCTTCAGAACCGCGCGCTCCCTCTTGATGCGGGGACAGTCTTTCGACAAGGCCGCGTGAGGGCCGCTACAGTTGGCGCACTTCAGAACTGTGGCACCACAGGTCTCTTCTGCATGAGGTTCAGCGCAACGGGGACACAGTAGCGAATTGGGACACACGCCCTTGACGTGTCCTAGCCTGAACGACTGATGGCATTGAAGCGGCTTCTGGATGAATGGTCAAAGCGGATGTCGAAAATGTCCGACTTTAATGTGGGATGGTGTACAATCCCCTTTGAAAATTACTTTTACGGATCGCGTATTCCCAAGACGGCGCACTTGCCTAATGATCGTGCCCTCCTTTGCCGGCTTGATGAGGCTAGGTAAATCATCATTGAGAATAGCAACGTCAATGTCGTAAATTACACCGGCTATCGATGTGTCGCCGATAGGGATGAAGGGGCGCATTTTGATTCCGGCTGGCTCCGTGATTTCTTGAAGTTTTCCAAGCGCACTCGCGTTGTACACGTCTATGGCGAGTATATTCTTGCGTAGATTTATTCTTATGTCTTTCATTTGATCCGGCACCGCACATTTCAGAAAAATGGATAGGGCTTGCCTGTTCAGCAATCGTAGGTTGCTTGAAAGTTCTTGCGGTATAAAGGTGATGACGTGTGGCCAGCGCGCAGGCCTTGACTTCATAGTCGTTGTGCTCGCAGGAGTTGACGGCACTGTGTTGACGATCTTTCTCCTCGCTCTTTTTCTCCGGACGGGTATGAAGCCGTCGTCGGATGAGTCGTCTTCCGACATAGAGTACGGCTCAGTGTCACTGGGGGAGTCAACTCGCTTCCTTGCGGTTGACGGCCGGGATGACTTTTGGCCAGGCGGGCCTCTGGCATGCTCCGCGTCCATGGCCGCAAGGCGGGGAGGTGAGGCGCACCGAAAGGCGAAGATTTCAACAGAAATTCAGAGAGCACAGAAACAAGTGTTCTGTCGAGAAGACACTTCGTCGTCGTCAATACTTTCTATTGTGATTATATAGACCGTTTTTTCGTAGGCGCCGCCATATTGTGAACGCAGTGGCGCCGCCTATGAGCAGCGCCATACTGGCTTGGGTGAAAGCAGTCTTTGGCACGGCAGGTATACGCTCGGCGGTAGGTTCTGGCGTTTGTTTTCACGGTCGTGTGGTCTGTTCAGCATGACGTGCGTCTTCTACTTGGTAAACGGTTATGTGAGACGTGCTGAAGTGGTTTAAGGCGTCATGGCTGGAATTTTCGCTGACGTTGAGGTGGACAGAACACGCAGCGTGATGTGTGCGAGCATATTTGAGCCTACAATCAGCCTCGGAGATCAATTGTGTATTTCCGAATGTTCCAATCACCAATGCGACCTATTGCAATATTATCCTCTATTTCTAAGCTGCGGTTTAGGAGCCATGAAACATACGCGACGATCGTAACAGCGTGGGTACCGTTCTGCTACGACAGGAGCTGTGCCGTTATACTTTGACAAGCGTTCAAACTGTCCGCTGCAGGTTACATTGCGTGACTACTTGGTTGGATGGATGGAGTTTCCACCCATGAATAAAATAGTTTTGGCTAGTAATAGCAGCATACCTTACAGTCTGAATTAAGCTTGTCCAGCAAAGCGACCGTTTACGAACTGCGCGAGCGTCCTAAGCAGTAGTAGGTGCTGGATTACAGATATCTTTGTTCTATATAGCGCATGGTCCAAGCATACGGCATCAGCGGTCATATATTTATACACGTTGTGCGGCGTTAGCCCGTTTTCGCTTGCTTTTTAGAGAAAGAGGATGATAACCGAATTTTCTTTTCGGTTGTGTTCGTTCAGTTCTCTACGATGCACTCACACGTATTACGTAAATTTGGCGCTCAAGAATATCCATCGCATTCTTTTTATGCATATTTTATGCATTCTTTTTACGCATATATTATGGCTGTATACAGGCTAAAAAGGCAATGCCGTAGCACACAGCTTATATATGTATCGTGCTGGCTCACCAACCGCAGTGATCGCTGTGTTGAGCAGCGTCATAGGCCCCATGCAGCTAGGCTAGCGTAGACATATGATAACTTCAAGCATACTAGACTTGAAATGCGTGAGAACAACGTTAGCGTATCACAAATATTTGATAGCGCCTGCCAGTCAGATGTTTCGTGGTGGCCTTAGGTTGGCCGTGCACGAGCGTGCGCTCTTATGTTTTATGTTTTACTCCCTGCGCCAATCGATCAGGCAGTGAGCTGATTTAATATTTAATGCTGGTAATACAGAGACGGCGGTTTTCTTTGTTGAATTAAAGTTGATATAAGCAAAATAGTAAACAACACATACACGCAAGGCGACTGATAATGCGCGTACACCGCGGCTGATTATGCGAGTCACATTTTTGCGCCCCCAAGGCATATTTCTGCCTACAGTAGTTACCGATGCACCGAAAGGCTTCCCTGACGACCTTATATGAACGAACATGGCGTAAATTTCACAAAGTATAAGATCTAAAACATCTCGAAATCGTTCCGCAGCACGCGAGAGCAATACTTCCAAGCAGCGCCGCGCCGGCTCGCCCAAGCCAGAGAGGAGGAAAAGCTCTCCGCGAGCCTTATCCTCCTCGCCCGATGAAACGGTCTATAGGCCAGAACACGCTAGTCTCGCACTCAGACTAACCGAACGCATACTCTCGCACCCGGGTTGCCCGGTCGACCGGCGCTATTTTGTACTGGGCTGCCAAAGTGTGTTCGTCGGCGACCAGTAGACATGGCAAGCGCCAGCTCTAGGGCTCCAAAGTGCGGAAATGTGCCCGTTCACACGGATCCAAAGTACAAGAAGTCATCTGGGCATCATTGCGTCGTGTTTGGATGCCAAAACAACCAGCGGAAAAGGAGCAGGTTGCTTAGCGCTGTTCGCGAAGAGCACAACACACGTAGGGAATCGTGCCGGTGCGGTGTTTTCAGCCTGCGCCGATTTGCATCCGCAACGAAGAATGCCAAGCTGCGCCACCGGTGGATAGCTGCAGTGAATAGGAAGAACTACCAACCCAGTGAAAATGCACGAGTGAGTATTCGATCTGTGTATATTTTGGTGCCACGTTCAACTTTGCGCCCTACAAACGTAATACGCAGGTTTGCTCCGAGCACTTTCTGGGCAACAAGCCTACAGAGCAGAATCCCGCGCCGGTGCTTCGCCTTGGCTATAACAAAAAGGCAAGCCTTTTCGTGTTTTCATTCAGGAAGAGCTCCCGACGGTTAAGCGGAACAGTTGAGTTTGCGGTTAGCGATACTTGCAGCTGGTGCACGGAATGACCATTAAGCGTGAACGACAAGTTGTAGTGCAAAAGGATAGACAGTTGGGCGAGTTGGTACGGTAACATGATTTTGGCTTCTAGCGCGAAGTGAAACACAGAAACAGAAATGAGCAGACAGGACGAGCGCTAACTCTCAACTAAATTTTTATTGAAACGAAGAACATATATATAGGTGATTGCAAAAACCGTTGCATCAGAACATGACAATGTAAAAGCATCAGTTAAACACGTCAGTGGGTATGGAAGTCAAAGAACAAAAATTATTTCAGATTAGTACACGTATTGCGAAGGTACTGGAATTCGCAATCTAACAGATTGGCATCTGTGTCTGGTTTGGCATCTGTGTCTAGAAAGAATTTTTGTGTCTTTAAAGAAAGGTTTGCATCCACAATCGAAACAATGTGCGGCTAAATGTGATGCGTTAGAACACAAACATTCACTAAACAACCCTAACGCATCACATTTAGCCGCACATTGTTTCGATTGTGGATGCAAACGTTTCTTTAAAGACACAAAAATTCTTTCTAGACACACATGCCAAACCATGAGGGAAATTATCGAGGCTTTCCACATAAAAAGATTAGGAGACACTTGCGTCAGTCATGCTTCGTTGTCTCTGTTAGATTGCGAATTCCAGTACCTTCGCAATACGTGTACTAATCTGAAATAATTTTTGTTCTTTGACTTCCATACACACTGACATGTTTAACTGATGCTTTTACATTGTCATGTTCTGATGCTACGGTTTTTGCAATCACCTATATATATGTTCTTCGTTTCAATAAAAATTTAGTTGAGAGTTAGCGCTCGTCCTGTCTGCTCCTTTCTGTGTCTGTGTTTCACTTCGCGCTAGAAGCCAAAATCATGCTACGACAAGTTGTAGGCCTTGCTGGTGAGCGTTATTGCTAATGAAAGTAAACCGAAGTCTGCTCGTCACGTAGCATGCGTCTACAAAAACGTAAACGACGACTACTCGTCGCCGAAGGTGTTCTTGCAGCGCACCTATACCTTTACGAGCTGGTGTTGCAGGTGTCATTCGTAACGAATTCATTTGAGCCTCCTGAGCTCTAAACTGCGTGCGGGCTGTTATGCGGCGCAAAGCGCAAAATATTTCCGTTCATATGGCGAGGAAAATAAGGTGCTTAATTATTCTTGTATTTTGTAACAAAATTTTGATCGTTCTCACTAGTTTTTTTACTGTTTTCTTTTCTAAGGGAGCGCCAACAATCCGATGGCCTCGCACAAGCGAAGCAGGTCTGGTACCAGGTAGCTGCAGTTGGTGGGGCTAATTTCTTGGAATGCAGGTGCGGTTGTTGTCTTGTACCAAAGGGGTCCTGATGATGCAGCTTTAAGTAGGGATGGTAATTTTACGTGCCCTGTCATGGTTTGTGCAACTGTACAACACCTGCATCTGTCATGCTGGCCCTGTTACACGGGCTTTGACTGCACATGTAGTTGAACATTATAACTACTGTAGTACCTCATTTTCCAATGAGTGCAGGTTTAGCATCATATGCTGCTTGTTCGAGTGCTGTAGGCTTGTGTTCTGAATGTTGTACTCTTAAGTGGTTGCACGATACAGTTGGCCTGGTGTATTTCCTATTTCATTTTGAAAGGACTTTATATCTTCGCAACAGTGATGGCATGGGAAAGAACTACAGCCCTTCTTACTATAACATCTATTTTGTTTTCAGTGTGCAGGTGGTGAAGGGCAGGCGTCTGCTAACCAGGCAGTCAAACGACCTCGCCAGTTGGTTGCCAAGCGCGGCCAACCCAGTAGAGACCATTACAAACAAGATCAAACTGAAAGTGCAGATGACAGTGTTCTGCGTGCTTTAATAATATATGGCACCAACACAGTGCTGTAAATTCCTTCACAGGTTACGTGCCAAAAAGCTCACAGGTGTTCTAGCGTATAGCGCGCGGTTTGTACAAACGTAATAGCGTACCTACCCGATGTATTCGCTTCTGCAATCTGCACAGCACTCAGTGTGTCCATTGTGGACTTGCACGAGGTCTTGAAGTTTGATTGAATCCAGACAGCGAAAATGACAGGTTAGAAAAAACGTGAAACACGCCTTCCGCCCAGCTAAAAAGCCCAAGTTTCGCCTTCGCGCCGGGTCGCATCTCCCGGCGTGGCAGCCCAGGCCTGCTACTTCGCGGCGCTTGGGATAGATGGCGCGACCGGCGCTCATCAATATGGCGGCGCCCTTTGAATTCACGGTGTTCTGGTGTATAGGCACACACTTTACCGCTGTGAGCAGCGCGCTTTGTTTCCGTCCAGGCGAGGCGCGCTACTCTGGTGCCATATCGTAGCGGTCATCGCTTATGTTGCTCCGCACTACGCTTTTCTTCCCACGCTTTCGTTACAGCATCGACGAGAGCGGCCCTTTGTTGCGGAGAAATCGCGTCACCAGTGTCAGCGGCGACAACCGCGACATCACCCAAGCGAGTGTTCCATCGAGCCACTCGCCATCGACCCCTTGCAGGGGCAGTGATCCCGTTACACACGGTAGTACCAAGGTAAATATACCTGGTAGCGAAGCTTCCATAGGAGCCCATACGTTTAAAACATCGCGGTTCACCAGCGGTACATGGGGCTCAGCGCCATCTGTATGTGTAAGGAACACTTCAGGCGGAAGAAAAAATAATGTGACGCCATATCCGTTAAAAACAGAAGCGACGTCATTTTGTTTTCGAAGGCGCGAAATTTGTTTTGTTGGCCTGCCTTTAGAGCTATATATTCAAATTCCCGACATACGACTTGATGGGCGTTTCGAGCTTTCAGCGCGGAAAGCGATGCAGGAAAAGGCCAGCCGTACGGTTGTCGAGATCGCGCCCCTACACAGAAGATACTTTCTTTGGAGGCCGTCAAAAGCTGTAGGTGTAGAGTGCTGGTCCTATCGTCGACGCCAAGCCTGTTGCCCAGCGCAGTCGCAAAAAAAAAAACACATTTATCTGCTGGTTGTAACTCGCTACTTTTGACTGAACATGTTAAGAAGCGATGAAGCTATCCGCGTCACCAAATTCAGACAAACTTCGACAAGCAAAAAAACACAGCGTGTGAGGGGGGCGTATTTCAAGACGTGAGCTTTACGAGCGCGCCTTTCTGCACATTTCAAGAAGTGCATTGTATCGCGAGTGATAGCGGCGTCAACGCTCGTTGTAACGATGGGCGCTGAAAATAAGTTTGTTAATAATAGTGAAATTAAATAAACTTGTATTTTCATAACTCGTGACGAATACATAAAGTTGACCAGGAATTTTATGTTCGTTGAATGAATCTAACTGTGTCTCGCTTGAATAATAAAAAAAAAACACTTTTTTTCCCAAATGTTTTTTCCCTCCAAATATAGTCCCACTTCAATCGCTGCTTCCTCAAGCAACCTTGCTGATGTCGGTGACAACTTGTACTGAACCGCTTTTCGCCCGAAGCTTCGCGACCTATTTGGATCGACCTTGCTAGTACCGCTGGCTGACGAAGCCGCGGACGAGCGTAGCAACCTCTCACTGCCTTGCATCCTCCTCCTCTTCACTACCTCGCCCCCTCCCCCCCCAGAAGCTCAGATTAAAAAAAAGGTATGCTGTTTAACGCGCCAAAACCACAACCTGATTATGAGGGTCGACGTAGTGGATGACTCCGGGAAAATTTGGACCACCTCACGTGCTCTAACGTGCACCTGAATCTAAGTACACGGGTGTTTTCGCGCCCATCGCAATGCGGCCGCCATGGCCGGGATTTGATCACGCGACCTCGTGCTTAGCAGCCCAACAACATAGCCACTAAGCAACCACAGTCGGTTGCTCAGTGGCACCACAACGCCTCAAAAAAAAAAAAAAACTGTCTCTTCTTTGTACTACGCAGATTACAAATCTAATACTCGTTCGTCTCCCACTTTCGGAATAAGGCGAATTTCACCGTCAAATGCATCGTCTATTTGTATTTCGTTTGTATTTCGCACGCCGAGCAGCCGCCCGGGTGCCCGGAACCCTAGTGGCACCACTGCGAAAGAGCAAGTTCCAGTAGTCTTCTTTCCTCACGAGAGTATCTTAGGGTCACTTACAATTAACCTTACTGTTGGTTCCGAAATTGACGGACAATATAACTGTTTAAACGATGATTGAAAGTGCCGCAAACTGACCAGAAAACTGTCCACGCGCAACTTGCATCGCACAGCGAAAAAGCGAAAACGGCGATGGCACACCGCTGCCAGCTAGAGCGAACCCTGTATAGTTTCGTTCAGTCGCGATACATCTTACGGAAAAGGACAGCCGCGCAGCACTTCTTAGTTTCCTACGAACAAGGGCCAGATATGGTATCGCCCCGACATGCTACCGCCAATACATAAAGAGAAACATATCCTAGCATTCTGATGCTGGAGAGGATGAACATGCACACTGGAACTTTTGTTTTCGCATATTTTTCTTAGTTACACTGTCTAGCATACAAACAACGGATCGGCTATAAATGCAGCTGACACCGTATTGTTTCACTGAAAACGTTCTTTTATTTTGGTTCGGGGTGAACGGTTCTACTTCGGAGCAAAACAGTGATGGTTAAAAGCGGTGTTAATTATTTTACGTTGATTTACGTAATCTAAGAGTGATTATAGGGAAATAGCGCGAGTTTAAATAATACTGTAAGAAAAACTCGACTATGAGAGAGAGATCACGGACAACGCATTCTATAAGTCGCTTTTTGCTTTATCTGCACGAAGTTGGCCTTTATGCTTATATTTAATTTCATAACAGAGTCTTGCCACGTGCAACCAGAGCGAGAAATACTGAAAAAGACAAAAAGCTCGACAATGCACCTTAACTGCACGGAAAAACTAAAAGAAATGCAGCAGGGTGTTTCTTCGTGCCACAAGTAAATGCCATAAAAGTTGCGAAAGCACATTTAAGAAGAGATATGTCATTTCTATTGCTGCTGCTTCAGTTTAGATTCCAGTGCGATAAAACTGACCTCCAAGCAGGAAAAGCTGCTTAATTTCAAGGATTATATACCGGGTGTTTTATTTTAAAGTTAACAGAACTTTTTAAAAAATACCCTGTAGCATATTGTGCAAATTTGCTTATCATCTGGTTCACTTGCAGACAAGGACAACACGTGGTATAAAAATAAATATGCATATGTGCCTAACTGACCAACTTTATTAGTCAACGTTTACCAAATTACTTTAGGGCACATATTGCCATGCACGAATTGCAGCATGGATTTTAGAAGGCACCTACAGAAGAAACTTTGTAACTAGCACCGTTTCTTTAGATTAGTGCTGTCAAAATTGCAGTAAATATTCGCTGTTGTTCCACTTACTTTTTCAAGCAACCTGCTTTTTATTTTTTGTAGCTTAAATGTTACTGGAACAGCAATACATATTGTTCCAAGCTTTGGGAACGCGTATCATCCTCAGAATTCGTTTCAAGTGACTATACCTTACGAAGTCAGCGGTTACAATTTTTAGATTGCAATATGTGGCAGAGAGTGGTTAGGTTAAAAATTAATTAACGATACTTGGTAATTAGTCAGATATTCATTTTGATATGTCGTGAAAGTAATGCTGGCCTCTAAGAGCTAGGTGCCACGGGTGATATATAAAAATTTTGTTTAGGCTCGCTAACAAAAAAAAATAACGGGCTGGTTCACGGTCGCCCTATAGGTCTCCTAACACCAGATAACTATTTCAGGGTCACCAATTCGAAACGTTCGCAAGTGTATTAGTAACACGTCTGCCTTCAGACGAGGCCCTTTGAAAACCGCAACTGGGGTGGTATTCACTATTGGGGGCGAGCTCCACCACTGGAACAGCTGGCGCCACCGTCGGCGTGACGTGGCATGAGGGATCACGTGGACACAGCGGCCGTTTCCGCTGCTTCGGAAGCGCCGAAGCGAGCTGAAAACGAAAGTTTAAAGTCCCGGCTGCGCTGCGGTTCTGATTAAGGGGTGAGGCTTCACCGCCTTGGGTGACTGCTCGACAACATTTGAAAGTACTATAATAGGTAGTGGCTGAATTTGGAGGCGTGTAGCATGGTTGGCATGGATGGTGCAGCATGGTGGGAGCCCGGTGTCAGCCTTATTCACACGTATCCACAGGACAAGGAGCTACGTGAAGCTTGGCTCGCGAAAATTAGAACCGGCAAGCAGCCATCGGCTACAACTCGGGTATGCAGCAAGCACAGACGCGAGGAAGATTTCTGCTACGGCGCCGGGACTGCGATGTTCGTTGAGTAGCAGAAAACGCGCACTGAGACGCTCGCCAGCCCCCGCTGCCCGGCTAATGTCATGACGGTTTGGTCTATGAACTTGTTGATGCTAAATAGTGGCAAGTTCACTGGAACAAAATGGGAGACCTAAGACGCACTAAAAAAAGGCACGGCATAGGTCACGTTTGTGTTATGGATCAATGCACTGGATTACGAAAATGAAGCAGCGGGAAATCGCGCGCTGAGAAGACCGATAAACATACCGTGCGACGCAACTTGAGAAATAATATTGAAACGTCCAAGAATTTAGAAGACAAAAAAAGAATGAATCGTCGAGACGGCACACCACAGGCTGCGTAGGCGTCGAAGTCTCCATAACGAAATTATTTTTTAACAGTTCTGATAGCGTCCACGCAACAATGGCTGCTAGTGTACTGTCAAATGCTCATATGCTGTGGCCTAAAGGTCACGGCACGGTGCGACAACGCACTCACAGCGAAAGCAAATCATTGTGCGCGGACATGCATGGAGACGCGCAGTAGGTCGCTGCCAACCCATGCGATCGCTGATTGAGGCTTCATTCTGTTATGCCCCATTTGGTTATACAGACAGCCCACTATAAGAACATATTTCACATAGCTTACTCTAAGCGTTTGCCTACCATTCATTCAGGAAGCCTGTTCGGGAGACTCAATCGCGGTGACCGCGCGCACTGGCGTTAACTGTACGTATTCGGTAAAGAGACAGCATCTGTAAACGACTCTGTGCTTTCAGTTTGCCCAAGATTATTATACCGACAGTCAAAAACTTCCCTCATTTTGAGAGTACTTACATAAGTGTCCATGAGGGCTGCCACGTGGTGCTTTTATTGAGCGCCGTAAGCGAAACCTATGAGGAGCTCGCCGCGTGATCCTTCATACCACGTAAGGGAGGCGCTTCCGACAGATGGCGACTCCTTTAGTCCTCGCCCCCAATATAAGAGAGAGCTCTTGCCTGTCTGCAGAGTTCTCGGGTTACCGGGCTGCCGGGTTGGCGGAGCCGGAGACTGCAGTAGCAACGCTGGCAGCGACATCTTGTGACACGTTGTCCAAATAAAATGTATGTCAGATATTTTTGTAGTGCCTGAGCGTTCATGCAGAAGGAAAATCATAAGAGGACTTCACTTAACGATTGTAAAGCTACGGATGCTTTACACCATTAGTTAAGCAGAATATCGTAGGTTACGTATAGCTAAGTCTATCTTCTGGTTAAACACTATTGCACAAAATGTCGCTTTAGAGAAGGCGGCTTTAGCAAGAGTGGTGAATGGAAACCTAATTATGTTGTCTTTACAGGAAGCGATCCTTGTTTAAATGTTTCAAGAGAGCTTCACTTTTTAATTGACCGCTTCACTAAAGCTGCACTCCACGTAAATTGCAATATCTGCGGTGGATCTTCCAGCTCGCGAACAACAACAAACAATCGCACCCATTCGACTTAGCTCTTCTTCGCGCAAATATAGGATATTTTTTATAGTTGTTCGGTTTAGTTTAGTTTCCATGGCCTGACTGACCCCATTAACCAGCAGCAATCCAAAGCCCGTGCACGTCGGAAACGCCGCATGCACTTTGACAGCAATCAGGTTAGCTCTTCCGCTTCCGTTTCCGCGATTAAACGACGCGCACCTCAATGCCCCTGCGAGAGGACGTCGATCAAATAATAGCAAAATAAGGGCGCGCAATTTCTGGCAGCATCTGCAACGAATGAACATTTCGCGGTCGTTTAAGCGCAACACTTCGTTTAGTGGGCTGCGGAGCTTCTCGAACGAAGCCTCTCATCGCCGTCGGAAAAACGTTGCTCAACTCGGAGCCCCGCCTCGGCAAGTTCACTGTGCCACTACTAGGAACGTACCCTATCGCATACACTCGAGTAAAAGCTGCACTCGTGCGAGAGCTACCGCTTCCAACTTAAACCACCGAAAATAAAAAAAAAAGGTTCGAGAACAAGAGTGCAGGGCCTCGCTGAAGCTATCGCTTGTTCTTTGATCATAAGTGTGAGTGGTGCAGTGTCGGGCTCTTTGTTGTTGTGAAAAACATCGCACGTACGTCACATCTGTGAGGGCAGTCATTCGTCAAGATCGCGAAAAAAGGACGTCCTTCACACCAATGTCTGCGGTATATAGCAGGTCAGGCACATCTAACGCCATCGGTGGTGCCGAAAACGACTGTGTGCCCGAATGCTATGCCGAAGCGAGAATGAACGATGAAGACGGTGACAGCGGTGAGGTGACAGCGGTGAGGGCTGAAGGACACCAGGGTGGGGAGTGTGTGCGTTAAAAAATAAATGCAGTATGTAAACAATAGGGTTCGCTCTTTTGGCACAAAGGGATCAAGAGAATTACGCTCAGCCGATTACGTGAAAAAAGTGCAGCCCTTACACGAGTTTATGCGGTATACACTAGCCGTCATCTGAGCGGAAGGGATGATGGGTCCGAAGTTTTCCTCGTCATAACTGGAGGCGCCGAGGCGCGGTCAACTTCAGCGACCCTCGTGGCACGGAAGGCAGCCATTGATAGGAACGCCATAACAATCGTGACGTTTGCTCCAGAGGGAGCGAAAGGGAAGCTACTATTTTCTGAGCCGCTCATTAAGGCAGCTCGTTACGCCTCCAAAAGCTGTACGCGTCGCTGCGCTGTGAAGTAGCGAGGGGCTTTTTCGCGCAACGAGGAAGTCCCGAACGTAAGCGTGTATTATGGGCGAGACACGTGAACCCCTGCGCAGGCCGAAGCACAGCTTGGGTGGAAGTGTTCTTGACTGGCGTATGATCGCCGCGATTCGCCTCATTCTGCACTGAAAACGAGTTGACGGGGGGCTCTAGGGCTCTTATTCCTTGGCGTCCAAAATGAAGCTCCTTCGTGACCGCGCCCATCGTGTATGGAAGACGTTGCGATGTGATCAGAAAAACGTTCACAGGCTCTGAGATTTAGTTGCGCTTCGCTAATGGTGCGCTATGGCGGAAGCCTTAGACGCGCCTGCATTTGACGGTGCTGTATTGTACAGTTCCGAGCGTGCGAGGGCGGGGAGGGCGAAGCTAGGCACAGGTGTCTGCCACGAATTTCCGATGCCACGGGTCTATACTTGGGGTCACATTTGTAAGCTGCGACTCCCGTCTCAATAATATTAGCGTCAGGTCGAAGAGAATGCGCGCGTGAACATACAGCGCGGAGACTCATTTTTTTCTCGCGTGGCGTAGTATGTTGCACGACGCGGCACGTGCGGGTCGGTCGTGTCACGGAAGTGACGCCACGTTTCACGCCAATACGTGGCGCGAGTAGCCAAGAACGCGCGAGGTCGGGGGGGGGGGGGGGGTTAGGGTTGGAGGTTTCGTTTTGGGGGGCACGTGGATGCTTCCTTCGATGGAAACGGTGTGCCGCGGAGGACTGTCCAGGGTAACGGTTCATTTGGTTTTCAATTGTGTTACTAGAGAGCTGCAGCCATGCGCTTACACCACCGAATCGCCTGCACCACCTGAATCAGTCCACGAAGGGCGCTGCACTCTGCCATTCGTTTCAGCGGCGCTGCAACAGCGTCCTCTGAGCAAGGCCGTTCGTTTGCAAAGGTGCTGGAAAGATACAGGGCTGGCGCATGATTTTAATGCACCCTCTTTTCTGTCAGGTACGTTCGACTCACGTACACAACCTGTATCACTCCGCAATGGTTCAGTAACAAGTTCAGGACGAGCGCAAGGCTAGTTCAGCAGTGCCGACCCCTGATGTCTACAACAGTACAGATCAGTGGTGCCGGCCTAACTGGATAGCAGCACTGCGCATAATCGAATGTCGAAGTGCAGACGTCGTGTAGCCCTTCCACTTTCTTGTTTCGCCTAGGAAGCAGTGTGCGTCTCACTGCGTCTCGATCGGTGTTTTGCTGCGCATTGTGTCTGAATCGCCGCCTTTTTCATTGCCGCTGCTTCTGAACACTGACCTGCTTCTAGATGTCGTGCATGTCGCCAAGGAGCTAGTGGACTCTGAAAGTCACGGTGAATATATGTAATTATCTAGCAGCGATCATGGCGGGGATTATGGCAAGAATGGACAGAAATCACATTCCAAGGATATGCGAGGACGTCGTAGGCCGGTACGTCGAGTTTGAAAGCAGACGAATTGAAACTGTCACGCGAGACGTACAGCAGTCTTCACCCGCCGCGGTTGCTCAGTAGCTATGGTGTTAGGCTGCTAAGCACGAGGTCGCGTGATCGAATCCCGGCCACGGCGGCCGCATTTCGATGAGGGCGAAATGCGAAAGCACCCGTGTACTTAGATTTAGGTGCACGTTAAACAACCACAGGTGGTCGAAATTTCCGGAGTCCTCCACTATGGCGTGCCTCATAATCAGAGAGTGGTTTTGGCACGTGAAACCCCACAATTTAATTTTTTTTTATGTTCGGCAGCCTTGTCTCCGGCAATGCGAATCGTTTCTCTTCTTTCTCGATTCTCCAGTAGGGCGCACACGGATGAGTGCTGAGGCCAAAGACCTGCTTGGTTGTGCTCAGGTATATTGGCAGCCATTGGAGTAAATGCTCTTTTCCTGCCAGATTTGATGTATCCGAACCTTCAATGACACGTGTAGATTGAGCGCCTGTCGAACTCCTTAAACAGCAAAAATGGAGAAGTCATTGCATGGCCAAACAGGCATAATCAAGAACGGACCAAGACGGGCTTCTTGACAAAAAGCTCCGGAAGAGGGCCGCGTAGCACCATAGGCATTGTTCGCGGGTACCACATAGATACCAACAAGCCCCATGAATTCACCCAGTCCTACTTCAACCGCAAGAGGGTCCCGCGTGTGCTGCTCGAGGGAATATGCGATAACAGGAACAAGTTCATCGATGTCCTGCATAATAAATACTGCAGACTCTGCATACCCCGCTTCCATGGTTGATGACGCCGTACCGCGGTATGGTATGGTATGACGAACTTTCTTAATGTCTTGAAGATCAACCTTGAGGTTGACGCAGGCGGCTCCCACATCAGGGCAGTAAGGTTCACCCTTACCGCCGTATCGTGGGGCTTCTGGACGGCCTGCACTTGATCGAAAAGAACTCCACTGTGTAGGACTCGCCGCCAACCGTCTCTCTCCTTGTCACAGTCTGTGAAAGACACAGGACACTGCCAAAGCATGTGACCCAAAGTAATGATGCCATTACACTTATCGCAATTGATTCGTACCTCTCTTTCTGGATATAGCTTGTTAATAAAGTTTGAACTAGGATAACTTCTTGTCTGCAACAATCTCAGTCACCGCTTGAGGTCTGTTGAGCTTAGCGTGTAGCACTGGAAATTCCTTTCTGTTCAATTCAATTCAATTCAGTCTTTATTTTTCTCTTGGACAGAGAAGGAGACAGGACTAAAAGCTCGTAAGCTTGACAGAGGTCCTGCCCCCTTTATCAACTTGGCAGTACTGTACACAGGCAGAGATTTTCAATTTTCCAAATAAACACTGAAACAAAATAACAAAACACTTTGTAAAAAGCAGCGCTATGCATTGCAGCACAAACATAGGTATTAGAAAAACAAATAACTGGTTCATTATATGTAAGTAATTGCTCCTTGTTCTCCTGTATATCATTAAGGTCCTGGTAGCGTAGTGCACGGATAGTAAGTGCTGGTGCAGCTGCGTTAGCCATTTCGTTTAAGTTCTTCCGAGATGGATCGACAGACCCCATGTGCACAGGAAACCAGCGGATTTTGATCCTTTGGCTTTCCAACTCACCGACCAGCTGGGCAGCTCTTTTGGTTACAAAGTCATTGGTAATGTGCCTAATGGCCATCTTGGAGTCACTGTAAATCTTCGTCCACTTATTATTCCTTAAAGCCAATGCTATCGCTACTTGTTCCGTGACTGTCGTGTCTTTAGTCATGATTGTGATAGCATCCCGAGTGAGACCAATGCATCTACTACTACTGCCGTAAAGGCTTTCTTTCTTCTGACCCATGCTGCATCTAAAAAAGCCGCATGTTTTCTGTAGTGTTCTATCTCTTGCAGGCGAGCATTGGCCCTTGCCTTTCGTCTTCCCAGGTTGTGCTCCGGGTGAATATTTCTGGCGAAAGGAGTCGTCTTGGTTACCTATCTTAGGCTATCTTTTAGTTCTACTGTGCCTTCACCTGAAATTTTGGATTCGGTTGGGCACCACCTTACCTCTTCTAGTATTGCTCTACCTGACCTTGTTCTAGAGAGCCCCTCTCTGTGGGCAATTTACTGAGCTTCATTTATCTCGGCTATTGGGTTGTGGAGCCCCAGTTTCATTAATTTATTATCCGGCGTGTTAATGGGTAAACCCACTGTTGTTCTGTCTGTGTCCAAGTGAGCATCCCAGCTACATATGAGAAGTGACACAAGGTGAAAGCGTGGACCAGTCTCATGGCGCTCTCCTCTCCCAAACCTCTGTGTCTGTTAGTGATTCTCCTTAGCAGTCTTATTACTTCCTCAGTCTTGCTTGTGATGTGTTGTATTGTTCTTCCGTTTGCCCCGTTTGACGCCAGGAATAACCCTACGACTCTAATGGATTCTACTTGCTTATTAGATTCGCCTGCCTTCGTGGTTAGTATAATCCTGGGTCCTTCCCCGGGAACATGTCCCCTCGGTTTCCTGCCCCCTCTCCTGTTATTGCGTACAAGGAGTTCAGACTTATGAGCAGAGCATTTGAGTCCCATGTCTTCTAAAATAGACTCTACCTCATAAATGCTCTTCTGAAGTCTACTTTCCGCATGTCCCATACTTCCTTAAGCGGTCCATATAGTCACATCGTCTGCATAAATGGTAAAGTGAATGCCCTCTATCCCTTTTATTCCTTTTGCCGCTTTTGACATGGCCAGGTTGAAAAGCATAGGTGACAAGACCGACCCTTGTGGCGTCCCTCTATCACCGAGATCCATCTTCTTTGATTTAATATCCACGAATCTAAGGTGAGCTGAACGATTGCCAAGAAAAGTTTTGACCCCTTCATCGAGTTTTCTGCCTAGCCGCAGTTCGCAAATCACTTCAAGTATTGCTCTATGCTTAATTCTGTCAGAAGCTTTTACGACATCCAACCACAAGAAACATTGTTTTTTTGGTTTAGCTAATAGCAGTTGGTCTTTGATTAACAACATGGCATCTTGTGTGGACAAGCCTGATCTGAAACGAATCAGATTACACGGTAGGATGTCATTGTCCTCCACATATTTCGTTAACCTATTCCAGATGACATGCCCCATTGTCTTCCCTAGACATGATGTTAACGAAATTGGCCTGAGATTATCCAAGTTGAGTTGTTTGTCCGGCTTTGGTATCAGGATAGTATTGGCCGTCCTCCATTCTTCTGGATATACCCCATATTTCCATAGTTCATTAATGTATGTGGTCAGATATTTTATTGATTCGTCGTCCAAATTCTTAAGCAATCTGTTAGAGATGCCATCCGGGCCAGCTGCTGACCTAGTATTCAGATCATACAGTGCCGTGCGTACCTCACTTTCGTTGAATTCTTGATTCATATATTTGCATTCTAGCCCCAACTAATCGGGATTACTCACATCCTGATCCTCTTTCCTGAGAGGCAAGTATTTAGTTGCCAATCTCTCCATTATACTCACTGCGCTTGCAGTCTGACTTTCCTAGCGCACCAGTAATGAGCAGAATTTTGCGGCATGGAAGCAACCCTATAAGTGATGCTCTCTCAGCAACGGTCTTCTATTGAGAATGCCTTTGGTGTGCCATAACAAAAGGTTCCATAGACTTTACTTTGCTGACGATGCAATGATCAAATAGTGCTACCTCATAATAACGGGTGACTGTGCGTTACATAACGAGGAGAGAGATTATTTTATTGAGCTGCGAGAAAGTACAGAGCTCGAGGATGTTGAAAACGATGACGAAAATGACATTACCAACCGAAGTTTGGCTGCCTAGCTTGAGGAAGGCCTCACAAAAAATCAGGGCTCGTGTCCCATTTCCTTAATAGGGCACTCCCCATGTGGGAGCTAATGTGAAGCATTCATGTGGAGTTTAATAGAAAAGAAACATTAATTCACGCTCAAAACTGATTTAATGGTGGCACATGCCTCTATGGCATCAACGAGGGACTCCAGAAGTGTCATTCCCATCTCGAAGCGCACTTCCCTCTCGTGCTTTGCAGCCGTATATTCTTCAACAAAAGCCTCCAGGGAGGTACTGGATTTTCTTTTCCTTGCTAGACCTCTGCTTGTCTGGCAGCATAGCCCTGGCTTCTCTATGCTGTCGAAGCTCACCGCATATGTGGCCCCTCTAAAATAAAATACAAATATCAGGCTTACAAACAACTACATATCAATGGGGGTCATTTTTCTTATTCGTTTTGGTAGACTCCCTTGGCGCCCGGAGAATTGTTGGTGTTATGCGTTGTTCGCGCTCCAGCACGTCAGCCAACTCCCTAGGGAATAATAAAATGTGAGATAGTTGCTCCAAGGAATTAACGGCAACAATGGTCTATACTCACTCCTGATACTCGCAGATAACCAGGGTGTGGCTAGATGAGGAGTTTCTTGTTTTGCTGCGCGTGGAGGCACTCTCCAAGCTCTTGCACTTGTTATGCGTCTGCAGTGCACTCGCGGTGTACTCAGACTACGCGGAAATAAGCAGGGCGAGGGGGAACCACTAAATTTTCTTTGTACCGAACTAAATGCGACGAGAGCCGTGGATGTCCAACATGTACGAAGTAGTCAACTGACTGCTTGAGTAGAGACATTCTGACATAACTATTAATGAAAGCGCTACCTCACAAATGCACAAACCTGTGCTGCCATTGCCCAAGGCATATGTTTTCATGCACTTTGCCACAATGTAATTTGCATGTTTCACATACCACGGTAAGGCTTTAACTCGCCGACCAGATGAAACAGGCAAAAAGCTGAACAAGACGAATTATGCAGCGCAGTTGGCCCGGAATGGCTAAATACTAGTTGAACATTAGATTTTAGGACGTACATAATTTAGGGGAAATGAGTCTAGTGACGAAGAGCTGGTGGGGTGTCAGTAGTCTGACAGAATTAGTCTAGCCCATGGTTCTGAATGGTATTAGGAGTTTTAACGAGATGAGAATGGGGTGGATCAAATATAGCACAGGTATGCAGAAGTTTTGATTGTACTAGGATCCTATAAGCAACGCATTGCGCGGAACACGGTGCCGCCCACCCCCCCTCCCCCACACACGAAAACAACATTGAGGAAATTGCAGCGCTTCCCTTTCTACTAACGTGTGAGTCCAGAGGGGACGTAGATAGAACTGTAGAGAGGAAGGAGAAGAGGCAGTTCCCATACAAGGGGGGCGGAGGGGGAGGGAGTTTTCGTGTGAAAGCAAGGAAATACTACTACTATACGGCAATGCTTGCGGGGAACCTGGATAAGCTTAAGTTAAAGGTACGGTATGGTACGTTCCTGCTATTTCAGAAAAATAAGCACAGTGCAAATATGTGAAGCGCACAAATTACGCAGGGCGTGCACAAATAGAGCCGCATTAATTAAAGCGCACCGCAAGGTCCAGGCGGCATTACGGAAGCGCTCGACTGTCAAATCAACACTTCTGTGACCGCCACGCGGTAGCTTTGCGGCTATGACATTGCTAGAGGTCGCATATTTGATCCCGAGCTCGGCAGCCGCATTTCGAGGGGGGCAAAATAATACACGCACGAGCAATTGGATTTTTGGACTCGATAAAGAACATCGCGGTGTAAAAATTAATCCGCAGTCCGCCACTACGCCGTGCCTCGCAATCCGATTGTAGTTTTGGCACCTACAGCCACATAATCCAATTCAAGTTTAATACATCTGTCACAATGCGATGCGCCATTAGAGGAAATGCCAATGCTCCACCCTCTGGGAAGTAATGGAATATGGCGCAGAACAACGCCTCAAGGAAACACTGTCTGTTCTGTGTACTACACAGATAAACAGCAGTGGTGCACGCAAGATAAGGTTTAACATCAATTTGCCCCTCTCGCATTATACTCAACGTTGAAGAAATTAAACTTTCACCGTAAACATCACCGCTAATCATCGTCAATCAAAGCAACCAGCACAGAAAGCTTCACTAACATCTGCATAATTTTATGTAGAACGTATTGAGCAACAGAAAGCTGTATCTCGAGTTTTTGATGTTGCTCTACGACACTTCTTATCTAATTATAATATTTGGAAAGCTGATTAATTAATGAACACTAATTACTTAGTTAGGCAGAATGAAAAAAAATTATCTGAGTATCTCCAAGCGACGGCAAACAACATTACCTTAGTTGTGCCCAGCTACGTATCATTTGCAGATTTTTGATGTTTGGCTCATATTACGTGGCACAGCCTGTATAGCTTTCGCTAGGGTGTGGTGCTGCCACTGGTAGGGCTACCGCCTTGTGTGTAATTGAGGACCGCAGTCAGGCACTGAGTCAGCTGCCCGGGAGAAGGGTGCAACAACGTCCCATCCTTTCATTTTTTTAGGAGCAACTGGCTCATGGTTGCGAGTTGATGTTCATGCGGTTGAGGTGCAAGAAATATATTCACAATCGGGCCGCGACCAATTCTGGAGAGGCAGAGTATAGGATAGTCTTGGCTTGCTCTAATTTTTTCGCGGTTATTGCACACTTCGTTGTTCAGGGTACCGGACTACACACGCAAGAATGACAGACAGACACAGACACAGATACGTTATTCTGGTTGTCTACCACTTTCGCAAACAGCGCTGTAATTGGAAGCATGAAGCACGCCCGCCATTCTTGTGGGTACAGAATGCTTGCGCGAGTCTTATACTACCCGTCACAGTGGTCCAGTGGCTATATGGCATTCTTCTGGTAAACACGAGGTCAGGGGTTACATGCAGCGGCTTATGAAACACTTTCAACAGTCGTTTAGGTGGAAGACTGCACCAGCGCATGTATGACTGCGTAAAATGAGAACGCCTTAAACGATGCAATCTTGGCAGACGACTGAGAATCGTGCCTTCCATCGCCGACCATCACTCACGCTTCTGCCCGAACTGCTCAGTTTGTCGGGAAGCGGAAATAGCACTCAAGCTCGGTATGACGAAGCGGTTATGAGCACCAGCGTTTGTTTCTGTCTGTCGTTAGACCCGCGACTTAATTCTGCGTGCCCCGAGGTTACGACTTAAGGCCCTGCGAGCCCACAACGTCGACACGTGGATCGAGCGCCCGGAAGCGGCTCTGGGTACCATACCGGCTTATCGACCATGGCCCATTATATGCGGTCACCGCATCGATTCCTGAAGATCTGTAAGTGGGCGGGCAGCGACAGCATGATTCACGAGGCAACGTTTCCTGCGATCAATTCAAACGGCCGGCTCATCGGTAATCGATAGTGTCCTGGGCGCACCGAGCATCGGTACAGAACGACACAAGAAGTCGCTATGTTTAGAACGCCAAGCATGTGAGGGACATTGTTTAAGATGGAAAACGAGGGCGGTGACGAATATAGCGACAAAATGAATGACGCCCCCCCCCCCCCTGCTCGATTTGCCCACCACGCAAACACTACTTTATCTGGCGATTCGTCACGTGTCCTCCACAGTTCAGTTCGAGTGGTGCATTACGAGAAGAAAGCGAAATTTTTGCTTTATTGCTTGGTTTTAGAGAAGCCTTTTGAGCGGCCACAGCCATGTGGACACGTAGAATTCAACTCGCTACCTTGATAGTGAGAATTGTTTTGACATGTAAGCTTCAGTAGAAATGAAAACAGCGACAGTTGGTTGGTATACATGCTTTTACATTGTTACGAAAAACAACATCGTGATCGACACACCAGAGAGAGAAAAGAACAGACAGAACGAGAGCTGGTTCTACAGCTCAGTACCCTAATGATTTAGACAGGAACCCACCAGTGGCTATGGCGTTGCACCGCTGAGCTCGAGGTAGCTGGTTCGCAGAAGGCAAAACAAAGAGTGCACAGTGCTGTCAACCCCTAAAGAATTTCCCTAGACCTAGGGATTCGAGGTCTCGTTTAGGAACAACTTTTTATATCCAGGATATATTTGTGAAGAACTGTAGTAATGCAAAACGTTCACTGAAACATCATTTAAGCTTGAGCGCAGAGTCTTGATTTGCTAAATTTATAAAAATTACTTTGGCAATAAATTTAAAGTATACTGTCACAGTCTACCCGTAGAACAAAAATGTTTACCTATATGAAAAGTATATTGCAAAAGCGAATAACGAGGGAAATGTAGCGAATTTCTTTATTTGATTTTGGGGAAAACTGGTTTCAGAGGTTCGCAGCACCGGCTTTGCAATAAAGAAAACGCTACCAGGAAGCAAAGTTCAATGGAGCCCAAGTTTTTCCCCCTCAACCGCACAAAAACGCAACAGACTAATGCGACCCTACAGATTATTAGCCACACTTCCACCGAAGCTGTGTTTGTGGAAATGCATTCTAAATTTGAATTGCTAGTAAATAAAATACAAATTTTAACACGTCGAACGTATTTAACTAATGACGTGCGCTCCACTTCGTGGAAATATAAGTTAGGAAGAACACAAGTATTGACCAGCTATTTACGAAGAGCAGAACGAAGCCAGAAAGAATAAAATTGCCCCACAATTATTCCGAATACGAAATCGGGGTCCCATACACATGTCTACGGAATCTGGGAAACAGTAAGATAACTGCCACACAGCAATTTCGAGCACTTTCGAGCAATCCACGCCCCCCCCTTCCCCCCCCCCCCCCGGTGGTTCCTCTTTCTACTGCTCCTAGCACGGCGCGATGAATCCTTCGACTTTGGTAGAACCAGCAACGCTCTGCAGTGCTAACCTAAACAATTTACTGCAACGCCTGCGATAAACACACACATCTTAAATTTCCCGCGCTCCTCACCCAGGGCTCGGCTCTGATTGCCACAAGATATAAACAACGTGCATTTCTTTAGTTCCTTAAAAACCCTGGGCTTACCTACTCCCTACCACGCAGAACGCATGCAGAAAACGATTATTGCGGATAACGAGCATATACAGCACTTTCGAGATTTTGTGTAACCTTTCTTCAGACGCTATCACGTATCTTCAAGATCACGGGATCACGTTTTCAAGTACGCACTAACGCACACAAGTAATCGTATAGGTGCCTGAAGATTTCTGGGGACCTCTGTTATCGTCAACTGCAACCGTCGATTCGGCGATCTGAAGCCATGCTTTTTCAGACTACGAGGAAGCTGTCGTCGCAGGTGCAGACGTGAAAGCGCATGAACCCTTCGCATTCGGGTTGGAAATTCGGCGGTAGTGAACACTCCCCATATTTATATACTAACCCACATGTAGTCGAGAGTTTTTATCTTGTATGTATGCGTATTACTCTTTGCGGAAGTATTAGTAGCGTCACTCTAGTATGGGCTCCACGAGACGTTCATTTGAGGGGTCGCCAGCCGTTTGTGCGCACGTGCGAGTAATAGCGGGCGCAGGAGAGCAAATCTGTGGGAATTCGCTCCTTGAATATATGGCCCTGCCTAGGCACTACGGAGGAGGTTTCTTAGCGCGTGTTGTATGCGGTTGTGCCCTAGACATGCCGGCATTGCGGAGTGGGATCGAGATTTTTTACGCTGAGTCAATACACACGAAACACGCAAGCAGCTATTTGATGTCTAAAATATGCGCTGAACGGCGAATTCAAAAGTCTAGTAGCTGTCTTGATCAAGACATTTTGTAGCCATGGACGTCTAGAAGTGCTTCAGTAAGCCCTGCTGACGTTACGCTAAAAGTTGGCTAATGGACAGCTTGACAAGAAGAACTGAAGACATCTCTTAGACATACTCTCAAAATTTTGCGGCAGCTGTTACAGTAACACGAGGTCTGCCCACAGTTACAATTTATTTTAAATTAGGCACGGACATCAGAAAAAGAAAATTTTATATTGTCGGATAGAGTGATGCTCAGAGTTTTTCCAGATGTGAACCATGGGAATAGTGTAGTAGAGCCTCATTGGTCAATTAGTGCTTTTTACTTAGACCAATCAATTGAATGCTGCTTGTCAAAATTATCTTGCACATAAAACAACATCTGTATTGTATGCTGATATCATGCCCATGGTCGCCGATTGACCTAAACAAGAACATCTCTGCATGAAACACGTCATTACTGACGAAACTTTACCCTGCTGAGTGTCCACCAAATTGAAATAGTTTCTAGCAGGCAAACATTTTGTCAGTGATGCTGCAGTTCAGACAAAAATTACATCCTGGTTTCAGCTACAGGGGGCACAGTAGCCTGGCACCAGTATACGAAACACAACGCTGTGCTGCAATGAATTGTTAAGAAGTCAAGGATAGTACAGATCTGGAATAACTCTGCGAACCACCATAACTGTCAATATAAATGTATTTATTCTGATGTCCATGCTTCATTTAAAAATTAATTGTAACTGACTTTGTGGCTTTCTGGGTGCCCCTTGTAAGGTAATGCCACATGCTTGCACAAGATCACACAGAAATAAGGGCCACTTCTTTGGCATACCATCCATTAGTGAATTACTTGCACGTCGCATGTTATCGGAACTGAAAGATGAATCATAATATGCTGCTATTTTTTTTTCATACGCTGTACGATGAGTTTTTCATGCATAAATGACGATTGCAAGCGAAAATACATAAATACATCTACTTCACACCATGTCACATAGTCATACTTTATACCTAATAAATTAGAAAAGGTGCAGAAAGTGTAATTAACAAGGGTGACAAATAGCAGCACAGGTGATCATGGATAAATCTTGAAGATGATTGCCACCGCTGCCAGAGCAGGGCAGCCTTCGTAGGAGATCACTGGCTGCCCACAAAAGCTTGCTGTCGAGGCCACACGTGAAGGTTCTTGCAGACATAGGCAAGCAATACCTGCACTGAAGAGGGAAAAAAGGCAAGGGAGGAAATGGGAATGTTGAAATTGGAACTTCAATTAGCAATATGTGCTAAGTAAGAAGTTTGCCTCACATTAAAAATAAATTTAAGCCCGCTTTTCTCCTAATTACGCGTATATTAAGGAATATATGTGATAATGTTAAATATACCAGTATATTTCCTCTCATATAGTTATTAAATGGCAGAGCAGAGTCACACAAAGTCAGCCTTGAAATCAATATATGGTGTTTTGTGGCTAAAAATCCACTTATCAACGTGTAAGACAAAGTCTGGCAAGCTTCCTGCAAAATATAATCACTTTGAAACAGTAATCTACTCTGCAGGCAAATGATGTTCTAAGTTAATTAAAAAGGTAAATAGCATTTTATATTGTTGAACTAAAAGCAAGTTTGTCATTTTGCGCTGGCTAGCTGTTGCCTTTTTTTGAAACTTAAACATGACACTACAGAATAAGCAGGTAGCATGCAAAGGAGAACTGGTTATAATATAGTGTTCCAGAGCAACACTCCTAGCTGGATCAATTAATTTTGTTGATATATTTTCCTGTGACTTTAATTGGCTTAGGGTAATACCACACACAAATGATGCATTACCTTGGATGGTGCGTCATACAAGATTGAAAGTATCTCATCATGTGATCAAACTATAGCATTGCCCAGTCTTGGAAGTGCGAACATGCTGTTTCCGCAAGAAGGTGCAAAGTGATTTTTATAGGTAGCAAATTTATCAGTGCATCTATAGCCTCAGGTAATTCTGAGCATCTACTCTGAACAAAATTCAGTGTAGGCGAAGATTATACCCGCCGCGTCCAAAATATTCGAAAGCACTTGGTTTCATTTGCAAAAGAAACAACTAATAAATTCTCGCTCCGCTATAAAACGCTTCATATCGGGCCCAAGCGCTACTTCTTCGACGAAACGACTAACACAGTGAAGGAATTCGCATAGCAGATAACTTTTCGGCGCCAGTCCCCACAATACCCTCTATCAGCTTGTCATCCTAGAACCAACTCCCGAACCACCCTTTGCCTTTCCGTCATTTTCACAAATATACGCAGCTTCCTTCCCAAACGAGACCTTGTATCTAACCTTGTATCGTCGTCCGGAAGCAACATAGTTGTACTAACAGAAACGTGGCTCAACGAAAACATCAGCGATTCTGAAGTTCTGCATGATTTGCCAAATTTTCGCCTCTTTCGCAACGACCGCGAGGGTTCTCGAGGGGGCGGTGTTTTAGTCGCCGTTAATCGTGAACTACCATTCTCGCTTGTCAACATCACATCTCACCTTGAAATTATGTGGCTCATTTGCCGCACTGCGCCAATAACAACACTAATTGGTGTCTGCTATCGACCACCACATAATAGCCCTGACTTCCCGCGTGAGTTCAACAGTGTTTTGCTACAATTAACAACTAGGTATCCAAGTGCACGAATTATTCTTTTCGGTGACTTTAACTACCCGTCTATAAACTGGCACCAACCTCACGTAACCGTTTCTCAAGAGCCTCGAGAATTCGTCGACGTATGTCTCAATTTTAATCTTTCACAGTTAATAACTGAGCCAACTCGCATCACAGAGACTTCACAAAACACTCTTGATCTCATTCTAACTAGTCATCCTGAGACCTTAGCTTCTATTACTTACCTGAGGGAAATCAGTGACCATAAAGTTATTCACGCCTCATTTAACATTACTCCCGTTCAAAGGAAAGTGTCCAAAAAAACAATAAAGCTTTACGATAAGGCCGACTATGTAGCAATAAATAATGAATTAAACTCCC
Organism: Dermacentor albipictus; assembly: GCF_038994185.2. NCBI lineage: Eukaryota > Metazoa > Arthropoda > Arachnida > Ixodida > Ixodidae > Dermacentor > Dermacentor albipictus. Next base: position 90,800,024 of record NC_091827.1, on the reverse strand, counting down.
TCTTACCCACTTTTGAACTTCACTTCCATCAGCATACTGTCGACGAAAATTGGTCCATCTTCAAACGCAAAATTAGTGATCTAACGAGCAGATACATTCCAAAGTGCACTATCAACTCTGATTCCCAAAATCCTTGGTTCAATAAAACGCTCAAAAGACTAAAAAATAAAAAGCAGCGCCTGTACCGTGCAGCTAAACTTAGACCCAGCTCTTCTGCATGGGAAAAATACTACAGCGCTGAAGATGCGTACTTGACAGCAGTGAAAAGCGCGAAACGTTTCTTTCTTCATAACGACTTACCCAAAATGATAACAACTAACCCGAGAAAATTTTGGAACGTGATAAATCCCCAGCAATCGCACGACATCACCCTTACTAATGATAACGGCGACTCTGTTAGTGATGCTCAGTGTGCCAATATATTTAATACTGCATTTTCATCAGTATTCACGAAAGAACCTGAAGATACATTCCTTTCACCACCCTCCATTACTGAACTAGCTATGCCAGCCATAATTTTTCATCCAAATGGCATTTCGTGCGCAATCGACAAATTGAAAATTTCATCGTCAGCCGGAACGGACGAAATTAACACTAAGTTTCTCAAAAACACTAAGGACATTTCATCCAAGTTTTTATGCCTATTGTTCTCTCAGTCACTCGCCACAGGTATCATCCCAGAAGACTGGAAGATGGGGAAGGTCGTTCCTGTTTTCAAATCAGGTAACAGAGACTCTCCACTCAACTATCGCCCCATTTCCCTAACTAGCATCCCTTGTAAACTAATGGAACACGTCATCTACTCCCAGATAATGCAGCATCTAGACTCTATAAATTTTTTCACTCCATCCCAACATGGATTTAGAAAAGGCCTTTCATGTGAGACACAGCTTGCCATCTTTCTTCACGATCTTCATTCCAACCTTGATGCTAACTTACAAACTGACGCCATCTTTTTAGACTTTGCCAAAGCATTCGATAAGGTACCTCATCAACGTCTGCTCTTAAAACTGTCCACACTAAACTTGCATCGAGAAATTATTGCATGGTTAAAAGAATTCCTCACACATCGTTCACAGTCCGTTACTATTAACAACTACACCTCTAACCGTCTACCAGTAACATCGGGCGTTCCTCAGGGAACTGTCCTTGGCCCCCTCCTATTCTTAATTTATATTAATGATCTACCACAAAACTTATCATGTCATGTCCGTCCGTTCGCCGACGATTGCGTTATTTATGCCCCAATTACTAATACCGCTGATCAAGAATCCCTTCTGGACAATCTTAACCGCATTCAATCATGGTGCAATCACTGGTTGATGACGCTTAATCCTAATAAGTGCAAACTCATGTCTTTTCATCGTCGTCACAACCCGCATTTATTTACCTACAAGATTTCCGATTCCCCTGTCGAACTCGTTTCGTCCTATACTTACCTCGGTATCACTATCAGCAATGACTTATCATGGCGCGAGCACGTAACAAAGCTAATATCATCTGCGAATAAAAAACTAGGCTTTCTTAAACGTCATCTTCACGACGCCCCTCAAAATGTAAAGCTACTTGCTTATAAATCATTAATCAGGCCAAAACTTGAGTATGCATCTGCCATCTGGAATCCACAGCAAGCTTACCTCATCGACTCATTAGAAGCTGTGCAAAACAGAGCCGCCCGTTTCATTCACCACTCATACTCACCCTATGTCAGTGTCTCATCTCTCAAGCTACAGTCCCAATTATGCAGTCTTTCCCTCCGTCGCCGTATTTCTAGCCTGTGCCTATTTCACAAATTTTATTACTCCCAGCTCAAACAGCAGCCATACATCAGCGCACCGCCATCACGCACGTCTCGCCGAATTGGTCATCCGCTGAAAGTCTCACGCCAACGTGCCCGTACGACTACATTTTCCCAGTCATTCTTCCTCCGAACAGCAAGCGACTGGAACGACCTTCCCCATGAAATTGTAGCCATCACCTGTCCATCAACCTTCCTAGAAAAAGTAACATCCCACCTGTCATCATGAAAAGAAAAAGAATGTTTTACTTTCTCACGTTAAACCCACCCCTTATGTAAAACCCCCTGCAGGGGGTCTTTAAGGAAATAAAAATGAAATGAAATGAAATCTACATTGACTCACAATGGAGAAGCCACTGCACACAAAAAGATGTATACAAGTAATGGTCCGTGTTGAATAATTGTCCACCTAGTGAAGGGTCAAATCTGGCAGCCTAATGTGCCAGGGCAAATGAATTTCTATATTCTGATAATACCTCCAATGATATTATTGAAATAGATGACAGAAAACAGCACAGGTAAAGTTATAGTTATGACAAAATTTTAAAATCACCTCTGCAAACTGCTGGAACTCTCAGCATCATGCCTATTTTACACGCACATATGTTACAGCACAGTATCTATCTCAGACGCAGGCGCGTCCACACGTCGCTGTGTGATCTTCTCACAATAAGGTTAAAAAACAGTTTGGCATAAGCTACCTGATGCGATTCATTTTGCAAGCGGGAGCCGACTGCTGATGGTCGTAGAGCAAAATTGAAGTTCGTCCATGTATGGAAGCCTCAGCCCATGTTTTATAAATTCTAGCGGCAAAGCACGCCTTTTACAGCACACATAAATCTTGAATTAGTCTGCTTGCTGATGCTGAACAGTAAATTCCTGTAAAGAAACATAATCACAGGGAAAACATTTAGAATACAAAACTAATCCCATACAGGCTTGAATAAATCAGTGCATTAGGCAAGCAAGGTGTAATATACACAGTTGTAGCAAATTTTTACTCATGTATGGAATACTTGTATGACAAAGAGTTAATTTGTGAGTTCTTACATAGCAGTGACTACCTACAGGTAAACTTTGTAAGGCTTAGGGAAACTAAATATTAGTAGAACTGTGTATGTACACTGGCACTAAGAAATTGGTTATAATAGTGGCAGCTTATAAGGGACCAGTGCAAGAAAATGGCCGTTTGCGAGACACCAACTATCTATTTTACCACGAAGCGCTCCCTGGCGTTAACCCATGTACAAAGCACTGGGAGTACCAGAGAGGATACAGTACATTGGCTTACATTGATCATGATGAGGCCCCGTCATCCAGCTAGCGCCAAGGTACAACAAGGATGTCCAGACGTCTATGGAGTGAAAGTAACAAAATAAGAGAACATCAAGTCAGTTGAAAGACAGATTTGCAATCACAAATGAGGTGACCTAGTCACAGTCATTCATTATTAAATGCCAAGCAGTCGTGATTGCACTCCCAGATGAAGCACCTACTAGGCTAAATGTTTTGCTGCTTATTTACAACAACACGCAAGCGAAATTTGTACATCAGCAGAAGACTGCATTTGGAATTGTATAGATAAAATAAACATTGCAGTTATATTTTTGTTTTGCTATAAAGCGGGAACGCTAAAAGCTGCATAGTCACTGAGACACGCGCACGCGCACGCAGCGCTGTAACCCACGCAAGAACAAAAGGACACAAAATAGGGTGAGGACACAAAATAGGCCGAGTTCAGTCTGGTTCAAAATTACAGCCAGCATGTCGTCTTTGAATGCACTACCTTCGGTTGGTTCGTGCTACGTTAACCACAAAGACAAACAAGCAGCGCAAAGTTTTGACTGGTGTTGCGGATGGTGTGGAGCGCGGTAGCGCTGAACCGCTAGTAGGACCCTCGTATAAAAGTAAAGATGACAAAAACCCGCAGGGCAGAAGAGCCCATCTATCAAGAATTGTCGCGGCTAACAGCTAAAAATAATCACATCGTGCACGCAAAACGAAGTGCAATCTATTTCACTTACCAGAAAAAGTGTTATCCGAACATGCGACATAGTACAATGACGCACCGAGAGATGAAGGCGGCGAACGCAGATCCCGCCGTTGTTGTAATAAGCCGTCGGCGAAAACACGCAACACAGCCGATGACACGAAGCACTGATTCAAAACACATGGCAAACAGCATCACCACAGCCAAATGACTTCAGTTAATTTCCAGTATAAATGTACAGAACGGCTTAGAATGACGCACAACTGGCATAACGAACCCACGACCGAGATATTGCGGGGGGCAGGGGCCGTTTTTTCAAACTTCCTGCCTCCAAGTGTTTCCAGCACGGAATGAGATGTCTGACAAATTTGGAGCCTGCCTATACTTGACTGCCGCCGAATAAACCGCCGAAGTGATCGCAGCGCCGTGGCTCTGTGACACCGCTGTGCAACACCGGCGTTTTACTCCTGCTGCTGTTAGTACCTGCTGAAGAATGGTTTCCAGGCGTCGTGTGCGCGCCCCGTATGGAGAACAATAACACTCCCATTGGTTGTTGAAGTTCTGGTGTAAAATTATTGAACATTAAAGCCAACTTTTTATGTAGCTTCCACCCAGTTTGATTTGTCTGTGGCGTCGTTTATTCGCTAACGCCGATGGCCGACGGTAACCGCAGTTCTAACACGTCGTTTGGCATTTTATGCACTTCTAGATAAAAAGATCTAAAGAAGTTCTTCAGTTACATCTTATGAATTTGTTTACTACAATAGACTCTAGTGACACCAGTAGTGGGTTTTGCCGCAGATAGAATATATACTAGCATATTCCAAGTGCTGAGGTCATGTTTAGAAGAAAATCTATTTTCAGTCTTGTCATAGACCAAGACGTCTATAGCCGTTTGTAGCCGTTTCAAGAGGTTTTTAAATAGGTTCTGTGTTTCGTGGGTAATGAAGAATAAACTTTTCTTGCCATTTGCGGCGCTCTACCTTCACAAAAACATCACTGATTTTTCCGGAGGAGCAGTAGGGTCGTAGTAAAGGTCCAGCCAGCTTGGCTGGTGCAGTATCTTGGCTCTTGGCATGCTTTTCGTACGCTGCTGCCCGCGATTTTTCAGGAGCATTTTTTAGTGGTCCCGTTTGAGCGAAATAAACGCAGAACGCCTTAGCAACCGCGCTTGAGCGCCACTGCCTGATGTCACGCTGTGAGGATTATTGGCTTTGCATCTTGCCCATGTTAGGCTAAATTAGCTTCGGTTTAGGTTACCTTACGTTACGTTAGTGCAAAGGGAGTTAGGGTGGCGTGGCGTATTCTTACAGCGGTTACGCTGTGCGCATTTTTGTCTTTGCGCCTCGGCCATGTTAGGTTTAGGTTAGATTAGCGTAAAAGACGTTAGGATGGTGCGGCGTATTCTCATAGCAGTTGCAGGGGCGTCAAACGTCAACGGCGGCGTTTCAGCCTCTTGCGTTCAAACGCGGTTGCTAAGGCGCTCTGACTTGTAGATTTTCAATATATGCCGCCCGACATCTACTACGGTCCCTACTGCTCCCACAGGAACATCTGTGATGTTATTTCCAAGGTACATCACCGCAAGGCGCCAGAAAGCAATGGTCCGGCACGATAGACTTAGCACGAGCGCCGTAGGTGCGAGACAGTCTGTACGACATAGCGGTCACCAAATGGGATGTCAGTGCCCGCTGCTTCACCTGTTTCACCGCGCCGGCAGCCAGCGTTAGAGCGTAGACAAGCTCGACCTTACAACGTACGCCAAGGGAGAAACGCACACAATGCACGCTAAGAAACTTCATCCGTAGTTAAATATTCAAGGAGCAAAAGCCCCTAGATTTTCTCTCTCGCCCCCGCTCTTACTTGCACCTGCGCACAAACGTCGGGTGATCCCTCTAATGAACGTCTCGTTTGGCTCCCGGTCAATTCGGTCGGCAGAGCGTAAAGGGCTTTGGCAGATCGACGCTTCTACCGACATCTCTTCACGCCTTGTCTGACAACTTAAAACGTTTTCGGTTTATGTGTGTATTGTTGTGGAAGCAACGTAAAAGAACAGGGACTACATATTGCAGACTGCGTCACCGCCGACGCTTTATACGAGCATATAAGTAAAATATTATTGGTTGTTGTAATAATAGCTCTGTATCTTCGCTGGTTAAACTCTGCTACACAAGATGGCGCCACCAAGCCGGTTGCTCACGCTTATGTTAACGAACGAACAGTCAGGCAGTCGCGTCACCGAATCAGTGATGCCACGGCTGCTGATTTATCAGTACATCTACTGATTTTTAACATTTTCTGCTGATTCAGTGATAAAGCGCTTGAATCTGCTGATTTTCTTGCTTTTCTACTGAAACGAAAGCGGAATCTGCAACTTTTTCAGTACACAGGATGGATGGATGGATATAGAGGTTACAGAGGTTATAATAATGTCATGCCACCTAGCGAGAGAAAAAAAAAACGTGGTTGGCTCTGAGGTTAACATACATTCTTGCGTTTCCAGACTCTCAAACGTGACGCTAACTCTGTCTTTGAGTAAAGTGGGGAAAAGGCGTAGAGTTTCTATGCTCTATGGGAAAAGGTGAGGCGGTGAATTTGTGAAAGTGGGTGCATACCATACCCCACAACTATGAAACCACCATTATCATCATCATCATCATAACCAACCTATTTTTATGTGCACTGCAGCACGGAGGCCTCTATGGAGGCCTCTCCCAGCGATCTCCAATTACTCCTGTCTGAAAGATACTGTACTCTAAAGCTTTCAGGTACTAACTACCATCTGACGCCTTTGAACAGGCCATCGGAGGGCTTCACTGTCTTTAAATTCGTGCTTGACAATGGCTCTCTGGATCCCCGGGTTTTTCAAGAGCATTGCTAAGAATCTTGGGGTCAATTTTTGTACTATTTCCTGGAAGCTACAATACTTCAACAGAGTACTAATATAAGTGCTGAATTCGTTGGCTCATAAACTGAGTGCAAAAATTGAAATTAGAAAATCTACTGATTTCTACTGATTTTTCGCGAAAAAATCTACTACTATTGTTTAATGTGTCGTGGCAACACTGCACCGAATCAACCAGAAGCGCGGAGTTTAGATAAGCGCGTGGCAGCATTTCGCTGGGAAGTTCAATTTCTGATCCGTCAGGCTGGTATGCGCTGCCTTGCTCCAGATCAACGTACATGATCGTAGAGGAAGATACGCGAGTCAACGGTTAGTTGCTACGGCTCTGTAAGCTTTCTTTACCACGAGAAGTCCGCAATGAAAGGTATGTCGCGCTCATAAGGGAGCCGTCCGACGCCAATTTAAAAACGAGGCCAGTTTCGAGAAGTGCGTGTCGTTTTTACCTTACTTATACAGTAAAAGCTCGTTAATTCGAACCGCAAGGGGAAGCCGCTTCAGTTCGAATTAACGAAAGTTCGAACTAACGAAAGTGAAGGAGAGCAACGGTACACTGCGATTTGGAAGCAGTAGGGCATGTCAGAAATTTGGCGTGTCAGAAAGTGATGACGTGTGCCGCGGGCACACGCCATCTTCAAGTCGAAGTTCTGGGTCCGACTGTGCCACACCACCGATGTCCACCGAAACGAACGTTAGCCGAGGATTAACACTATCACAATGATTCGCGACGGCCGATACCTCCTAAGCTGAAAACAGAGGTGCACAACCGATGAAGACTGCCGAGACAAAGACGCTGAACATGTGAAGGTGGCGAAGGCCCTGATTCGTTGGTTCTTGATTGCAAGCGGAGCTGCGACGTACTTGATTCACTGTGTTTTGGCGCTTGCCGTGCCATCTCCGCACAACATTAGCAGCTGTACAAGATTTGCAAAGCCTCCGAGATTCGCAACGGGCAAGAAGTCTTGGAGGTTACGTAGAACGGAGAGGCGGCAGCCGCCACTGCCTTCTGGCTGACCCCGCGTCGGTTAGATTTTTTTCCGATTTTGCCTTCTCTCGCCGTTCTCTCCGTTTCGGAGGCAATACAGCCTTGTGTGTAGGCAGTAGGCGCTTTTCTCTGGCCGTGTGCCAGGTGAGCGTAGTTCGAATTATCCGTGAGGGAACCTTCTCGCGTTCGAATTAACGGACTTTTTTATACATAGACTTCTGTGTAGCTTGGCCGGACCAAATCGTACAGTTCGAATTAACCATAAATTCGAATTATTGAAGTTCGAATTAACGAGCTTTCACTGTATTGAACTTTCCGTGCGAGAGGCAAGCAGCCAGAAAATGAATATGCTGCTCTCAAGCTTATTTATTGAGTACTTCCCGGCGACCGGCCAATCTATACGTTGCGCTGCACTGTGGCACCATCTTACGGAGGTCGCTGGAAACGAACTGACGAGAAAGAAACTGCTGCGAGAGCAGCTCGGTAGGCTGCGTAAGACAAACTGCTAACTCTTCGCGTGTCTTTCAAAGGTTTTCATTTTACATCAAAGTAGTTTCCAAAGCACGATTTCGTTCCTCCTTGCCTACTACAGCACTGGTTCGGCGACGTAGCTAAATTGTTTTCGGAAAAGCGAGAGCTGAAAAGTGAGCACCACTAAGAATGGTGAATCAGAAGTCCAAGGAAATTTACTTGCGGATGGCTAATTAGGAGTCGATGATTTATTATTTCTACAGAATTATCCGCAGTTGTTACCGCCAATTGACTAATGTCACCCTCTTTGTGGTTGTGGCATTGACGAACCGTTTTAGATCTCTGTATTTTGCTGTCTTTCCTTTTTTTTTCCATTCCGCGGTAATAAACCTTCCTCACATTCTGACGGATTGTAATGCTAAGCAACTCAGTCGACTCTACCACCCAATGTATTTCTTAGAACAGGGACGTATTCTAGAGACGACAAAGGCTCATGATCATCGGTAAACTGAATCAATTTAGGGATATCTTGGTTAATTGCCGTGGATGAGTTCGCAAAAAGAAAACACTCTTCTGTCGCGGGCTTTTCCACAATCTGTCACTTGTTCAAAAACGATTATGACAATCAAACGGCGTTGCTAACGAACTTCAGCATCTCTGCGCAGGTGTGAAAGAGAAAAGAACGATGCGCTTGTATGTTCCCTCTGCGCAATTGCGCAGTTGCATGACATGCAATACATTGGACGCTACGGCGCACGCGCAACGCCTGCGAACCAGCCTACCTTTAAGCTAGTCTGGAAACTATTTGGTCCGCTGGTGTGTGCTTCTGCAGCGATTTAACTTGGAGTGATACCCCAATCCAACGGGTATAATTAGTCTTACTTTTGCCTCAGTAATTGTGGAAAGAAATTTTGGCCTATATAGACAAGAACGGCACCGAGAGCGGCGCTGCTGCACCGGCGTTGAGAGCGCCGCATGCGGAGCAAAATTCTGTTAGCCGGTGGTACCCCTCTCCCATCTCTCGTTCGCGCCGCCTTGATTGCCTCCTGCACTGCGCGTGTTTGGGCACGTTTCGCGCCGCGCGCGGTGTGTGCGCGTGGACATTTCTTTCGAAGGGCGGTGTACAGTCTCTCTCACATTTAGGGGAAAACTCGAAGCGCATTGCATCGCGATGCGGCGAGCGCTTGAGTCAAGCGGCGGCAGCAGCTCGCGCAGATGCTCGAGGGGCGGGATCTTGAACGGCGTGTTGTCCATGTTGAACCATGTTGTCAAAAGAAGTTTGTGGAACTCCATTATCGCCAATGAAGGATCAGAGTGTGGCGACGTACAACGTTTAGTAAAGAATATCAGCTCAGTTCCCGCGGTACCGATGAAATCGGTGCATTGCCCCTGACAGTACCACGCTTCCCGAAAATGCGGCCAGCGCGCGCCGCCGTAGCAGACGAAGCAGATCACGACACTGCCCCTCAAGCGTGTGCTCTTGCTCGAGCTGCTGCCGCCGCACTACTCCATTGCTTGCCGCATCGCGATGCAATACGTTCCGAGTTTTCCCCTTAGTGTGAAACAAACTGCACACGCTATATTTGCCTTTAAGAAGATCGGTACGCTTGACGATTATTTTTATGGCTGCAATGCGGCGAAACGGCAGCGTCTGCTTAACCATGTAAGGGACGCTGAGCAGGTAATTGGAAACGACATCGTATGTGCCGCCGGAAAAATCGTCAGCACATACGATGCGGCACATACATACGGCACCTACGAGCTAAAGTCATTTTTGCAGTTTCTCACATTATGTTTGCTACAAATCCGTGTTGTCTCTGATGGCGACAACGGACTTCTATCGACACTGTGCGGAAATAAACAAGATATATCGCTGCATAGCACAAGTACGACATGCGCACACAACTTTAACTAGTACGTCCCCTACAATATGGAATAGAGGCAGCAATGTAGACAGCTTGGTCATTTTTTAACAGTACTCAAGAGACAGAAGTTGAAAGTATTATTAATCATTCCTGCTTCAGCAATGCCGGCGCGACCAAGACGCGGGTGTGTATCGTCCAGTAACCCGATCGATCGGTGCGGTGGTGAAGCGGGAATGAACTCCGGTCATGTTCAATGCATCATGCACATATTCAATTTCTCGGCACGCGTGAACTTCGGCCACTGCTAGCGCATACAACAGACGTGGTTTCCATTCTTAGACAGCGCACACACAAACGAAACACGAGAAAGAAGACAGGACAAGCGCTCGTTGAACTTAAAGTTTTTATATGAATAAAAGGATTATGTACCGAGTAATTATTAATTTCACGTGGGTTACATATAGAAACCGTCATACACTCAGGAGTGATCAATAAACGAGCTCGCTTCGTTTGCCAGATGTTTACTTCGCTCGGCGCATAATCATGTCTGTCGTCTGCTTCTTTCGTACCATTTTCTTGTGAATCGGCAGAATTTCACTGGTGGCATCAACCTTTTCATGTTTACATTGCTGTCGTGACAGTTAACAATACAATAATAATTTCCGGTCATCCGAAGAGGCGCCGTCGCAAACAAGAGACGTTTCGCGCGCAGCGCGAACTGAACGCGGGCGCGACCGTGAAGGGAAGCGGCGACGGAAACCTACACCCGTTGGAGATGAAATCGCTCCGCCAGGGGAGAAACGAGCGCTGGCGTCTAGGATGAAACTTGGCGTGCGGTCGTCTATAATGTAATTCATCGCAACAGCATGACATAAAGCAAACGTCACTAGCCAAGACAAGACAGCATTGCATGCAAAGCACGCAGAAGAAGAGTGATGGTGTGCAGGTGTGTGAGAATATTCGGAACATTTGAGTAATGAATCGAATAGGACGCTATTCCAATCGGTCTTCGAACGGAATAGTCATAATTTGTAAATGCCATTATTTTTCGAATACTTTTTCAATATCTCGAAACGTCAACTGCGCCCAAGTAAACGTAGAACTGGAGCAAAAGTACGGCAAATTTTAACCGCCATGGGCATAGTATAGCAATAAAGCAGGAGAACTTGAGTAGTGAAGTAGGCTACGTCCCTTAGTCAGTCATACTTTCTGGGCTGTAGAGCGATCGTTGGCACTCTATGGAGAGCGCTGGGCACGTGAAGGAGCTACCTGTTTGCTCCCAATGCACAATTTGTGCTTTTAATAAACAACGCGCTATAACGTACTATATGTAATGATAGAAACTTGCTAACTGGATACTGCGTTGTGAGCGTCGTTTCGTAATAACTCTGATAAGGGCTATTCATTATTCTAGAATTGTTCGAAAAATGTTCGATTCGATTCGCTTCCGCCATTATTCGATTCATATTCGATTCGGTCTTAAAAGTCGCTATTCGCACACCGCTATTGGTGTGCATCGCATTTGTCAGGGGAAGCTTAGAACATTCGAAATAAAAAGCAAACTGTCTTAAAGTAGCTCCGGCTCGGCAGTCGCAGTTTCATTTGTTTCTAAAGCACTGCTACCGAGGCTACACACGTCGACGCAGTGAAGTGAGGTCGACGAAAGCACTCGCTGGTGGCTGCGTTGAACAGCGAGTTTCACTATAATTTGCAGTGTGACAACCTGCGAATGAGACTAACGGTAAATGCACTCGTTCAAAGTAATATTAAATCTGCCTCTGTGGCCTAAATATAGCTTACCGCGTACAGCAAACATTTTAATCAGGCGAGGCGGTCTGTTACTTTGTCCAAATATGTTCGTCTAGAAAATTCTAGATGTCTGGATATCTAGGAAAAACGCTCAGTGGCATGGATGCCTCTTTCCTACATCCAGCTTCGCAGGGTGCCTACCGTCAGCTGAGTGAATTGACCGTGGCCCATTCGCGTGCAGGCTTAGGGATAATTCAAAGCGGGAGCGGTGTTGTGCTTTTATATGCATCGCTTTCGCGAACTACAGCGTAGGAAGCGAGTTGGCTCGAAGGAAACGGGGCTGTTTCGAAAGAAAACGTTTTGTCGTCGTTCGCGCAGGTAATCTGCAGAATAGGCAGGCAGGATGGTCGAAAGTTGAATGTGGCGCAAAAGTTGCATAGTTCAGCACTGAATGATTTTATTTTTTAAGAACAATAGATCGGATGGTATCTTCATACTAACTTATATATGCATTTGGCAACAGCTCTTTTTGCCGCATTGGTGACAGCAGATCACGAAGCAGCGCTTCCGGAAGAGCGCGATCCGTCAGCGCAACGTCCATTTCCGAACACAAGTGGGGCTTCTCTAGTCGACATTGTTTGGAGATCGCCGCCCGTCATAGCGGCCCCTTCAAGCCTCAATTGATGCAATCTATATAAAATGTATTCCTACTGAAATCTTTATTTCTTTATGGACGTATTTTACAACGCAGAGCAGAAAAACTCCAGAAACCTTGTGCGTTCGACATACTTAATCTATGATTGTGCAGTTTATACTGCAAACGTAAAAATTGAAAAGTTGAAATAAGTGACTGAAACGATGTTTAAGATGCAGATTTTAGGCACTCGCGGGCTGCAAAACCCTAACAACAGCAGTAACGACAAAGAAAGGAGGGTTCTGCTGGAATTACTCCTTGTTGGTCCCTTATTTTATTAACATGTGCGTGCTCTGAACTCCATCAAAACTGACGATACAGTAGTAATACGCGGAGGTAGAAGGGGCAGATTATTTGCGAAGAACTCGGAATCTTTCCGACCTGTCGTCTACGGTATGAATACTACCATAGTTTCATAAATATTCAAATATTGCACTTTCTCTCTCTTTCTTGTTGTAATTGGACCTTTAGAGCTGTCCAGACGTCGTGTGGTCCACTCTATAATTTACGTCCCCGGTAGGTTCTGCGACACATCATGCCTATCTACGAACCCGTGTGCAACCACAGACGGGCGCGATGCAAAGAAAAAAGGTTATGTGAAAGGTAAACCACCATGCATCGTGGTAAAGAAATACCTCACTGTACGCTCATTAAGTGTGCCCACGTCAAAACCAATGGCAAGGGACAAGGCGAGCGGTTACCAATGGCGCGATCGCTTGGTAACGAGGTGTCTGTGGTGTGTCCAATTCAAGCGCGCGCAGTGCATCACAGCCGCGGAGGTAAAGCGGGGTGAACTCTTAGCGGCACACGTTACGTTGAAAGTTGCACAGTGTTTACCTGAGCTATATAGAAAAAAAAAGTGAATTTCCCAGCGAAAGGCGAGTTGCACTGTGGGAGGACTTAACCACACAGATGCCACTTTGTAGTGCCCATAGTAAAATAGGATCGTCCTATAGACCGTTTCATCGGGCGAGGAGGATAGGGCGCGCGGAGAGCCTTCTGCGACACATCATGCCTATCTACGAACCCGCGTGCAACCACAGACGGGCGCGATGCAAAGAAAAAGGTTATGTGAAAGGTAAACCGCCATGCATCGTGGTAAAGAAATACCTCACTGTACGCACGCAGCGCACGCAGTGCACTGCGTGCGCACGCAGTGCACTATTCTCTGGCTTGGGCGATCCGGCGCGGCGCTGCTTGAAAGTATTGCTGTCGTGTGCTGCGGAACGATTTTGAGATGTTTTAGATGGTACTTTGTGAAATTTACGCTGTGTCCGTTCATATAAGGCCGTCAGGGAAGCCTTTCGGTGCATCGGTAACTACTGCAGGCAGAAATATCTCTTGGGGACGCAAAAATGCGACGCGCTTTATCAGCCGCGGTGTACGCACATTATCAGTCGCGGTGTGTGTATGTGTTGTGAACTATTTTGCTTATATCAGTTTTGATTCAACAAAGAAAACCGGTGTTTCTCTACTAGCAGCATGAAATGGTAAATCTGCTCACTATCTGAGCGCTTGGCGTAGGGAATAAAAGATAAAGCATAAGAGCTCACGCTCGTGCACGGCCAACCTAAGGCAACCACGAAACATCTCAGCGGCAGGCGTTATCAAATATTTGTGGTGCACCGGCATCGTTCTCGCGCACTTCAAGTCTAGTAGGCTCCAAATTACCATATGTCTACGGTAGCCTTCCTGCATGAGGCCGATGGCGCTGCTCAACACAGCGATCACTGCGGTTGGTGAACCCGCACGATACATACGTAAGCTGTGCGCTTCGGCAGTGCCTTTTTGGCCTGCATACAGCCATAATATATGAAAGGGACCGCATAAAAAGAATGTGATGCCTATTTTTGAGGACACAATTTCAGTTCGGAAAAAAATTCGGTTATCATTCTTTTTATCGAAAAAGCAACAGAAAACGGGCTAACGCCGCAATAGGACCTCACATCGTCACGGCGCACAACGTTTATAAATATATAACCGCTGATGCCTTATGCGTGGACCATGCGGTGTATAGAACAAAGATATATGTAATCCAGCACTTACCACTGCTTAGGACGCTCGCGCAATTCGTAGGCAGTCCCTTTGCTGGACAAGCTTTATTCAGACTGTAAGGTATGCTGCTATTACTTGCCAAAACTATTTTATTCAGGGGCGGAAACCTCATCCATCGAACCAAGTAGTCACGCAATGCAACCTGCAGCGAACAGGTTGAAAGCTTGTCAAAGTACAACATCACAGCTCCTATCGTAGCAGAACGGTACCCACGCTGTTGCGATCGTCGCGTATGTTTCATGGCTCCTAAACCGCAGCTTAGAAATAGAGGGTAATACTGCAATAAGGTCAGATTAGTGATTGGAACATTCAGAAATACACAATTGATCTCCGAGGATCTCTGTAGGCTCAATTATGCGCGCACATATCGCGCTGCGTGTTCCGTCCACCTCAACGCGAGCAGAAATTCCGGCCATGACGCCTTAAACCACTTCAGCACGTCTCACAGAACCGCTTTCCACGTAGAAGACGCATGTCATACTAAACAGAGCACACGATCGCGAAAACAAACGCCAGAACCTACCGCCGAGAGTACACCTGCCATGCAAAAGACCGCTTCCACCCAAGCCAGTATGGCGCTGCTCATAGGCGGCGGCACTGCGTTCACAATATGGCGGCGCCTACGAAAAAACGGTCTATAGCATGGGCGGCTCAAACCAGGAGAGCCGCGCAACTGAGGGTTTTCGGCACAGGAATTTAAACTTATCCTGTCGGTGCTTCAAGCTCAACGTAACAGCAAGGGAGTACTCTGCGGTTTGAAAAGAGTGCAATTTCTGCATGAATCCAAGCAATTCTCACCCCGAGGAACCGATGACAGCGTAAATGGAGATCTCGCAGCTTTCGTCCGCGTTTCGTATGACGGGCACGTGGGCGCTGCAGCTTTGCGTCCCTGAAATATACGATAAAGAGGAGCGACTGTTAGTCCTTACAGCAGAAGCAGAGCCGGGTTAACCTATGGGCTGATGGGTTACAGCTCCGAGCAGCGGGTTGCCAGAGGGTCCCAAGGAAAATGTTTTCCGGAAGGGCCCCTCAACAATGGCAACGGCCCCCGTCAGGAGATTTAGTTATACATTAGAACTTATAACAAGCTGTCCAGGGAAGTGTGCTACCACATGAATTCTTTAAAAAGCTTATTAGTGTTCGCTCTCAGGCCGTAAAGGTCGCGCACCAGGTCGCAAGTGGTGGTCGAAATTTGACCCGCTATAAGCGTTTAATTTTGCTTTAAAGTAAAAAGTAGAGTCGCACATGCGCTTACTAGTATTCGTGTATATCGTGTGCCACATGTTCATAATTCAGAGCGTCGGGGTATAACTCAAATGTTTCTTGCTTTTCAACATCTTCTTTTTCCTGAGTGATGGCAATGGAGCAGTTCGGGGATGTGGGACCAACTTCACTGGTAAATGATAGGGAATGTGCATGTTTGATATATTGTGTTATATCAAAACCTCAAGGAAGGAAATGAATACGTTCTCTTTTTCATTGCATAAATTTTGCAAAAGCTATGCCAAGCATCAAGATGTCCTTGTATATATGTAGGCACGGAAGTTATCCTTAGTAAATTTTAAACAGCAGGCGAAACTCGTTCATGTCAATATCCGGCATATTAAGCGATCGCCGTGAACGTCATCGTCATCATCCTCAGAGTTGTCACTGGTAAATCATATTCATCGTCACTGGGGCCCAGAGGCAAATTTAACCCCGGGTCCCAGAATTTGTAAATACAGCACTGAGTAGAAGTACCTGTATATGTTCCACCAAAAAAAAACGAAGAAATAAGGCCCCTGGTGAAAAACCTACTACACACACCGGTAGTGTGAAACTGTTTGAAGGCCCTTGTATTAACAATGCCCAGGTCAGCAATAAGTCTCAACTAGACCCTGAAAGGTGAAATAATAGCAACTCAACACTACAAACATACTAACTTGTGCTTCTAGGGGCAAAAGGGAACACGTGGTATATGTCCACATACTGCGAGCAGATTAGGTCGTCAAACAAAAATCAGAAGAATAAACAATTATGCGCACAGAAATGTCCCTGCCAGGCTGAATACCGTTTGCAAGAGCACCACCAGCAACCCGAACTACAGTTGCCCAGCAGTACCACGACTAGCAGTAGGACCAAACAGCACCGGACAGTGGCAGTGTTCGGATTCCCGATGTTCGGCGCAGAATGTCGAATCCAAGCATTTTGCGTTGCAGTTTTCGATCTGGTTCAGCGAAAACTGTTGAGTTCCTGTTCAACTTCTGAGCAATAATATATCAATTCAAACTTTCTTGAACCTGTTCAACTTGAATTGCATAAACAAAGAATAATTACAGGTAAAGACCACAAATCAATACACTAAAAAATATCGGCGCTGGTGCTAAGCTGCACAGAAGGAGTACGCGTGTTGTTCAGGGCGCACGTAGTTGGCTGCTAAAAAAGAATTCAGCAGATCCCACAGCAAAGCTGGGATCTATGTGAAACGAATCTTTAGTTAGAGAGAGAGAGGAGAATTTATTGAGGAAACGTAGAAAGGTACTGGATACCCTTCTCAATGGAAGAAAAGTAAGGATATAGGCGCCCTGCGCTCTTGTTCACAAAGCGTTTTGCCCGAGAATGGTTCGCGAAAGAAAATATCAGCAATGCTGATGGCATGCGCATTAACAAAGAGAGCCAACCAAAGGCAAAGAGCACTTACGGATCCCTATTTGAAGTGCCACATCGGATAGCGAGCCGGCGACATTCACCTCGTTTAGGAATGCACAGCCTTTCCCCCTGTCCAGTGTTAACCTCCCTACCCTTCCCTGTTCGTTTCTCTCTCCCTCTCTCTTTGCCCAGAACCGACGCATTATTATAAGCAGCCTACCCGCAGTTCTCCATCCCGCATGGATTCAGCAATGGAGGAGGTCAATAAGGGAGCCACAGCATAGAAAGGGGATGCTGGGCTGTCGTAGAACCTCTTTCCAAAGCGTCTTTGACCACGAAATTTTAGCTTGGCCTGTGCTGGTTCTCCTACTCCCTGCCATTTCTCACCAGAGTGGCACCCACCAAGAGAGCAGGTCATACCAGTTTATTACAAATAAATTATTTCCAAAAACGTGGGATAGTAGGCAAAGAAATCGTCGTTTTGAAAATGGCGTTGCGGAAGCACATGTAAGAAGCGATATGTTATTTATATTGCGCCTACTTCAACTTGTGCGATTAAAAACTATCACCAAGCTAGGAAGCGCTTCCTTAATTGAACAGTAAATTGTGGTGCCTTCCGTGCCAAAACCGCGATACCATCATGAGGCACACTGTAGCAGAATGACTCCTGATTAATATTCATCACGTGGAGTTTTTTAATGTGCACCGGATGCACGGTAGATTGGCGCTGTTGCATTTCTCCCGCATTGAGATGCTGCCACCGCGGTCGGGACTTCAATGGTGATATAGAGGTCTCGTACTAAAGGAAAACTATTTAAAAAGCACCAATTTCAACCGCCTACGAGTACGTTACTAACATGTCTGCCCCCCCCCCCCCCCCACCCCCAACCCCCACGCCATACGTTACAAACCATACTAATGCCTTCCAAAGCATACTTCCATAAGTACAGGAAGATGGCGTTTACTTAGTATGAAGTAGCCTAGTTGAGCCAGAAGCCCACGCAATGCGTGGATGAATTGCTGCAGAAACGTTGGTCAGCCTGAACGGAAAATCGTTATTTTTTCCTTTAGGTATCGGTGCGGAGTGAAAGAAATCGTCACCTTCCGGTTCCATTTTGGTTCGAGCGAAAACGGGCGCGTTTCAGGTTTTGGGCTTTCAGTTCAGTTCCGGTTCGATACCCGGGTTCCGCGCTACAGTGACCAACGAGCGACTATTTCAAGCGCCACTTTGTGATTCGGCGTGACGGACTCGTGCGCGACGCAACGCGACGGCCCGAATTCACGCCGCGCGCGCCACGCGAGTGCTGGTCACGAGGGACAGGTGGCGCGCGAGGTCGACCTCGAGGTCAACTTCGATCGCGAGGTCTCGGGCAGATCTTTACGCGACGCGAGACGGGCGCCCGCTTGACTTTCCCTTTTCGTAAGACGCCTGCGCTCCGACCTGCTGGCGGTCTCGACCTGTTACGTGAACGGCGACGCATCGTGGCCAGCGCACGCACGTCTGCCGTCACGATCGACTCGTTACGCTTTCCGCTTCGCCGCTTCCAAGAGCGGGTGATCAAAAAACACGCCGAAGCAGGCGAAAACCAGAAGCAAGAATTGGAGAAGGAAGCAGCTGAAGTGGCCGATGGGCGTGACGAAAGAAAGTGTGCGGAGGGCGGAAAACACTCGTTTAGCGGCCCGGCGAGGCGGCGGGTGTACGCAGTTACCAGGGGAGGCGGTATACGCGCAAGAGCCATTAGGGTCAGTCCCTGTAATAGCACTGTTTGGGCGGCGTGCGTGCGTGCGTGTGTGCACCGCATTTGGTGTTACACGCGATTGCACGGCGGCACGAGGCACTTTGTGAGGCGTAGGGCGGCGCACTCTGTAGGTGTGTGCCAGCGCGACGCGCTTCCTTCCGCCGAGGGTGCAACCCGGCCCGCTCTCGAGGAAGCGTCGTTGGTGAAGCGGTCACAAGGGCAGGCGTTGGCGCATGATGTTTCCCTGGTGCAGACGTGTATATAACTTTTGAGCGGGCTCGAGTAGAACAAAGCTGTGGTTAATAATACTATAATAGCGTTTTTTGTATACATTTCTCCGAAATCCAAACAAGTTTGACAACATTGGAAGTTAACAATGTCAGTGCTTTTGTTCTGTACCGAGTTTAACGAGAAGAAAGCTGGATCGTTCGTGAGATGTACGCGCATTATTTGCAGGAGAGCGCGTCGAGCCGATAAATAAATTGTTCTGTTTTTCGAATTAAAAGGCGTACAACAATGCGGTGCCGATCCTCTTTGTTTTATTTTCTGGCAGAAGCTGTTTTTGAGCGATAACGAGGGAGTGGTTTTGAGAGGATATATTGTGTGAATGGTAGAAAAATGACACCGGACAGTCGGAGGCAGTCGATCACCAACCACTCGTACTCGGCCTCATTCCTTTTCTTCTATGCTCCTCCAGCGCCGCGTTACAACATGATACTTTTGAGTACAGGGGATGTTATTGTCATCGAGCGGATACTCTCTGCAAAAGGGTACAACCACCTACTGCAAAATGGCCTGTCCCTGTGGCACTAATGTACTCTTAGTCCCGGATTCGCCTCATGGACATTATCGTTTTCAGGTAGCCTCTTACTTCCGATGGAGATGTTGTAAAGGCAAAA
Source organism: Dermacentor albipictus (assembly GCF_038994185.2). Lineage (NCBI taxonomy): Eukaryota > Metazoa > Arthropoda > Arachnida > Ixodida > Ixodidae > Dermacentor > Dermacentor albipictus. The sequence continues at coordinate 90,780,249 of NC_091827.1, read as the reverse complement.
AAAAAAAAACATTTATTTTCGTTTAAGTACCATGGCTTGAAACCTAAGGCAGCACATACATTTAGGTATAGAAAATAGCTCTCTCCTGTGTTCGTCATCATGAAACCAACTTTTTTTTAAGCACGGATATAAAGGTTTGAGATATCGTCGTAGGTTAGCATGTCGATGCTATATCCGATGCTATGTCCGGGGGACCTCCCGTTTCACACTGCATAAAAGAAGATGGTACAAACACCTTATCTTGTGGGGTAAGGGATAATGCTTGCGGGATAAGGAGCGTTGGTAACGCCGAACCTGCATGTTTGTTCAAAGATCAAGGAAAGAAACTAGAAGTGAGCATGACGTCACACAGCCACTTTTCGCAAGCGAATGTTCCATGCTGCCGCTCTCTGCACTATTTCCTTATACTGCTCCTCAAAAACTAAGCAGGTCACGTGAACTCCAACATTCGGCGTGCGGAGGAGAACACGCATAAAAGCACGAGTTTTCTTGCCTTGTTAACGTAGTCGCTTTTATTTATTTATTTATTTTTTATTTACGTACAGTATATATATATATAGTTCCCTTCCTTCAAGACTATGTTCTCGGGTGCAGGAAGAGACTGTAAACTTGACATGGGTGCGACACAATGAGATATATAGCAGAAGACATGTGGGCATCATTTCACGTACGAAGAGCGTCCGCGAAAGTGTCGTATGTTTCTACTGCTTTATGAGAACTTAGCTATGACGTCGAGCGTTTTTCCGGCAATCTTAAGGGCTTACCTAAGTGGTTGGTGTTAACGAACGATAGTTCCAGTCGTACGTGTCAGCATTTCCCTTGCACCTTAAGTAGATACGATGTGTCTATAGTGGAACTGTTAGATCACAGGTATCACAGGTATTGCAAAATGCACTATGGTAGCGACCTACACATTGGGTTACCTGTTTTTATGGGAAGCCTTGCCTCTTCCATACGCACTTTTCGGTAGGTAGGCAGGTTCTTCACGCGCCTCGTTTCGTGCCTCTTCAATACGAAAGAAATTACGCAACCGATGGCGTAATTTGACCCAGACTTCGCAGCGCGCTAGGTCTACGCTCCACCCATACTAGTACGCACGCATGTGTCCTTCTCTCGTGACAATTAGTAGAGCGTTTTAGTTGAGCGCCTTTACGGTGCGCTCCGCTCCGAGCTGCCCCGCTAAAGCACAGCGGAGCGGCGGGCGATTTTCACGTTTTAGTTATACGTTTAGCGTAGCGGAGCGGACCTTTCGTAGTTGCCGCGCCCCCTGGCTAAATTCAGGGTAATCAAAGAAAATAAAAACACCTTATGAACACTCTTATACAGTAAAACGTATATATATATATATATATATATATATATATATATATATATATATATATATATATATATATATATATATATATATATATAGCTTATTTCACCATGAAGTATCTAAACGTGCGCTTGTAATGCGTTACCGGTCAATTTTATCCAATTGAAAATAAAGCGCCGTCTTGGGGAACGCCACGTGTTAGCCAACGCGCTCGCTTTCTGCATCCAATCCAATCCGTTCTGACGTCAACGCTAGCCAAAGTGCTGCGCGGCACGCTCCGCTCAGGCAGCTTCTAAGCGGACCGTGTTCCTCGCTCCGCTATCCCGCTTACGGCTAAGCGGACGGGGCATGCGCATTCGTGCTTCCGCTCCGCTTAACTGCTTAGCGGAGTGTAAACGCGCTCAACTAAAACACTCTAGTAACTTGAGTGAATTGGTGCGTGCATCGCGCCACATAGGAAATATTTCCTTTGAAGACCAAGAGCGTCCGCGCACGTTTCCGCTAGACCCCAGACACAGGAATGGAAAGTGAGAATAGTTGTCAACTTTGTCAACGAAAGCGAGATCCCGCTACTTTGCACCCACCATTCCATGTCGCAGCAAGCTCTGTGAGACTATCGGCGTCATTTTACCGAATTCGGGATTGGCCCAGTTCCCTATCTGAACAGGTTGTAGCCGGACTGCAATAAATAAGTTGCCGTACCAGCGTTCCCCTCAAGGAATTGTTGTCGCGCTGTTGCGTTGCAGTTTTCGTCACACACACGCTCGCGTTACACAATGTGCTCATCTGATAATGACGATGATAATTTATTGGCATTCCTATTGAGATGAGGCGGTGACAAAATATTCACCTAGCACTCTTAAGGTAGTCAGGTACGCTGTACATGTTTTTCAGTCTAACATTTTGCCTACAATTCCTTAATATTTTTAATCTTTTTTGAAAAATTTATATCTGCCTTCTGTCATTTCCTATGTCTGTGACGGATCTGGTCCTATCGATATCTTCCGTGCTTCATCATCATCATCATCAGCCTGGTTGCGCCCACTGCAGGGCAAAGGCCTCTCCCATGCTTCTCCAACAACCCCGGTCATGTACTAATTGTGGCCATGCCGTGCCTGCAAACTTCTTAATCTCATCCGCCCACCTAACTTTCTGCCGCCCCCTGCTACGCTTCCCTTCCCTTGGGATCCAGTCCGTAACCCTTAATGACCATCGGTTATCTTCCCTCCTCATTAAATGTCCTGCCCATGCCCATTTCGTGCTTATTAAGCAGTATATGCGCTTAGCTCCTGTTGTCGGTGACCTCCAGCCAGAAACCAGAGCCGTTATCCGAGCAAGTTGCGAGAACAAAACTAGATCATCCGGGCAACCAGTCAAAACCTAATAAAATGCGGTCTCTGGCCCCAAACCCTTTGTACAGGACCGCACTAGGTACCCTCGTTACTGCCCAAACAAATTACAAAAAGTATTGCTTCCGAGTTTTTCCTAGTTGTAACTTCTAGCACGCTGAAGTTGTATTTCTCATTTACAGCAGCGATGTTCAAACGGCAGATACAGGGCACCGTACACTTCATTGTCATCTTTTGGCGCTGAGACAGGCTTGCCTGCGCTTTGTTCAACGGCACTGGTCCGCGAACTCCGCGGCGCGAGTTTTGCGTCGCCTCGAGAGATGGCGCCACGCTTTGTGGCGCCTCCTTCAGGCGATATATTTCTCTCCCAGCTGGCTAGTTCGCTGTGCCTCCCTGGCGCCTTTAGCTGCCTATCCTGCCGCCTTCGGGCGGTATTCTGCTTCTAGCTGGGCAGCGTCCGTATGGACCACTGCACAGTATGGCGTGGTGCGGTTTTGTGTGGTGGGGTGTGCTGTTGCGAACATGCACTACACCCACTTTATGATTGTGACTAGTATCATCTCCACCCAATCTACTTTGCTGGTTACCATTTTTTGCTTACATCTACTCTCGATTACGGGAGAGCTAGCAATTTTTTTTCCACTAATACGTAAACATCTCTTGTTTATCTCGATGGCTTATCGGTAATGCTTCCGCCAGCTTTAAATCAAGCGCTCCTGCAAGGTGTGCGCTATGTACGGTGATCACTGGGTGAATCCCTTCGCACTGAGTTAGAATGTGCTGAGGGGTCTCCGGATTTCTGCTGCAGCGGACACATACGTCATCTTGTTGCAAATATTTGCTCCTGTCTGTTTTTGTCCTCAGGCAACCTGCCCTAGCCTCACATAGCAAGGCACTTTGTGTTATTGTACAGATTTTTCCTTCTAATTCATTTATTACGAGTTCTGTAAATCTCCATGGTCTTTTTGTGTTCCCATTATTTGCATCCAATTCGCTGTCTCAGTTTTCTCTCACTTTTTTCATGTCTCCTGATTGTTTATTTACACTTTCAATTACCCCGTTGTCGGTAGGCAACTTTCTTGACCTCATCCTCCATTCCGTGTGCAAGATTTCGAGGTACAGATACTTGTGCACTTTCACCGGCCACTTATTTTATCCGTGTTCCTTAGGCTCCCCTCAAAACTGATTCTCCTCTGCGCTTCTCTGACTTCAACAGAGGCCCAACGCATGTCATCGTGCACTGTCTCCACCATCTGTGGTTTTATCGCGGGTCGCAAGGCGGACCAGCCTACAGATTGTTGGTCAACTTTCAACCTAGAGAAATTATCAGGTTTTAAGCCCAGAATGGCATTCGAGAACTTTAGCGCTGGCGCCATCACTCCTTTCCAGATACCATGGATCACTTCATATTTATTGTGACCGCAAAGTGCTCTATGTTTCATTATTGTTGCATTCAACTTCCCCTTATTTATTTTCGGGTTATCTCGGTGGATGCCCGAGAGTCGTTCCTTCGTTTATGTATAAACCCATGTATTTACATTACTATGTGTATGACTTGCTGTTCAATTGATACCACGCCATTACTCGTCTCCTTATTGAACATATCAATTCCCGATTTCTCTGTACTAAATTTAAGAGCTAGATTTGCCACTGCCTTGTCACACACATTCACAAGTCTCTGTAAGTCTCTTGCATTGTCCGCTAGTAGCACTATGTCGTCCGCATACATCATCCCAGGCGCCTTATGTTGCACCCTGTGTCTATCCATTACGGATGAACCAAACCTTAATTCACTGTTTTCCAGTTGTCTTTCTATGGCCTTAACATGAAACGTGAAAATTAATGGGGACATAAGTGGCCCTTGCTTCAGTCCTCTATGAATTTGCACCACTTCATTACATTCTTGGCCTTCCCACAGAATTTGTACTCTGTTGTCTCTATATATCTACATCAGCAGCTCCCAGAAATTATCATCTATGCCTTCATGCTTGTGAATATCCCATAGCAATTCCCTGTCTACGTTGCCGTACGTGTCCTCAATATCTAAATAGGCTATTCATAAAGTTGTATTCTGAGCTATTGAAATATCTGTGCACTAAGCTAGCACAAAAATATTAATCTCTAGGCAACCGCTTGGTGGTAATCCATTCTGAAGTTCCTCCACTATATCGTTTTTCTCCAGCAACTTCGACAATTCTAATTTTATGGTTTCCATCACCACTCTGCATATCACCGTTGTTACTGTAACCGGCATGTACGAACTCGTCTTCTCCTTATCACTTTTACTTTCGTAGATGAGGTCCACCTTGTTTGCACGACATCAAATCAGAATTTTCCTCGTTTTACTCACTTGCTTTATAGCATTAGTCAGCAGTGCCTTGCTCTTTGGACCCATACTTTTGATTAGCTGCACCGGCATTTCATCGGGTGAAGCGGCCGTGGGATTAGGGATCTTTTTTAAGATTTTTTTCCAGTAAAAAGCTTTCTACGCAAAAACTTGATCTTTCAGGCTTCTGTGTTGCTGAAACTGGTCGAGTATTGACTGCGCTTAGATTATAATTACTAAGTTCTCTGCCGTAACGCAGCGTGCCGTGTTCTTCGAAGATGTGGCCGTCGTCATCCCTAATATCGGTTCGCGAGTGCCCCTACATGGTTCCATAGTCTCATGGGTGCGCCTTTATTTATTATGCTAATTATAGGCACCTAACGTTCACTTGTATATCTAAATTTTCTTGCACGAGCTCATTCGCATCCCTTTCCTAGGTATTTGTTTCATCTAAGGAGCATCTCTCCTTCATATTAAGCCGATTTTCCGCTTCTCGATAATCCCTAGATGCTTTATTAAGGTCTTCTGTAGCTTGTTTTATTTCCTCGTCCTACCACATACGTGGTTTGCTCTTTCCACTCCAAAAATGTTTTTTGCCGCGTTTCTCTTATCTCCTGCTGCATGACGTCTACCAGTTCCTTATATTCCCAGACTGTTGCAGTAAGGGTTTCCGCTTTCCTCTCTATGCTTTTTGAGATATCTGCTATTTGCTTTTCATAATTCTTAAGCATTCTGCAACTTCGAATAATCCTGGCAAATATCAACAAAGACTCCACAGGGACCGTAATTCTTAACAAGAAAAGTGAAAAAAAAATGCCTATCAAAGAAGGTGTCAGGCAAGCAGACACAATCTCTCCAATGCTATACACTACTTGCTGACAAGAAGTATTCTAGCTCTTAGACTGGGAAGGGTTAGGAGTGTGAGAATCAACAACGAATATCTCATCAACCTTCGGTTTGCAGATGATGATGATGATGACCTGTAGTGTTTTATGGCGCAAAGGCCAGTTATGACCAAAGAGCGGTATGACGCATGGTGACGTTAACTAATGTATTGCGGATAGCATAGGCAATCAATTCTCGTGGTGGATGTGACATGGCTGTAAAATGGCCTAAAAAGTCGCTGTAAATTGCGTAAAACATATAGGTATTAAAATAATGACGCTGATGAGGTATTGATGTGGGCTGTGGCAACATTCGGTTTGCAGATGACATTCTCCCGTCCAGCAATTCCGAAAATATGATTGTGAACCTTAACAGAGAAAGTGTAAGAGTGGGGTTGAGGACTAATATGCAGAAGACAAAGATAATGTTCAATAAGCTGGCAAGAGAGCTGGGATTTATGATCGCCAGCCTGCATCTAGAGTGTGTGCAGGAGTACGTTTACCTAGGTTCATTTACTCTCAGGGTACCCTGATCATAAGCAGAAAATCTACAGAAGAAAAAGAACGGGCTGGAGTGCATACGGCAGGCATTACGAAATCCCGACTGGGAGCTTACCACTGTCGTCGAAAGAAAAAGCGTACGATCATTCCACTCTACTGGCTCTATAAACGGGGCAGGCACATTGAGGTTAATAAAGCTCGGAACAAGAGCAATGGGATGAAAAATGTTAGGCGTAACGCTCATAGACAGGAATAGAGCGGTGTGGATCAGTGAGAAAACGGGGATAGCCGATGTTGTATTTGTCATTAAGAGAGAAAAAATTGAGCTGCGTAGGCCGTGTATAATGCGTAGAGCACAGAAGAGGTGAACAATTAGAGTTGCAGAATGGGTGCGAAGGAAGCACAGTCGAGGGCGGTAGCAAACGAGGTGATCAGAGGAAATTAGTAAATTTGAAGGCGCAAATTGGAACCAGCTAGAGCAATATAAGGTTAATTGGAGATCACTGGGAGAGGCCTTCGTCCTGCAGGGGGCGTGAAAATATGATAATGATGATGATGCTGATGATTCTGCTGTTGTTGGTTCATATCTTACGTTAGTATACCTCTCCCAGATTTTAAGGTTGCACGTTTACGATCGCAACCCAGGCTACCTTTTCTATGTTCATCTATCGTCGTTGGGTCTAGTCGTTCGTAGACCGTTTCAGAGACTAAGGCGCAGTCGATACGTGACTGCCTGTTTCCTCAATGTTTAGTTACCTGTTCAATGCACTTATTTTCCCTTTTAACTACTACAAGGTTCTGTTCATCGCACGGATGCAGCCCTAAAGAACCGTTGTTATCAGTACATCTGTCTATATCCTCCACGTGCGCATTCATATATTTACTGATATCACATGGCCGGATTTTTTATGCTAATTAATATGGGTTCTAATACACTCAATCAATCAATTCTTTATTTGTCTCTGGTATCACCATCCGTCCATAGATGAGCTACTTCCAGCCGGATAATATCACCTTCCCGTGCGCGGCTAATCTATAAATGCTCATTACAATTATCTTTTACTCTTTGTCACTTCATACCTCGCCTCATTAGCATGCCTGCGCCTCCACCTTGACCCAGTCATTCTGTCGCACTCTTCCCATACAAAATTGTTAATAAGACGCCAGATCAGGCAGAACAAGTCTATCATGGACAGATTGTGCTTTGTAACATTTCGAGGAACCCAAAACGATTCTAGATACCAATCTACCTGCAAAATCTTTGGCATACTTATTATTGACACAGTGTATGTCATCTGAATTCCTTTATTATATTAGTTTGATAAACAAATAATTAAATAAAGGGGCCGTACAACCATCAGACCTTCCATATCTTGAGACGAACCTCTCTACTGTACTTCCTTCGTTGCGTATAACAGTATATATGTATCTGGTAGTACACGAACTGCAATAAAAAATACAAAAGATGCTTCTAAAAATTTGCATGAGACAGACGCAGTAGCGGCAGTCTTAAAACAAATCCGGATAATTTTTTAACCAGAGGGAACGCTGGTGCGGTTGAGTGCCCGTGTGACGCACAATCACTAATTTTTAGTCATTTAGTGTTGAGTTGTTGTTTCGAAAAGCCTCAGGTGAAGTCGCGTAATTGCCCCACAGTAAGGCGGGGTAAGAACAAGTTTCCTCGTGAGCACCATGCCAACGCTCTACCGTTTCTTAGTTTCACACTTACAGACGCATACTTCTTTGCAACTCGGCAACTTCTTTAGTGATTTGGTCAATCGAGCCCTGGGGTACATGGATACATATTTGGTAACCTCAGTGGCTAACGTTATCATGGGCACAGCGGTTAACGTTCTAAATGTTTTAAATGGGTGTAGTATTAAGATTCATTTCACTTTGAAGTTGCTCAAGAGAAAACGCTTCGCTTCTGCGACCTCGTTTTGTACATCAAAGCATGTAACACATGCTGATAATTTCAGCTAAGTTAATAAAAAGGTCCGACGATTACGATACTCCCTAATGATACTCCCTAATGCGAAATTTGAGTGCAGTTTTAATCGTGTTTTTATTTGGCGATATTATCACGTGGTAGTGACGGTCAAGGACGCACTAACGAAACTGAATGGCGAAACTAACTTTATTGGGCGAACTTGTGCAAAGAAAAATGGTATACACTTAAAGCTCAACAAAAGCGACGAACACAGTCGGCGATAGCCGAAAGTCTGATCTGCGGGTCAAGCGCGTCGGCTTTTATGCATGAGTAATCAAACATTCCACAACAATCGCTGGTGCCGCGTGTCTTCCAGAATATTGTACACAATTCGCGTCGCGCATGTAGGCAATCAGATTACACAAGGTTCAGTGACAACATACAGGGGATAGAAACATCGACACCATTCGAGAAGCTTCTGATACATGCAGGCGCGTCCTGCGCTGAGCGATAACATTTCCAAGACGGTGAAAAGCGGTCACCGGTGAATGATAAACAAGTAGACGTGTCAATGCCCTCCTCTTAAAGTGCTTCGTACCGATGCTACAAACGCGAAAGCGAAAACAAAACCTCGCATAATAGAGGAAAACAAACAATAAAAAATACTAAAGAAACTAAGTCCGTAAGTTCGTCAGCGTGCGTAGAAAGGATTAAGGCGGACCACATGGATGACTTCATGTCGTACACGGCACCTCTGTGAGTGTGAAATGCCGTCTGGCATGACGTCATAGTCTAGTGTGCCAATACGTCGGATCATCCTGTAGGGTCAGAAAAAGAGGCGTAAGAGTTTCTGACAATCTTCGTCGGCGTCTTGTCGGCGTATCGTATAATAGCTCCGACGTCTCAACGTCGGAGATATTAGTGTCGGCTGTCAGTCCTCTGTTGGTTCTTGATGCCCAGGCGGCCGAGCTGTCGGGCTTTTTCATTACGCTGGAGATAGGCGTCGACGTCGAGATTCTCTTCGTCGGTGACATGCGGCAGCATGGCGTCGAGATTCGTCGTCGGGTTCCTGCCGTAAACCAGCTTGAATGGCGTGATTTCTGTTTTTCCTTGTACGACCGTGTTTTAAGCGAAGGCTGCGTATGGAATGACGGCATCTCACGTCTTGTGCTCGATACAGACGTACATTGCAAGCATGTTGGCGAAAGTCTTGTTCAGCGGCTCCGTAAGACCATTCGTCTGCGGATGATAGGCAGTTGTCCTCCTGTGGCTTGTCTGGCTGTTTTGCAGAATGGCTTGAGTGAGCTCCGCTGTGGAGGCTGTTATAGTTCTGTCGGTGATGAGGACTTCTGGGGCACTACGTGACAGCAGGATATTCTGGATAAAGAATTTCGCCACATCGGCTGCACTAACTTTCGTCACAACATTCGTTTGAGCGAAGCGGGTGACGTAGTCCGTCGCCATAGCGATTCACTTATTTTCAGATGTTGACATCGGAAGGGGTCCCGACAAATCCACCCCGATCTGCTGAAATGGTCGGCAAGGAGGCTCTATCGGCTGTAGTAACCCTGCTGGCCTTGTCGCTGGTGTCTTGCATCGCTTACAGCCTCGGCATATGTTGACGTAATTGGCGACGTGGGTGGTCAGGCACGGCCAGTAATACCTTTCCTGTATCCTCGATAGCGTCCGGGAGAATCCGAAATGTCCAGCGGTCGGATCTTCATGTAGGGCGTGCAATACTTCTGGACGCAGCCATGACGCAACGACAAGAAGGTAGTTGGCGCGGACTGTTGAGAAGTTTTTCTTCACGAGCAGGCTGTTTTGAAGCGACAACGAAGACAACCCCCGCTTAAATGCCCTTGGGACAACGTCGGTGTGCCCTTCCAAATACTCAACGAGGCGTTTTAGCTCCAGGTCTGCTTGTTGCTGTTCAGCGTAGTCGTCAGCGCTTATATTTCCAAGCAAGGCGTCATCATCCTCATCATCTTGCGGCGGCGGGTCAATGGGGGCGCGTCATAGGCAATCGGCATCAGAGTGTTTTCGTCCGGACTTGTAGGTTACAGTGATGCCGTATTCTTGTAGTCTGAGGCTCCACCACGACAGCCGTCCTGAAGGATCCTTTAAATCCCGTAGCCAACAGAACGTGCGATGGTGGCGACGATTTTGAACAGCCTGCCATATAGGAAAGGGCGAAATTTTGCTGTAGCCCAAACGACGGTGAGACATTCCTTTTCGGTCGTAGAATAATTGCGTTCCGCTTTTGACAGTGACCGGATAGCGTAAGCTATGATCCGTTCAAGTCCGTCTTACCTCTGGACTAGGACGGTACCAAGGCCTAGTCTGCTGGCGTCAGTGCGGATTTCAGTATCGGCGTCCTCGTCGAAGTGCGCAAGTACCGGCGGCGACTGCATGCGTTGTTTGGGTTCTTGAAATGCGTCGGCCTGCGGCGTTTCCCATTTGAACTCGACTTCACATTTTGTTGGATGTGTCAGCGGCTCAGTGATGCGTGAAAAGGTCCTGACAAAGCGCCGGTAGTAGGCGCACATGCCAAGGAATCTAGGCACCGCCTTTTTGTCGATGGGCTGCGGGAACAGTACAATGGCAGCTGTCTTCTGCGGGTAGGGGCGGACTCCTAATTGCTGATGACGTGGCCCAGGAACAGAAGCTCATCGTAGGCGAATCAGGGCTTCAGAGTGAGCCCTGATGACTTGATGGCCTCTGTCTGTCGCAAGTACTGTCGCAAGCCGCCTAAGGTGATCGTCGAAATTTTCGGCGAAGACAATGACGTCATCCACGTAACCAAGACACGTCTGCCACTTCAACCCTGCTAACACCGTGTCCATGACGCGCTAGAACGTTGCACTCGCCGAGCACAGTCCGAATGACATGACCTTGAACTCGTAGAGGCCGTCTGGCGTGACGAGGGCGGTCAGTTCGCGATCTCTTTCGTCGACTTCTATTTGCCAGGAGCCAGACTTGAGATCAATCCACAAGAAATATTCAGCGTTGCAGAGCCGACCCGACGCGTCGTCTATCCGTGTGAGGGGGTATACGCCCTTCTTCGTGATCTTGTTAAGTCGACGGTAATCGACGCAGAAACGTGGGGTTCTGTCCTTTTTGTTCAACAAGACTACAGGAGATCCCCACGGGCTTTTCGACGGCTGGATGATGTCGTCGTGCAGCATTTCGTCGGCTTGTTGTCTTATAGCTTCGAGTTCTCGCGTCCAAACTCGGTAAGGGCTCTGGCGGAGTTGTCGAGCGCACTGTTCGGTCATTATGCGATGCTTTGCGACTGGTGTTTGTCGAATCCTCGATGACGTCGAAAAGCAGTCTTTGTATCGTCGAAGCAGACTTATGAGCTGTTGCTGCTTAATCATGGGGAGACTTGGATTTATGTCGAAGTCTGGTTCGGGAACTATGGTCGTTGGGGTAGATGCGGCAGAATCCGAGAGCAGAAACGCATTGCTGATTTCCAGAATTTCCTCAACGTAAGCGATCATCGTGCCCTTGTTGATTTGCTTGAACTCCTGGCGGAAGTTTGTCAGCAACACTTTCGTTTTTCCTCCGTGCAGTCGAGCGATCCTTCTTGCGACACAAATTTCACGGATGAGTAGTCTGTTGGTCACCCTCGATGACAGGTTCTACTTCAGCGGGCGTTTCGGTGCTGACGGAAATAATAATGCTGGAGCGCGGCGGGATGCTTACTTGATCTTCCAGCACACTCAAGTCATGGTGACTACGAGAGCTCTCCGGCGGTATCGCTTGATCTCCCGGAAGCGTTATCGATTTCGACTTCAGATCGATGATTGCGCCGTGTTAGTTCAGGAAGTACATGCCGAGAATGACGTCTCGTGAACACTATTGGAGAATAACAAAGGTAGCAAGTTAAGTCCGATCATGAATGGTAATTCTTGGCGTGCAGATTCCAGTCGTAGTAATGAGGTGTCCTCCAGTGGTCCGAATGTGAGGGCCTTCCCATGCAGTCCGAACTTTCTTCAACTGGGTGGCGATGTGCCCACTCATAACGAAGTAATCAGCCCCTGTGTCCACTAAGACGGTAAATGCGTGGCCGTCCAAAAGCACGTCGAGGTCGGTGGTTCTTTGTCTTGCGTCACAGTTAGGTATTGGCATCGGATCACGTCTGCATCGCGTTGACCTGTGGCTGGTATGTGGCGTCGTCAGGTCATCTTTCATCAGCGTATTCGTTGCTTCCAGACTTCGTCGGTACGGCAGTGTGTCGTGGTTATGTCGTCGAGGTAGTCTCTTCGGCGTCTTCGTCGGCGGCGGAGGATCTTCGTCAGTTCGACGAACAGCAACCGCACCTCCGTCGGTTGCTGCTTTTAGTTTTCCGGATGTGGGCTCGCACACCGGCCCCGGGCTGGGCCAGTGTATGGTCGTCGTTGCGGCGACAGGTAACTGCCTGGTGGCGGCGAACGGGACGGTCGTCGGGAGTTCCACTGTGTGGCAGCTAGGTAATCGGCGATGTCACGTGGGCGCTCCCAAAGCTGTGGACGCGGCGCGTTGACGGCGAACCCTCTCAGTCCCAAATCGCGGTATGGGCAACGGCGGTACACATGGCCGGCTTCTCCGCAGTGATAGATGGGTGCGCGGTGGTTGGGGGCTCGCCAAATATCCGTCTTTCTCGCGTAGCTGCGCTGGCCGATGGGTGGGTGTGCTGGAGGCGGAGGCGGTGGTGGACGACGGAATTGCTGCGTCACAGGGCCCTGGCGCGGTCGCGGAGGGGGACCTTGACGGCGTGCGACACCGGCATAGGTCATCACTTCCGGCTGGGGCTGCGGTAATTGTGGTTGCACCTCAGGAACTCCAAGCGATCGCTGAACCTCTTCTTTCGCGATGTCGGCGATCGAGGCCACTTGAGGTTGCGACGAACGCAAGACCTTGCGCAGTTCTTCGCGCACAATGGCCCTGATGGTCTCTTGAAGGTCGTCGGAACCCAGTCCTTGGATGGCGCATTGCAGCGTGAGTACTAGTCAGTTATACTGCCGAGTGTGCATTTCTAGAGTTTTTCGATCGTCGATGCCTCTGTAGAAAACTCAGCTACCGTCTTGGGCGGGTTGCGAATGAGTACGGCGAAAATTTCTTGCTTGACGCCCCGCATAAGAAAGCGGACTTCTTTCTCCTCCGACACTTACGGGTCGGCGTGCCGGAAAAAACGAGTGATCTCCTCCGTGAACATCGCTATGTTCTCATTGGGAAGCTGTACTCGGGTTTCTAGTAGAGTTTGGGCGCGCACTTTACGTACGATGCTTGTCAATGTTTGCAGGAAGCCGGTTTGGAACAGCTCTCACGTCGTTAAGGTGGCTTCTCGATTCTCGGACCACGTCCTGGCGGCTTCTTCCAATGGGAAATAGACATGTAGCAGCTTGTCGTCGCTGTTCTAGCTGTTAAACGTAGCGACTCTCTCATACGTCTCAAGCGAGCTTTCTGGGTCATGTGGAACCGCGGAACGTCGGTGGCTGCCTGGGTTGCTGCAGAAGTATTGGGGCACTGCGGCTGGCATTGTGGCTGTCTTGGCCACGATCTTCTTGGTCGTCTCTGGTAGAGGTCCGTGTTCCGGGGGCAGCTGCTGTAGCCGGCGGCTTGCTCGATGTTTCGGGACGACGTTGGTGTTGTCTTTGTAGTCCGGGCTTGGATCACGGCTTGTTGGGGTGTTCGGTACATGAACGTAAAACACCTCCACCAGATGTCACGTGGTAGTGACGTATAAAGAACGCAGTATCGATACATTTCCCGGCACACTTAGGATCAAAGATCGGCGACGTCCCCAACCTTAACGAGGAGACACACGAGGCTGCGCGCGCGCTTACAGACCGAGCGGCTTCACCGACCACTCGCAGAAGAAGGACGCCCCCACTACATACAATGCAATTACTAAACATTACTACCTACAGCGTAGAGAGTATAGCGCTCCACACCGCACGCTCACTCAAACTCAAGCGGTTACACTCAGAATGCTACAAACAGACACATACCCCACGCAAAACAGAATACACCATTACATGCCTGAGCTCTACGACAAGTCTTATTGCACCAATTGCAATACATCCCTTAACGTCTATCATTTACTCTCGCCGTGCTCGCAAGCTCACATAAACTCCGAACGGGACAAGCGCAAGTTTGAAAAAGCAATCCGGAGCGAAAAACTCGCTCCCCAACTTTGGGCCGTCGAGCAGGTCCACGTTGCCGGCAGGAAACTCAACCTCCCGGTTCCGTCGTGGGAGACGCCCACTCCATGAGAGCCCAAAGCTCTCATGGCCTCCAGGACCTCCAACAAAGCTGATTTCCTTCCTTCCTTCAATACTTTGAAAGACGAAAGTAACTTTTATTGGGTGAACCTGTGCCCACAAAAACAGGCTACACTTAAAGAACGGCGACAACGGCGAATACAGTCGGCGATCGTGAAAATCTCATCAGCAGGTCAAGAGCGCCGGCTTTTTACATCAGTCGTCGAATGTTCCAGAGTAATCACTGGGACCCGCGTGTCTTCCACAAAGTTCTACACTATTCGGGTCGCGCGTACATGCAATCAGATTACACAAGGTTTGGTGACAGACATCGGATGGAACCATCGATAACATTCCACAAACTTCCGATACATGCAGGCGCATCCTGCGCTGTGCGATAACATTTTTTAGCCGGTGCCCGATAAAGATAAACAAGTACACGTGTCAATATCCTTGGTCGCTGAGTATTTCGGAGCTACGCCTGTGTGTTACTTCACATTTTGGCAGCAGCAGTGGATCGCCGCGAAACATAATCTCTTGTCTGCTACTTTTGCAGCATTTTATTTGTTCAGGGCAATTTTTGTGCTGCTCTTCTTTACGAATATTTGAATACAAGTGCAACTGTGTGTAACCTTTCTGTGGTTTTCACTATGTCTGCGTTTGTTGTCCCCTACTTTTCTTCACAGGTCTATGGACGACAGAACACGATATAAGAAGTTGTGATCTTCCTTTCTTTTCTTTTTTTTTTGGGGGGGGGGGCAGTCTGCTGATGCTATGGCTGAGAGGCAAGGAATGTTATCTGTATCTTGAGAGACTTAGCAACAGTCTACTGTCTGAACACGGAAATCTAGTCCCGAACTTTCAAGGGAACTCCACACAGAAAACTTGCTGGAATTGGCGTTATCTACCGGCCTACATAATAAACCTCAAGAACGCTGCCTGGTAGCTTTCGATTGCACGTCGAATACATCATTTGTGTGCCTCTCCGTTTTTATTTCTTTGTGTCTTCCTGCCGAGCACAGTAGGCAATCAGAACTACGTCTCTTTTCTGCTTTTCTATATATATGAGATTATTTTGCTCAGGGAGCAGGCTTAACGCTTTAGGTTAAAGATATTACTGAAAGTAACATTGGAAAACGAAGACTTGGCAC
Source organism: Dermacentor albipictus (assembly GCF_038994185.2). Classification (NCBI taxonomy): domain Eukaryota; kingdom Metazoa; phylum Arthropoda; class Arachnida; order Ixodida; family Ixodidae; genus Dermacentor; species Dermacentor albipictus. The sequence goes on along the minus strand of NC_091827.1, from coordinate 90,764,548 downwards.
GCAAGTGTTCTTTGTTGCTGTGATACCCATTCTCCCAAGTTGCCGTTGAAGAGGTTCATTGAAGAACGACCGCTACCTAGTGGCACGTACCTAGTTTCCCGAGTGGCATATGTTTTCTCACTTCGCTACCTTCGGCATTGGCCCGCCAAAACGACCAGATACAGAACAGAAAAGCTGCGTATTCCACTCACTGTGGGAATCGATGTAAGCAAAGCTTTGTATGCTGTTTCCTTTGATTGACGATAATTAGCGGTGATGTTCGCGGCGAATATGAAATCTTTTTCAGCGCGTAGTCTAGTACGAGAGTGGTGAGTCGATGTTTAAAGTCTGCTTGCGTGCATCACTGCCAGGGGCGTAGCCAGGGGGGGGGGTTATGGGGCTTCAGCCCCCCCCCCCGAAATTTTTTCGTGCTGTCCATCCACCGCCGACCAACGCAACCCTGGGCACCGGAAATAATTCTAAATTTTGTCGGGAACGCGCACCGCAGAGCGGTGCACTGCGGTGCTGGTTCCGTTTGCTTTGGCCTAGTGAATTTTCGCCTAGCAGAGTTTTGGACGCTTTCTGGCTAGCAGACGACAAAGAGAAACAATGGTCGCTCGCCGCCATCACTGTGGGGACTCGACGGACTGCATCGCGTTCGCTGGAGCGCAACCTCTCCGGAAAGTCTTGTCTCGCTGGTGTAGGATACCGAGCAGTATGCGTATGGTTCCCGGTGGAGCAAGCGTCTCACGTTATCTTTGATATTCCTTCGTTAGCTACATTAGGTGCCCAAAGTAGGCATTCTATTGTGGCCAACATGCTTTTCTTTGCGTTTTCTCATTTCGGTGCCCCCACCTCACAAAAGAAAGTAAAATACATTGTTGCAGCTCAGGGAATTGTCGCATGGTGAAAGTTTGATTTTGTTACTGCTTCTTTTGCGCGAATTAATGGGCCACGGGACGCTTCAGTTGCCGGATACTCTTGCGATATTATTGCGATAGCAATTATATGGATACCCCAAGCGCATTCCTGCCGTCGCCCTCATATTTCGTATAAAGTCAAAGGGCGATAACATCGTGATCGAGCGCTGCATGCTGTATGTGCGAATGAAAGCGAGGGGGGGGGGGGTTGAATGGGTGAGCCGACGAAGCTGACGCAGCTTGTGTGCGCAAAGGAGAAAAGCGGGGAGCAAGCGCGTAGCGCGCGCGATACATCGGGCGGAGTGGATGGAATGGCGGTAGGATCTAGGATTCTGTGAATCCGTGATTGCGCAACATGCTTATTTGCCTGGTTTGACGAATTATGTATAGTGACTTTTCCTTAGATACGTAGATTTTTTGGAGGCTTATACGTTTATTTAAATATCTTGTTGTGAGGTTTTGTGCATATATGCAGTGAACTTTGTTTACAGTGACACTATTTTGCCCTTTATCAAGCTGTAGCTTCGCATATTGTATGTCCCATTTAATCTTCGGATTCATAATCTACGAGGGCGAGTCAAATGAAAGTGAGCCAACCGACCCCGCGCAATAATGGTTCGGTTCATTATATGCTAGGCATGCGCGTAGCACACAGGCATCTCATTTACAAAAGTGACAAGCAGGTGTGAGCATAAAGGCTCTTTAATGCTCTAATACACTGGGTTGAACATGGTTGCGTGACCTGAATGACACTCAAAAAGTGGAACAGCGTTTGGCCGTGAAGTTTTTGACAGCTGAAGATATTTCCCATAAAGAAATTAGTGGTCGTATGGGTGCCGTGTACGTTGAACATTGCATTTCATTACCCACTGTGAAGCGTTGGAGCAAACAGTTCAAAGGACGTGAAAGTTGCAAAGGCGAGCCAAGAACGGGCCAAAGCCATCGTGCAATCACCCCTAACGAAATAGCAAAGGTTGATGAGCTGATGAGTCAAGAACGGAGGATAAGCATCGATGAACTTTAGAGCGTGTGAACATCAGACATGGTTTGGTTCACGCCATAATTCATGAACATCTCGGTTATCGGCTCTGTGTGCGCAAAGGTTGCCCAAGATTTTGAACCACCACCAGAAGACGCAGACGTTCGCACTGACTTGGCTCATCTGATCCTGTATCACAATGAGGGTGACGACTTCTTGTCTGCAATTGTGACCTGGGTCGAACCATGGTGCCACTACTACGAGCCTGAAACAGGACGGCAAAGCTTACAATGGAAACACTCGAATTCACCTCGCCAAAAGTAAGCAAAGGCCGTCATTTCCGCGGGAAAGGTGTTGTTTACTTTTTTTTATCGTGAGGGGCCGTTATTGATCGAATTTACTTAACCTGCAGAGACTATCAATCGTTTCTGATGTTGTGAAATGCCGGATTGGCTGCGCGTCGCGATGAAGAACAAACAACGGGATAAATTGACGAATGGGGTCATCTCGCTCCACGACAATGGCCGTCCCCATGTCACTGATGTGGTTAATGCAGAACTGGCAAAGTTCAAGTTGGAAACGCTGCAACATCTGCCATACAGCTCAGACCTGTCGCCTTGTGACTTCCACATTTTGGGGCAACCGAAGAAACAGCTCAAGAGAACCAGGTTCGTGTCGGACAATGACGTGAAAGAGTCAGTTGCGGACTTTTTGAATCAGCAACCCAAGGAGTTTTATGAGACGGGAATCGCGCGACTCCTTAGTCAATGGGACAAATGTCTAAATGCTCATGGAGACTACATTGAAATTAAGTACCCCGTCTGTCATATATTCGCATTGGCTCACTTTCATTTGAGTCGCCGTCGTATATTTTGCAGAACTCCTGCTTTTTATACGTGCTCCCTGTTGCAACTCTGATTTCCGTGCAATTACTCACGATACATACGACGATACATACGATCCAGGTATTCAGAGACCTGGATTGGGAAGAATTGGGGATAAAAGTTAATGGAGAATACCTTAGTAACTTGCGATTCGCGGATGATATTGCCTTGCTTAGTAACTCAGGGGACCAATTGCAATGTATGCTCACTGACCTGGAGAGGCAAAGCAGAAGAGTGGGTCTAAAAATTAATCTGCAGAAAACTAAAGTAATGCTTAACAGTCTCGGTAGAGAACAGCAATTTACAATAGGTAGCGAGGCACTGGAAGTCGTAAGGGAATACATCTACTTAGGGCAGGTAGTGACGGCGGATCCGGATCATGAGAAGGAAATAATCAGAAGAATAAGAATGGGCTGGGGAGCATTTGGCAGGCATTCTCAGATCATGAACAGCAGGTTGCCATTATCCCTCAAGAGAAAAGTATATAATAGCTGTGTCTTCACCCGCAGGGGCGTCTGCGTCAGCAGGCGTTTGGTGTGTTGCGACACCACGTACCCGAGCACACGAGGGTTGGACCCTCCCGCGTGTAGCCGTGCGCGGCTTAGCCGTGTCTGGGGAAAGGGGGATCCTGGGGGTTGAGCTGATGCTGGGTGTTTGGACCTTTAAGGCCCCCCGGCGGAGGTAACACACCCCTTTGGCCTCTGCTTCACATAGACGGCACCCCCGGACTGACCCACCCGGGGGAAATCGGTAGTCGCCTTTTCCTGTCTCCCTCTTATCAAACCTTCGTCGTTATCTCTCACTTTATATCTTTCCTGTCTTCTTCTCTCTTCCATTTACTTCCTTTCTCCACGGCGGCAAGGGTTAACCTTGTGTGGATATCCTACCTTGGGTACACCATATTGGGTTATAGTGATGGCGTACGGCTGGCGTCGTGCAGGCTTGTACACAAGCTCTGCCGCGTCCCCTCGTTGGGCTCCGTGGTGGGCGGTCGGTGCTGTTGCCGAATCTTATATATTCTCATGGAAACTTCTTTCCCCAAACTTTCTGATCGCCCTCCGAAACGAGGGCGCACCGAAGATGTATTTCAGTTTTTCGGGCACCAAATCCAGAATTTTCCCCGGTTCCACGTCATTCACTCTGAAAGGCCAAACAAAGCAGTGCGAAACATCTCACCATTCCTTGTCTCAAAGTCCTTGACTGATGTTTTTGGACCAGGTTACAAGGTGCCGAGGTTGGCAAGCGGCGACCTCCTCTTGGAGCTCCGCGACGTAAAACAATATGAGAAACTACCGCAACTAGTGTCATTCGGGGAGACCCCTATAACAGTAACGCCACACCGTACAATGAACACCACCCGCGGTGTTGTTTCCGATGATGATCTGCTTGAGCTGACTGAAGCGGAACTCCTGGAGGGCTTCAGTGAGCAAAATGTTATCAATGTTAAAAGAATAAAGATCAGGCGAGATGGTAAAGAAATTCAGACGAAGCACTTAATAATCACCTTTGGTTCAAGTGTCCTGCCCGAGTCAATCGAGGCCGGGTACATCAAGCTCCGTGTTAGGCCGTACGTGCCCAACCCACTACGTTGTTTCAAATGCCAGCGCTTTGGCCACAGCTCGCAGAGCTGCCGAGGCCGCCAAACTTGTGCTAAATGTAGTGCCCACGAACACACATCTGAAGCTAGTGAGAATGCTCTCCACTGTGTGAACTGTGACGGGGAGGATGCCGCATACTCGCGGTCGTGCCCCTCCTGGAAGAAGGAAAAAGAAATCGTAACGATCAAAGTCAAAGAGAATATTTCATTCAAAGAGGCACGTAGGCGGGTATCGTACCTGCCCAAGAAAGCCTTTGCCGATGTGACGCGTCAGGGGGCAGCGACACAACGGCTTCCGGCGGCTGTCCGACCCGCAAGCAGTGAGTCGGCAGTTACGGCACCTGCCCCCGCGGCGGTTGCAGCTAGCGCTGCTCTGTCACCCCAGCGGACGGGGTCATCTACCTCCGGGCAGGTGACCTCGAAGGTCTCGTCGTCGAACGTGCCGAGGCCTTCACATCAAGCAAAGCGCTCGGAAGAGCGCGTGTCCAGCGCCTCGCTAGAGGCGATGGACACTACCACCAGCAAGACGGCGCCACCAGCGCCTAAGGAGCGGCGAGAATCTCTCGATCGCTCCAAAAGAGATAAAACTCCCGTCACGGCGCCTGCAAAGCGCCGGTGAAATAACCTTTCCTTTCCAGAACACACAGTATCCAACTCCATCAAAATGGATACACAAATTATGCAATGGAATGTGAGAGGTCTTATCCATAATCTTGACGACGTAACAGAACTCCTTCACAAACTTAATCCAAAGGTACTGTGTGTTCAGGAAACGCACTTAAAAGCTACACAGACAAATTTTCTCCGGTCACACATTATTTTTCGTAAAGCTCGTGACGAGGTCAACACCTCATCCGGCGGTGTAGCGATAATTGTCCATAAAACTGTTGCTTGCCAACAGTTGCCGCTTCGGACATCCCTCGAGGCAGTTGCGGTTCGCGCAATTCTTTTTAAGAAGTTAGTAGCCGTCTGCTCTATCTATATACCTCCAAACTATCACTTGAGTAAAATTGAATTCCACGAACTCATTGATCAACTTCCAGAGCCATTTCTTATTGTCGGGGACTTTAATGCGCACAACAGTTTCTGGGGAGATTCCAGGACTGATTGGAGGGGTCGACTAATCGAATCCTTTCTTGTTACGTCCGGTGTGTGCCTCTTTAATAGAAAAAAACCCACCTACTACAATGCTGCGCACAATTCATACTCCTCCATAGATTTAGCTCTTGGATCTTCTATACTTTTATCTTACTTACAATGGAATGTTATAGAAAATCCATTTGGGAGTGACCACTTTCCGATAACTTTAAATTTACTAACACGACACGACACTCGCCCACAGGTACGTCGCTGGAAACTTGACTCCGCTGATTGGAAGGGTTTTAAGGAATCTACTTACTTATCACAAGATTTTATACGCGATTTTAGCATGGATGACGCTGTAGCATATTTTACCGATTTTATTATTGATGCAGCTGATACGTTCATTCCACAAACAAATAGTCACTCATCTAAGAAACGAGTTCCTTGGTGGAATGAAGAGTGCAGAAATGCACGAAAACGACAAAATAACGCATGGGGCAAATTGCGCCAATACCCTACGGCGGAAAATTACATTGCATTTAAACATATCAAGTCGCAAGGACGGCGCACGAGACGGCAGGCTAGAAGAGCAAGCTGGGAGAGGTTTCTCTCAGGCATCAACTCCTATAACCAAGAGGCTAAGGTGTGGGACGGTCTGAGAAGGCTAAAGGGGCAGCAGATCAATCCATTACCTTTGATTCATGAGCGTGGAAATACTTTGGAAAACCAGGCCGATGCGCTTGGATTACATTTTGCTCGTATATCTAGTTCCATAAACTATTCACAAACATTCCTTAAATATAAGCAAATAGCAGAACTTAGGTCAATAAACCGCAAATGCAGACCTAATCTACCGTACAACTGCCCTTTCAATATTGCCGAGCTTAGAGCTGCGTTGCGCTCGTGTATGAACTCTGCACCTGGAGCTGACAGAATCATGTATGACATGATTAAAAACCTACACACTGATACACAGATGACACTTCTGGCGTTCTTTAACTCTGTCTGGGCTGCTGGATACCTCCCATCCTCCTGGAAAGAAGCTATCGTAGTACCGGTATTGAAACAAGGCAAGGACCCATCCGATGTTTCTAGTTACCGTCCCATAGCACTCACAAGTTGCTTATGCAAACTCTTCGAGAAAATGATAAATCGTCGTCTTTTACATTTCCTTGAGTCGAATAAATTGCTCGACCCTTATCAATGCGGCTTCAGAGAGGGTAGGTGGACTACTGACCAGCTCGTGCGCATTGAGGCAGGCATTCGCGACGCCCTTATCCATAAGCAGTTCTTTCTTTCTGTTTTCTTAGACATGGAAAAAGCATATGACACGACTTGGAGGTATGGGATTTTGCAAGACCTCTCAGAAATGGGTATTCGAGGGAATATGCTTAATGTAATTGAAAGTTACCTATCAAACCGTACATTTCGCGTTAGGGTGGGCAACGCTCTATCCAGGCCATATACACAAGAAACTGGCGTGCCGCAAGGAGGGGTATTAAGCTGCACCCTTTTTATAATCAAAATGAATTCGTTGCGCTCATCTATACCGCAGAGCATGTTTTATTCGGTATACGTCGATGACGTTCAATTAGGCTTCAAGTCATGTAACCTTTCTATTTGTGAGCGACATGTCCAGCTTGGCTTGAACAAAGTTTGTAAATGGGCTGAAGAAAACGGCTTTAAACTGAATCCTATTAAAAGCTCATGTGTCCTTTTCACACAAAAAAGAGGATTATTTGCAGAGCCCAGTGTAGAACTACATGGACAGCACATACCAGTTGTCAAACAACACAAATTTTTAGGAATCATATTGGATTCAAAACTGACCTTCATCCCACACTTAAAGCACCTAAAACAGAAATGTCTAAAAACATTGAATCTTCTTAAACTTTTATCACATACAACATGGGGCAGCGACAGAAGTGTCTGATAAACCTGTACAAAAGTCTTATACGCACACGGTTAGATTATGGGGCCATAGTATATCAATCTGCCAGCCCAAGTTCTTTGAAGATGCTTGACCCTGTTCACCACTTAGGTATCCGCTTGGCGACCGGTGCCTTCAGGACAAGTCCTGTAGAAAGTCTCTACGTTGAAGCTAATGAGTGGTCGCTCCATTTTCAAAGGTCATACTCCAGTTTCATGTACTTTCTAAATGTGAGCGCAAACCGCGACCATCCCTCTTATGTCAGCATAAACGACGTGACATCTGCAATGCTTTTTAATAATCGACCTGCAACTACAGAACCATTCTCTCTGCGCATTAGGAAGCTTGCTGAGAATATGCAAGTCCCAATTCTACAGCAAAACCTGATGACCCCACCTAAGCCATTGCCGCCATGGCAGTGGAAGCCCATAGAATGCGATATATCATTCGTAGAGGTGACGAAACACGCTCCAGAAGCACATATTCGAACGCATTTCTTGGAACTTCAGTCTAAATACTCGTGCATAGAATTTTATACTGACGCTTCTAAGTCGCATGCCGGCGTGTTTTATGCTGCAATCGGACCATCCTTCTCCCAGTCCGGCGGACTGCATCCGGAAACAAGCATATTCACTGCGGAAGCTTATGCAATTCTATGTGCTGTTAAACAAATCAAGAAAGCAAAGTTGCACAAAGCCATTATATACACGGACTCTCTAAGCGTTGTAAAAGCCCTAATGTTCCTCCGCAATCACCGAAACCCTGTACTTACCGTGCTTTATTCTGTCATTTGCACATCGTACATGTCTCAGCAGCAAATCATAATATGTTGGGTACCTGGACATAGGGGCATTGAGGGTAATATGCTGGCTGACCAAATAGCCACATCAATTGCATCACAACATATCCATCCTACCACTGCACTACCTGCCTTCGATCTAAAGCCTTTCATCCGAAAGAAACTCAGAAGCCACTGGCAGCGCTTATGGGATGTTGAAACAAATAATAAGCTTCACTTGATTAAGCCAAAACTGGGTTATTGGCCCCCCGCATCAAAAACACGACGAACAGAAGTCCTATTCTGTCGTCTCAGGATAGGACACACATATGCCACACACAGTTTTCTGCTAACTGGAAATGAACCACCATCCTGCGGTAGATGTGGTGAAAGGCTCACCGTCCTCCACGCTCTCCTGGAGTGTCGGGAAGCCGAAACAGAGAGAAAGAAACATTTTCCGCTAGCATACCGGCAGTACATCCCCCTTCATCCTGTAATGTTTCTTGGTAACGAACCGTTGTTTGACACCAGAGCAGTCCTAAATTTCCTAAATGATGTTGTCTTACATGTTGTTAGGCCTACGAATTTGTAGCACATCCTCTCTCCAGAGGACGCTGCTGCAATAAAATATTTTTGTATAGCACATGCCTTCAGGCCCTTCTGTTCCAAGGGCTCTCTTAGGCAGTAGTGCTTCTTGCAAACGTTTATCTTCATGTATTTTTAAATATCATCATTCTATCACAATGTATCTTGTGTTCTTAGTAGTACTCACTCGTCATTGCTATAACGTTATTACGTATAGCGTTTATGCACTTGATTTTACGTCATTCTTCTACGATGGATTTTATTTTTCATAGTATTCGTCATTTGTCATCGCCATAATTTTATAGCAAGTAGATTTTACGCACTTTACAGCGACTATTTTAGGCCACTTTACAGCCAAGTCACATCCTCCATAATACGTCGTTAACACTACCACTTGTCATGGCGCTCTTTGGCCAAACCTGGCCCTTGCGCCAAAAAACACCACACATCATCATCATCAGCTGTGTCTTACCAGTACTCACCTACGGGGCAGAAACCTAGAGGCTTACGAAAAGGGTACTACTCAAATTGAGGACGACGCAACGAGCTATGGAAAGAAGAATGATAGGTGTAACGTTAAGGGATAAGAAAAGAGCAGATTGGGTGAGGGAACAAACGCGAGTTAATGACATCTTAGTTGAAATCAAGAAAAAGAAATGGGCATGGGCAGGACATGTAATGAGGAGGGAAGATAACCGATGGTCATTAAGGGTTACGGACTGGATCCCAAGGGAAGGGAAGCGTAGCAGGGGGAGACCGAAAGTTAGGTGGGCGGATGAGATTAAGAAGTTTGCAGGCACGGCATGGCCACAATTAGTACATGACCGGGGTTGTTGGTGAAGTATGGGAGAGGCCTTTGCCCTGCAGTGGGCGTAACCAGGCTGATGATGATGATGATGATGACATATGACCGGCGACAGCTGCTCCTGCGTAATATGTTGGAAAAAATGACAGCGTGATTGATATTTTTAACTGGCCGTTGCATATGTACAAGAATGTAAACGCAGTTCTTGAATGACAAAATTTCATTAACATATTTGACCAACTTGTTCATTTCTTGGCCATTACATTTTTCATATCAGCGGCATACACTGTTCTGCTGGTTTCGAACTGATGTAGCTGTAAAGTTCGTGTGACATTTTCTTTACTTATTAAATAGACAAAACATGGAAACAGTGATATCGCTTATTTAGGGAACAATTTTTGGCACATACGAGTATATTCTTTTATTAAAAATACATATTTTAATTGTTTTGAAAGTGCGTAGCGTTCAAGGATTTGTTTGCAGCATCTTTGGCAATGGCAATGCAATTATTATTCATGTATTTGATCCCTCGACAAATTATTTAAGAGGAAGATTTAGTTCGGGCCCAACTCTGACGCCGCCTATTCAAATACATGTAAAACGCAGAAACGCTTTTCTGAGATAACCACTGGATCGCTCCTAATGCAATTTGTTGCATTTTAGAGAGAACGTGAAATTCTAGTGTCTATTGGAAGCAGAATTTTGATTTAGGACCTGGATTTAAAAAAAAAAATGTATCGAGAAATTCGAAAGTCCGTAAAAATATATAAGCACGACGTTTACAATATAATAGCTCCACATCAAGAACAGATAACGCGGTTCTGTAAACTGCATCTATTTTAACAGTCAAAGCGAGCAAATTTGGCATGTGAATTTGTATCTTACGGAATTGGTCACATTGTGTACAAGAGTTTTGCAAAAGCCGTATTTCCATAATACTAAATTCTTTTGAGATTCATTTGTAATATATACATTATGTCCGCTGTAGATGTACTATTAGCTGTAATTAACAGAATTGTGATATCATTTTTCATTGTTGAGTTACAGAGTTTTAAGCTTGGTAGTTTCGTGCTCTGAAAATTTACAGTCTTGGTCAATCTTTAATAAAGAAATGACAAGCTAAATGAAAAATTTGAAGCCTGCAATCACTAGAATTTAAGTTTGTCTTTTAAATGCAACAAACCTCGCCAAATTTGTTGCAGCGGTTGCCGACAAAAGCGAATTCCCCTTCTATATGTATTTAGATAAGTGCACACGAGCTAAAGCTTCCTCCTAAGGAGAAGGCCGTGCTGCAACGTAAGCCCCCCCGGACGAAATTTCTGGCTACGCCACTGATCACTGCTGTTTGTCTGCGTGGTCCACAGAACACACATGGAGACGTGTCTGTTAGAGACGCGCTTGTACGTCATTGTTCATAATCCATGAGAGGGCTGAGGTTTATCATTGCTTCACATGGCACTTTGCATCGTGGCAGCAGCGGGCTGCACCACGTTTTGCTGCGCAGCGAAGACGCTCGTGTTCCGCACGATGCTTCTTTCGGACCTGGCTGTCCTCGATGCTAAGTGCACGCTTTGGAGTCATTTTGCTGGCACGTATTTACGTGATTCTTCTGCATACGTGGGCAGGTCGCTGTTGAGCCGCCAACTCCAAGCGCACTCTTCAGGCTATGGACGATTCTGATGTTTGAATTGCCACAGCCCAGCACGCGACCTCCATAGCCACGCACCTGTTTTTTTGTCGCATTGCAAAGCACGCACAGCGCGTGCGATACGCACAAGCTGTGAAACGCTGCCGTGGCGGCACCGGCTGGGATGAGTAAAGTCCCTTGGTTTTTTGAAAGTAGCGACACTCTTTGAACTCTGCCGCCGCCGCGCGACCTCCTCGCCTCCTCCCCGCCCCTTTCGCGTTCTCCCAGCGGTAACCAGTTTTGCCCCCGTTTTTCTGCACGACGATTGGTCTCCCTGCCGTTGCCCTTGGAAACGCGCGGATCTTGAGTTTTGCTTGTGTTTTTCTTGTTCGTTCGCGCCATTTTCCTCCTGGGCATGGCTGGCTCGGCGCTTTAGCTCGGCGTAGCGAACGTTGTACGCTGTGTTTCCTGCTCTATGTGCTAGCGCTATGCCGGGCAGTTGCGCATATAGCTGCAGCAAGAAGCCTGAAGATGGTTATGCCGTTTTTATGATACCACAAGGAAAGCGTGATGGCTTGCGCAGGAAGCAGTGGCTGCATGAGATTGGCCGAAAGAACTTTGTTCTGACAAAGGAGGAGGAGGAATAAACATTTATTGATGAGACAAAAAAAAGGCGGAAGGGAGCGATGCAGGGTGGGTCCCTATTCCAAGACTCCAGTGGCCATCGCGACCCGCCCAGCTTGGTCGGAAGTGCAGCATTATAGATTGTGCTTTGCGCCCTGAAAAAATTAGTGGCAAGTATACCCGTGTTCTTGCAGGTGATTAGCGTTAGCTAGTCAAGATTGAGTATTTTTTTAAGTTTTAAGGCGAAGGGTTTTAGATCTCTATGTTGCAAGGTCGCGTTGTGAACTGGAGGTATCACGTGACCCAAGGAAGGCCAGAGGTGACCCAAATCATGTCCACCCCTGTATAAGAGAATGAATACCCAAGTTAATGAATCATTAGTGATTGACATAAGGTGAATTAGGGAGGATTAATGTTGATTAGCGTGTAAAGAAGAAGATTGAGGTGGATTAGAGTGCCTTTAGAAGGATTAAGATGCATGAATAAAGGTTAAGGTGGGTGGAGGAGGATTAAGGTGGATTATGGTGGATTAGGGTGAAGAGCTGATGAAAGGGCATTAAGACTGATTAGGGTGGATTAGGGTGCATGAACTAGGATTATGGAGGATGGATGGAGAATGGATGGATGGAGAACTAGGATGGAGGAAGTAAGATTAAGGCCGATTAATGCGGATTAAGGTGAATTAGGTTTGCTGAAGGAGGATTAAGATCGATTAGGGTGGATCAAGGTGGATTAGGGACCATGGAGCTGGATTGGGTTTTATAGACGTGAATTAGGGTGTATTAAGGTAGATTGGAACTATTAAGTAGGATTAAGGTGCATGAATAAGAATTACGGTGTATGATGGAGGATTAAGGCGGTTATAATTAGGGTTGATAAAGGAGGATTAAGACCGTATATGGTAGGCTCAGGTGCATTAGGGGCGATGTGCGTTGATTAGGTTGTATTAAGGTGGATTGAGGGTATTAGGCTGGATTAAGGTGGATGAGTGTGGACTAAGGTGAATAAGGGTTCATTGAGTATTAAGACCGATTAGTCTACCATAATCCTCCTGATGCACATTAATCCACCGAAACCACATTCATCGACCTTAATCCGCCTTCATTCACTCTAATCCACCATAATCCACGAGAGTCAACCTTAATGCACCCTAATCCACCTTCACCAACCTTAATCTACTCTAACCCTCCTTAATGCACTTTAATCCTCCTTAATCAACCTTACTGCTTCCTCATTCACTTTAATCCACCCTAATCGTCCTTATTTCACCTTAATCCACATCCACCTACTTTAGTTTACCTTAATCTAATCCTCCTTAATGCACCCTTATCCTCCTTCATTCACTTTAATTCACTTTAGCCCACCATAATCCTCCTTCATGCACTTTAATCCACCCTAATGCACTATAACCATCCTTAACGCACCTCAACGCACCTTCATCCACCCTAATATGCCTTCATCGACCTTAATCCAACCTAGTCATACTTTATGCACCTTAATCCACATTCATCAAATTTAATCCACCTTAACGCTCCTTAATACAACCGAATTCATCTTAATCCAATCCTAATCAATCATTACTCTGGTAATCATTAATCATCTCTTATGCGCGGCTGCACATGCTTTGGTTCGCTTCCCGCCTTCCTTCGGTCACGTGATATTTTCTGTAGCCCACAACGGGACCTTGAAACAGAGGTCTAAGGCTTTCGCTTAATAAGCCACACACAAAGGGATGTGTCACAAGCGATACTATATAGACCCACGAAGTAAAGCATCTGATCATGTGGCAGAAAAATTGTCTGGAGTATAGAACTCGCCCCAAAGCTCCCTTTACATCGGTGTACACCGTTCATACGGCATTAAGAAAAAAACCAACCTCCTCAGAAACGTTGCCTCCAGCATTATCGATGCTGTTATTAGCATTTCTCTAAATTTTCAACTTCAGTGGGGCGCGCAACTGGCCCAAAATAACACGCCGCCATAGAATCTTGCGGCCCGTCCGCGGGAGTCCAGGGAGGAAAAGCGCACCGTGCGCAGCCGGCGGGCGAGAAGAATCGAAGAGGAAAGCGCCGTGAAGAGGAGAGTGTTGCTACTTTCAAATTATCAAGGGGTTTAGGGATGAGTGGAGATGAGCGCCATCTAGTGGTGTCGCAAGAAACCCAGCGGTGAGCGCGAGCAGGACCACAGCAGCAGTACCCGGAAAGTCGGGAGAAGAGGCAAAGAATGCGTCGCTTTAAAAACTCGGTTTACTGAAACTGAAAGCATTCCAAGTGAACGTGCTACATTAACACACGGCATTTTTGCTCACAGAAAAATCTACGGAAGCGCCTCGACAAATCGTTCGTGCTAGTACAGCGAGCTCAAGATGATGCAGTGGTTCCTTGAAGCTGACGCGGCTGCGTATGAGGAGGCCCTGTGTGGCAAGAGATGGAACATCTCCCAGACTTTGGTGGGGTGAATGACGGGAGCGGAAGGCAAGTCGCTTCGGAGTCCGCTTGGGCATTGGCTTCAGAACATCAACCTGCGACCATGCCAACACGTCTTTCATCCTTCTATTCTCTGTTCAGTCAGCTTCTGCCCGTGTGACCGCCTCTGGCCACACCGGCCTGCTCTGCTCGGTCGAGGCGCGCTCGCGACGTAGCGCCGCAGCCAATCGGAATTTAGGTGCCGTTTTTTGTTTTTGACCAGATGACAGACGCCCGATTTTTCGTTCACTGGCCCATTTGGTGCGTGCGCATGAAAAAAAATTAAAGGACGCAATGAAAATTACAATCATGAGGCATACGGTTTCCGGTGGTCAGCACATAACAGCGCAGTCCTTAAAAATATTATGATCATTATCTGCCGCCTATCATTACCTCCACTGCAGGATGAAGGCATCTCTCTCCTTTGCCCAATTACTCCTGTCTTGCGCTAGCGGATTTCAACTTGCGCCTGCAGAGTTCATCATTTCCTCACCCCAACTAGTTTTGTTCCATCCTCCACTTCGCTTCCCTTCTCTTGGCACCCATTCTATAACATTAATGGTTCATCGGTTATCTACCCTGCGGATTACACGGCCTGCCCAGCTCAAGTTTATTTCTTAATGTTGACTAGAATGTCGGCTATTCCAGCTTAGTCTTTGCTGATACACACCGTCTCTTCCTGTCTCTTACCGTTACGCCTAACATTTTTCGTTCCATCGCTTTTTGCGCAGTCCTCAACTTGTTCTCGAGCTTTTTTCGTTAACCTCCAAGTTTTTTTGCCCTTATGTAAGCACCAGGAGGATGCAGTGATTGTACACTTTTCTTTTCGACGACAGTCGTAAGCGACCAGTCAGGATCTTGCAATGCCTGCGGTACGCACTTCAATCGATTTTTATTGTTCTGTAAATTTCCCACCTATGATTAGAGTCCCGTTTGATTAATTGACCTAGGTAAACGTACTTCTTCACAGACTCGAGAGGCTGATTGGGGATCCTGAATTCTTGTTTTCTTGCAAGACTAATGAACATTACCTTTGTCTTACATTATGCCACTCTTGCACTTTCTTGGTTAATATCCTCAATCATTTGTCGTAATTCATCCCCAGTGTTGGTGACAAAAACAATGCCGTCTACTAACCGAAGGTTGCTGAGGTATTGGCCGTTGATCCTCACACCTTAGCCTTTTCAGTTCAATAGCTTGATTACTTCTTCTACACATGCAGTGAGTAGCGTTGATGATATTGTGTCTTCTTGCCTGCTTGACCATTTTCAAAACGGTATCAGCTATTACATTTTATTTTTTCTCCGTTGAACAGCTTAACTGACAAAAAATATCGTGAAAAACAAGGGACGACAAAGGAACACGATACGAGCGCCGTGTGAACGAACTTCCAGAATGACACAAGCTCGGATATGCTCCATTAAACCCAACGTAAAAATATTTTGTTATTCCACTTACTTTTTAAATAAAAGGCTCTTTTTTGCACTGAAGCAGGAGAGTAACTGGAACACCCGTCTATTTCGTCCCACAATTTGGGAAATATTATCTGGAAACTGATGTCTTCCTCAAGGTTAATTTCAACTGGATAAGTCTTATAAACTCATCGGCTACAATTCGTAATTTGCAATATGTGTCGTAAAGTAGTTATTTAAGAAAATAATTACGCAATTTTTGTTTCAATGGTCGTGCATGTGTTTCCATTTCTCGTGCCAGTTATGACCGCCTGTTGGAATAATCCATCCGAAGGACAGGTTGTTAGACTCCGCGGCTGATGACCTTTAAAATTTTTTTGAACGGGAAAGTGATCACAGCGCAAAGCAGGCAAATCACTGAGGAGCATGAGTCGGATGTAGCAGAATATATAGAAGTTTGGAATATAGCGAATAGCTTGCCTAAATGTCGTGAAGAAGCTCGGGTATAGCGAATACTTTAAAACGAGCACGCTACAGCGAAATGATTGTGCAGAAGCGTTTGCAATGTCTTTCGTGGATTTCGTGCAGTGGCGAAGCAGATGGCTAGGATTTTGAAAAGCTGTTAGAAACTCCCTTATACAGCAACTCGGTGTTTTTTGTTTATGAGTTGCTCAGGTCTCTAAATGCTCGTGCAATCATTTTTTTTCTCTTTATTTTTTAGCGAGGGAGGAGGAGTCAGAGAAGTACAATAGTGCTGTTTTCTTTAAAATATTACACACCAGATTAAAGATTAAAGAGTCCCAGAGAGGATTACGATAGTGAACTGAGCAAGCCCGTACGTATTCATCTCGCGGCATGTGCAGCGCTTAGGCGGAAATGTAGAAGAAAAAGGAAGCACACATGACAGGACTGAAAGAAGATTTTGCTCACTGTGTGCGTTGCTGAAGAAATAAATAAGCAGATATGCCGGCCGAAACTTTCGCGCGACTTGCATAACTCGCCTCCTCCGACGTTGATTTCCCTCGGAACTTGCTAGCCTTGACAGAGGCCTCGTCTTCCGCCAGTTTCATCATGGCAAGAAATCATAAACCTGTCGACTGTTTCCGGCCATGCCGGGCGTGAACGCATCCGATAAGGATAACATAAAAAGAAACGCTCAGAGGAGGAACTCGTTGGTGGCGCCTATGTGCCGTTTCATTTTCTCCTCACTTTCAGTTGTGGAGAGTACGTAGACCGCGCGAATTTGCTTCATCCATGTCCCGAATTCATGAAAACATGTCGAACTTAGGAGATTAGACGACGAAGTGGTGGTTGTGCTTAGCGCTTGCAGCTCTCGCTTAATTAGCAAGGCACGGCAAGTACGGCTCATAGACCGTGTACTTGATGACGTTCTCATAAAAAGTGCACCGAGAGGGCCTATAGACAGCGTGTTGCGAAGGATAACTCAGGCAAAGTTTCGTGTGACCAATCTCTGTAGTACGCCTAATCTGCTCTTCGAAGAACACATTTCATGGACGAGAAATAGCAGGTGCATTGAATTAGGTCTCTCCTAGACCCTTTGCTCTGTGCTGCTGTGAACAAATGCAAAGCCCATCTCAACAACGTAGTGCTGGAGGTGCAGTTTAGGGGGCAGCCTGCGCTGTGGCGGAAGAAAGTGGATTCGAGCTTGCCCCAGCCGATAGCAATGCATCGTCGTCGTTTTGCTAAGATTTTATTAGTGCTTACATTGACATGTACGGTGTGCTTATCCTCCAACAAAAAGTGGTCCAAACGGAAGACAAAATGTCCGATCCTTGAACGCTGTTATTGCAAGTTGAAGAAGGAGGGCGCCTTCGCGTGGTGCACGAACATCCCCAACGCGAGCGAACTCGATTCTGATATGGCCAAGCTGCAGGGCGTCATCTTGAGAAGACTGTTGTTATTGAACATCGACATCGCCGATCTTCCAGTCACCTGGTTTCGAAACCACACGGTGATGTTACTAGATATCCATCGCTGCCCTCTGCGCGACATCAATGAAACAGCGCTTAGTGGCATAAAACAGTTACTGCACATACAACTGGATGAGAACGAGCTAGAGAGTGTTCCCGCTAGCTTGACCACCGCGGAGCATTTACTTTGTCTCGAGATCACAAGGAACCTGATTAAGCACCTCGAAGGCACGCTGAGACTGCTGCAGTTGACGGAGCTTAATTTGAGCTACAACAAAATTGAGACAATAAGCGAAGATTATCTCTGGGGCTTGCCAAACCTCGAGCACTTTTTTTTGTCCTCCAACAAGATCAAGCACCTGCCGCGGAATCTTTCCAGAAACACAACGCGGCTGAAAAGCATCAAGCTTAATAACAACCACCTTTCGTCGATAGACGGCGTGTTTGATCAGCTGCACCACTTGCAGGTGAGGATATCTTTATAAGTCATTAGGATTTTCGACGTCACATGTTATAACCTGAGTGACTGTGTTGTTGTGTTTGCTTTGCACGAGGCACACATTTAAACATCTTGCGGTCTTCAGACGAACCCGCCGTGGTGGGTTAGCGGCTATGGTGTTGCGCTATAAAGTTCGAGGTCGCGGGATTGAATCCCGGCCGTGGCAGCCGTACTTAAATGGGGGCGAAATGCAAAAACCCCCATGTTTCATTCCTTAGGTGTTTCAAATTAATCCCGAGTCCTCCACTATGGTGTGCCTCGTAATCAAATCGAGGTTTTGGCGCGTAAAACCCCAGGTAGCACAAACGAGAAAGAAGGTTTTTTTAGCGTTTATCCGAGAAGATAAAAACAGTTTAGTGAAGACACGAGTATGACGACTTCATTCGTAAAACGTCGTATATGCTTGAAAATGACCAGCTTAATTCTTTTTCTGAGCGGATCTAGAATAGTCCTTCAAAACGTATTGAAAAAGCTGCCCTGCAAATAGGATTGGGAAAGACACAAATGATCCGTTTGCCAGAACTATTCGTATACGATTCCTAGGCGCTTTTAAGACGTTGTCAAAGAGCTGGCGTAGAAGTGGTGTTGAAAGGTTTGCGACAACCTGAAAGTTGTTTTCGCGGGTACCAAATGAGTTAAGGCGTCGGTCTCTAGTGCAACAAAGCTCCTGGTGCAATGCCAAGCACTGTTGCCAATATGGGCCAAAGCATCTCTTAACAAGTCACATGAAGATGTATATGTCCGCAAAACTGAGTCCGGAATGCCACCTTTAGTATGCAGCAACTATGTTTACAAATAAAATGGGAATGACATTTCACTAAGAAAAAAATGGGCGCGTCTTGACAAGTGAATTTCTACGAAGAGCGCATGAATTGAGAAAGTTGTGACAAAGCAACACATTATTGAAAAAGAAGTACTTACGCAAGGTTTAAGAAAAACGTGTGATAAATGCAAACTGAATCAACCTAAAAGCACACAAACAATTACTAAATCTCTCAGAAGCAATTCCTAATGAACTCGCAACTGAAGAACATTGTCTCGAACATGCACAACCACAATTCGTAATAACACGCAAAATGATGAACAGAAATGCACGGAGTGTGCCATTTATTTAGCACAGTAAAGAGCAGATGCTATCAGATAAACAGACTAGACCTGTTTAGAAATTGGTATCACAGCAACTGCAGAAAGTAGACTGAAAAATGCGAGATTATCGCATGGTAGCTGCCTCCAAACACTGTTATCAATTATCCAAAAGTTTGGAAAGAAGACAAGAAGGAATAACGACCCATACCGTCAAATAACTATCCTGTGACAAAAACCCAAAAATTTTAACGTGTCAAAATTGAAAATATTGCCTGGGACACATAGGAAGATACTGCGAGAATTAAAAGAACCATAATACCAAGAAAGCAACAGTCAAGTGAAAAGGGGAAATCAGTGTAACAAATGAACACCACTGTAGAGTGGTGTGCGGTGAGATTGACTTATGCTACATAAATAAAATAATCCTAGCACTCTAGTACACAAGGAATGAATGCGTGTGCCTCATATTAGAAACTTATTAGAAACCTGGAAATGAACTGGAATGCACTGGAAAATGCACTTGAGTAACCAAGGAGGAAATGCGCGCAATAAATACGAATCGGTGTACTTAAAACATTGTACAAGGGGCACATACGTACCACACTGGCAAAATAGGTGTAAAGTCGCATTGAATCATTTGCAAGCCTGTGCATACGACAGACAGTACGCTGCTATGCTGCACCTTGCACACATCTCTAGTCTCCGAAATTAAAAAAAAAAGAACACTCTGAATGACAAACGGTTACCACACATGTAGCCTTGAACAAATGCTTTACCAATTCACCCCAACTTTACATCAAAAAATATTTGGCACACAGTCCAGGCAGAGTTCCATTGATCAACAGCTTGGGAGCGCATCGTTCAACATTCTGCCTGCTCGCAAAGGAACTGCCATACATGCTGGCACTTGAAGTCTTTTCATTGTAGACACACTTGCTGCCCTAGACAGGCATGCCTACCTATTTTCACTGGTGCTCCATTTTGTCGAAGTTGACACGCATTCTGCACTACACTCGTATAGCTGAAATGTTTTGAATGCGGATGCAGTGGCTTCGCCAGAAAGACTTGCCCACATACCACCCTTGGCATATATATATATATATATATATATATATATATATATATATATATATATATATATATATATATATATATATATATATATATATATATATATATATAATTGAAAGGTGGTCACCCGATAAACAAGTACACGTGTCGTATATGCACGTGCTCTTCACTTCGTAGCACTGAACTTTAAGCGCCTGGCTAGGCAAGTGGGCAGGCCTGCAGATTTTTTCAAATTTTTTCACCTTGTAATGAAACAAATAATAGCACAGTTAAGCTACAATGTGAAAGCCATGCTAAATTTTATTCTGACTTTGGAACTGGCATGTACACAAAATATGCAACTACAACGCTGTAGATCATAAAAATAAACGTAAGCGACGCTAGCTATAAAATATTATTGAAAAAGTTGTTATGAACAGGCTGTTCAATGAAACGAGCACATCATACGTAGATTCTACATGAATTATAACAAGCATTTCAACTGAAATTAGCGGCAGCTTATAGATTGAGAATGCAAATTGCGTTCACTTGCCTTTCCTGTGCTAGCAATCTGAGTGCTTAAACGAGATTTGGAGAACGTCCTTTAAACCAGATAAAGCAATATGCTCCAATTTGTTCACGTGTTCTCCCGCCCTTTCACCAGGGACCACTATGTTGCTGCCAGTAAATGATCAATGAGCTCTTGCACGATTTAAAGCCACTGTGCGCTTAAGGCATTATCACGTTTATGTCATCTGTCAACCGCTGAGTACCATTCAAGACAGCATACTAAGTTACAATGCATTAGTCTGATACTGCTGCATGTACTGGCACAGTGTCACCTTGTAATCACTCTTTATACTTACGACCTCCAGGCAGGAACGAATCTCTACAATTAATCATGCACGAATAAATACCGCAGTGCCATGGATAAAATGGTTATGCATATAAACCATATGACAAGGACTCTAAGCAGCAAATGCTTCGTATTTTTACCCGTCGCCTTACTTTGTACACTGACATGCCTAAATAGAGGTTTCTCTGTCTTACGTAGACAAAAACCAAGAACCACGGCATGCCCAGTTGTGGTAAGTGCAGGAACAGCGCTCCGATCGAAAAGAAAAAAGCGCGAGCACTTCTCAATTTCCGTGCGTTCACGTGGTACAAGCAGGAACTCTGCAGGCGGCTGACTAAGGGCCGCAGAGGCCGCGCAGCGTGGAGAGCAGTACCATGTCACAAACTGCAAGTAATAGTGACTACTTGGAATAACATGACGCTTTATGCCAAGGGGATTCACGACTCACGAATGCAGTATCCACTAGCGCGTTACGCAGAGTATATGCGGTATATATTCGCGAACTAGAAAAAACTATAAGAACAAAGCAACGCGCAGCTCAAAATATTGCTACTATTCCGAGGCGCCAAAGAAAATCGAATTCGGCCGTCTCGTGTCAGACACGAAGTTCCTCTTGAGCGACCGTGTGTGATCCGGACTGAGTGACCGTCAGCGAATATAGAGCAGGCAACTGTTACCCCGTCGGCGATATCCACTGTGCACATTCTCTTCTTCTCTTAATCTTTCCCTCCCATTTCTCCTTCCCCCAATATAGGGTAGCCAACCGAGTTCAGTCCTACTTAAGTTCCCTACCTTTCGTTTACTCCTTTCTCTCTCTCTCCCTCTGCTATCGCAATCGATGCTTCGCCTTCCGGGCGAAGCTGCGACTTTTTTGCGGTACAAGATAGCAAACAAAAGTGCGTGAGTAGTATGGTTGCAATGGTAAAAGCGATAGTACTATAACAAGTTTTTGTTTGATGTGGTTTTAGCAAGCGGCTGCCTTAGACCAATTTTAAAGCCGTTTTATGTGAAAATACTGTGAATGGCGGTCGCCTACCTTTTCCATATTTGGAAATATCTTGATTGAGCGCTTGCTTTTGGTTATTTCTGCCAGGACTCCCAAATTATCGTATGGTAACGTGTCTCACCTTAAATGAACCATTATTACGTTTTTAATACACATGGGCTGCCTTAAAGCTCGCAAAAAACTCGTAACACTTTACACTCCTCGCAAGGCCCAAAAACGTAGTTTCATGGTAAATATCGCTAATAAACTACTGCATGTACCCGCATGATTTCTAGATATTATGGACATTATTATATTTAGTTCAGGCTCCTAGCATTGCTTTGGCGGATTTGTATGCAGCAAATTGATTTTTGATAAAGAACCAATACAGTTAAAATGACCTTGCGCGACCTCGCTGAAACCATCCTATACGTACAATGCCTCGCATTAAGGGTGGGCGCACACATAATCTAGCTGACGACAAAGAAAGAATTTACGGGGCACGTTCATCCCCCAAAATTCGCTGAGTGTCTCTTATCGTACTGAAACGCTTTGGCGCAATAAAATTATAAAATATTTTTGCAAGCGTTGAAGAAAAGCCTCAAGAAAGGAAAAAGTATCGCGCCCCAATTATCATGGGCGTTTGCGGGCATCTTATAAGGCCAGGAAAACATTTTTCATCAAGCACGCATAGAGGGACAGAAAGATGTATAGGGAATTTTTCAAGAGCGCCTACAACTTCTGGATTGACAATATTGGTCTGATTATAATATTTGTGAAGTGAACTACATAATACTGACTGATAGTCACTTAAGTGTCTTACGTGGTTTGAGTGCGAAAGCATTGTGACTTCTTTGAGTTACTCTGAGTTATCACCATTACTTACTTTTTAAGTAGTACAACGTTTTGCGTTCCGTCGTTCGATTTATTTTCCCTACGTTCTTTAATCACCAGACCAGAACCATTCCGTACTCATCGCTAGGTGGCTGCTTGTTCATATTGGGATTGCTTCATTATGCTGCATGACGTGACACGTTAGGTCATATATGAGCGTCTTGGAGTCAATTTCACTCCCAGGTATCACGTGACCATGATGCGTGACGTTATTCATCGTCACGCGTCCTTAACATCTCTACCTTAATCCACCTTAACCAACCTTAATCCACCCTTCTCTAATTTTTACCAACCTTATTCCGCCTTAATCAACTTTGATTAACTTTATTTCATCTTCATTGACTTCACTTTTATTCACTTCACCTTAAGTCACCTTCCACTAACATAAGTCACCTTCCTCTAATGTCTTAGCCAAACGGCCGTGACATAACGTGTGCTGTGACTCACTCACTAGGCACCTCTTCACGGCAGGTCCACACTAGGAAATCCGGCGTCTACGGCGATGGGAATTCTCCTGCCGCCGACATTCGCGCCTTGCAACTGCTGGCCCAGAGCGCCGCGGGATAGAGATACAGAGCCATCTGCCGTGTAGGAGCAAGTGCGGCATATCCCGGATGTTCTCGCGACACGAAACTATAGTCGGATGCAACTTTATAAGAAAGGGGAGGCCCCGCCCAGATGACCGAAGTGCGACGTCGGATTGCCTCCGCGACCGAAATAATCCCGCTCAAAAAATCGTGATTCTGAAACGCGCAATTCTCGGTATAAAAAAGACTTTTATATTTTGACGACTGCTTTTGTAGAGCTCTCTACAGCACATGACGGATATAACCCCGGGCCTTCCACAACGCTGCCCGTCGTCTGCTGTTTAGCTGCAAGTGACAAAAGTAGAACGAGCAGCTCTGCATGGCTTTTGCGCTTGTTTACATGTACACGGCACATTTGCTACTCCTGTTGCGAGCTTCAAATGAATCAGTTGATATTGAACAAGTATTTATTGAAGGAGGAGGAGGAGACAAAGGAGAGGAAAGACAGGGAGGTTAGCCAGTGTAAGTACCGGCTGGCTACCCTGTGCTGAGGAAAGGGGTAAAGGGAATAAAAGGAGAAAGAAGAAGAAGAGGAAAAAAAGAAAATTCACACAGTAACGCGAAAATACGCGCTACAACGTTCAAAGGTGGTCGCACAATTCGCATGTCCTTGAAAACTTCAACAAAGCCCTTAAGGCCTTGAGTGCCGAAGCCCGTCTGGACCAATGTCCTAGAGCTTTTTCCTCTGTAATGGGGCGATTGTCCAGTTTTGCGAGAGCGGTCACGAGGACGTTTCTTCGCACTGCGTAACGGGGACAGTCACAAAGGAGGTGTTCAATCGTCTCCTCGCAGCCGCAGGTGTCACAAGTAGGGCTGTCGGCCAGTCCAATGCGGAATGAATAGGAATTCGTGAATGCCACGCCGAGCCACAGGCGGCACAGAAGTGTTGCTTCCGCTCGTGGCAACCCTGGTGGTAGGCGGAGTTGCAGACGTGGATCCAATTTGTGGAGACGTGCGTTCGTGAATTCACTGGTGTTCCACAGATTCTGTGTAAGCCCGCGGGCGAGGGAGCGAAGACTTGCGGCTGCATCTGTTCTTGACAGCGGTATGGGTATAATCTGGGCGCCATCATGAGCCGACCGGGCAGCGTCATCCGCACTGTCATTTCCTGAAATTACACAGTGACCCGGTATCCACTGGTAGATGATGTTGTGTCCCTTGTTGACTGCGTGATGGTGGAGTAGTCGGATGTCTGCGACTAGTTGCTCATTTGGTCAATGGTTGAATGGGGACATCAGACACTGAAGAGCTGCCTTTGAGTCACATAAGATGGACCATGAATGTGATGATTTGTGAGCAATAAACTCCAGAGCAGCACGGATAGCTGCGAGTTCTGCAGCCGTCGATGATGCAATGTGAGATGTCTTGAACTTGAGGGTGACGCACTCTGCGGGAATCACCACTGCTCCAGCTGAACTAATAGAGGATACAGAACCGTCTGTGTAAACGTGGATGCGTCCTCTGTGCTGTTCATGTAGCACTGAAAGCACGGTTTGTTTGAGGGCGAAAGTTGACATCTCTGTTTTCCTTTTGATACCGGGAATAACAAGAAGAGCCTGGAGTGGATGGAAGCACCACAGCGGTTGAGATGGTCGTGCTGCAGGCGTGAAGTTTGACAGTAAAGTTCCATGGTTGGCAGCAATAATCTTGCTAAACGCTAAACGAGGTCGAGCGGCAGGAAGGGAGGCATGATGATGCGATAGAAGTCAGGCGAAGTGCCTGATATGCATCCTTAAAGTGTGGACTTGAAGATACGTGTTGATGGGGTAGTCATGCGTGATGGCTATTGTTGCTGCCGTGGACGCACATCTGGGAAGACCAAGGCAAATTCGCAGAGCTTGAGCTTGTACAGATTGGAGGGTACGGAGGTTGGTCTTGCCGGTCCCACCCAGGACAGGTAAGCTATAGCGCAGGAGACCGAGGAACAGTGCGTTATATAGTTGGAGCATCGCACTCACAGACGCACCTCATGACTTTCCCGCAAGAAATCTGAGCACGTGGTTTTTCATGACTAATTTTCTTTTTAGCTAGGAGATATGAGGACTTCAGGAAAGGTCTCGATCTATTATCACTCCTAGAAAGCGGTGCGTCTTCTCCTGGGCAATTGGCTGTCCATTAACTCTGATAACGTACGGTTTCATTGCTTTACGCGTGAAAGCGACTATAGAGCACTTCTCGCAGGACAGCTCCAGATCTCATGCTCGAAGATAACCTGATGTTAGTGTGGCCGCTTTTTGAAGTCTGGCGCGCACCTGAGGACGCGTCGCTCCTGATGACTAAATGCATATATCGTCTGCATAGCTCGACACATGGACGGATTCCAGAAGGGTATGAAACAGGTCGATGAGCACCAGGGTAAATAGAGTGGGGCTCAAGACTCCGCGTTGCGGTACGCCTCGGTAAGTGTTCCGTTGTAATGATGCAACGGAACATGTGTGTTTGCACAAAGAATGACCTGTCCTTCAAGAAGCTGGATATCCACCGAAAAACAAGGCCGCCTAGGCCGACATCACCCAAGGCGTCCAGGATGGCTTGATGGGTTACGTTGTCATATGCGCCTTTAACCTCCAGGAACATCGCCGCTGACAGTCTCCTGAGGCTTTTTTCCGTGCTGAACAGACGAGACAAGATCTATGACGTTGTCTATAGAAGAGCGTCCGCGTCGAAAGCCTGCCATAGCGCCAGGATATAACTTGTAATGTTCTAGATACCACTCTAGACGCGTCAGCACTATCCTCTCCATCACCTTTCCTAGACAACTGGCCAGAGCAATGGTGCGATAAGACGCCACGTCTAGGGGTGATTTACCTGGCTTGAGCAAAGGCACAAGGCGGCTGGACTTCCATGCAGCTGAAACTTCTCCTTCACGCCATGAATTATTGTACACGTCCAGAAGTGCATGCCGGGCTGTATGACCGAGGTTTCCAAGAGCTGCGTATGTCACCCCGTCAGGCCCAAGCTATGAGGAACGTCTGCACGCTGCCAACGCCGTCTGCAACTCCTCGATGGAACACAGATTGTCCATACGAGAATCCCCCGAGATTGGAACATCATGGGGATCACGTGTAGCGAACGATGGCGGTAGACCAGCAACCTTGAAACAGAAGTCCTCCGCTACGTCGATTTCTCTGCAACCTTGGTAGAGAGCCAGGCATTTGAAGGGCTGGCGTTGTTGCGGTGACGTTCGAAGACCACGCACTGTTCTCCATATATGTGACAGGGGTTTATGCGGATCAAGGGCATCACAGAAGGTTTTCCATCTTAGAGACTGCAGGGAATTGATCCGACGCTGGATCTTCTTCTGTATGCGTCTCGCCTCCCTTAGGTCGTAGATGGACTTGGTGCACCTGTACCTTTTTTCCGCGCGACGGCAGATTGCTCGAAGCCGC
Organism: Dermacentor albipictus; assembly: GCF_038994185.2. Classification (NCBI taxonomy): domain Eukaryota; kingdom Metazoa; phylum Arthropoda; class Arachnida; order Ixodida; family Ixodidae; genus Dermacentor; species Dermacentor albipictus. Next base: position 90,737,603 of record NC_091827.1, on the reverse strand, counting down.
TCCAATTCTGCTTCGAATTCAGAAAATTTAAGAATAGGCCTAAAAGGTCTTGTGGCTTCTTGAGCAGCGGCGTTAATTAGCTTCTCGATGAGGCCAGGAAGACAGTGCCGGATCTCTTGGCAATTCTTCTGCATGAGCAACGTGTATTTAGGTCAGTCGATGTGATGAAGAACTGCAGTAGGGTGTGACTTGCGTATGCCGTTGATTTTAACATATGTTGGAACGTGGCCGCTACCATGCGTTTCCTTGTCCGCGAACCATTTCACACTGGCACTGAGGCATCTTGAAACAAAAGTCAAGTCCAGGCAGCTGCTGTATGTCAATCCGCGCAGAAAAGTGGGACTGCCATCATTTAGGCAGCAGAGCTCATGGTCCGACGCGAAGTTAAGTACACGTCTTCCTCGACAGTCCATCTTTAAGCTTCCCCATAGCGGATGATGAGCATTGAAGTCGCCGGTAATAACCCATGGTCCAGGTGTCGCTGTTAAAATTGCACCTAGTCTTGCGCTGTCAAATCGACTCGAAGGTGAAATGTAGGCACCTATGAGCGTGAGTGCGACGTTCTTGCATATTATAGTCAAACACACATACTGATTGTCGTCATCGGGTGCCACTGGGTGCAAAACATATGTGAAATCGCATCTGATATAAACGATGACTTTGCTGTGGTCGGTACAGGTGGCAGACATGAAAGCTTCATGTCCTGATAGGCGGATGGCGCTCTCAACGTTTGGTTCACAAATGACGATTACTGGAAATTTGTTCTTAAAAACAAACGGACGAAAGTAAAAAAAAATGCGCGATTTAATGTCTCTGACATTCCATTGGAAGATAGAAGCTTCCTTGACCTCTTTAAGGAACGAATGCAGAGGAGCAGCCATGGTGGTTCTCAAGACCGGACTGTACCGGATACAGGGCATCCAGTATTTGAAGTGCGCCTCGAGCCTCCGGAGTGTGCATGGCGGTCAGTAGTGCTCGTAGCATGTTCATAAGGGCTCTTATCATGGTGACAACTTGTTTGTCGTTGTCTTGGTTGCTGACAGAAGGTGAAGCATGATTCGGCGAGCGTGCTACATCTTGTCGCTCCGCTGGTGCATCTAGCCGTGGCAATGGCGGCCACTAGCTCCTCGCTTGAGGCAATGATATTGGAGACTTTCTGCTGAGGAATCTCATTGCTGCTATTTCTAGTTGTATGCGAAAGTTTCTGGAGTGTCAGTGGGCGCGGTGCATCCTTAGCAATAGCAGTGGCTTTCCTGGATCTCCGGCGACGTGAACGTCAACGTCGCACCTTAGCGGCAGCCTCCCTGTGCGAGGAACCATCCCTGACCATTTGCCTCAAGACATTCGCCTCATTTTTCACATGTGGGCAATTCTCCGAAGTTGCATCGTGAGAGCCCTGACAATTGGCGCACTTTTGGTTTTCTGCACGACAGGTATCGGAGCTGTGCGACCCAGAGCACCGTGAGCACTAGGCAGCGTTTGTGGCAACCACACTAACGTGCCCTATCCTTTGACATTTCCTGCACTGAAGCGGCTTTGTCACAAAAGGCCGTACAATGTGTCGAAAGTGACCGACCTTGACGTGGGACGGTCCTTTGAAAGTTAACTTGACACACTGCGAGTTTCCCAGGCGACGGACTTGCAATATGGCAATTCCCTCTGTCGCCGGCTTGATGAGTATATGCAGGTCAGCATCGCTTATGGAATTATCTACGTCATGCACAACGCCGGCCGTAGAATCATGATGGTCGTGTTTATAGCAGCGTACGTTGATGCTATCCAGCACCTTAACGTTGCTCAGAATGTCTAGCGCGCTGCGGTTTGTGACATCTATAGCGAGGATGTTCTTATGGGCGTTGATCCTTATGTCTTTGATCTGACCCGGAACAAGTTCCTCGAGCGATACAGATGTGGCTTGGCGGTTGATCCGGTTTAGATTGCCGCTAGCAGCCACAGGCACATATAAAATGCTGAGGTCTGATGTCTTTCGCGTCGCGATCACAGTTGCCTTACTTGTGGAACGAGACGTCCTGACGCGTCTTCTCTTTGCTTTGAGCTTCGCTACGGGCACGAAGTCGCTGTCATCCGAGGTTTCATTACTGGTCCCTGAGTAGATCACAGTGTCCTCGCTGTCGGCGTCACTCAGGCGACTAGACCGCTTTCTCGGTGCGGTCGCTGTTGATGTAGGAGGACCAGGAACCTCTCCAGGCGACTCCACGTCCATCGCCGTAGTTAAGGGAGCGGCGTCTCCCACAAAGTAGCTTCAAATTCTCAGAGACAAAAAGGCAGCGTTCCACAGAGGACACTTCGTCGTCGTCTCTCCTTAAATAAATGCATTTATCGCAACCGCTACAAACTCAAGATGCTCGGTGTCAGCGAAAGCACAGTGTTCAAGGTGAGGAGTGAGGTCAAAGCTTCGCATATTTTGGGTGGCAAGCTGTCGACGCCCTCGCGAAAGCGCCCACGAAATGCGGAGAAAAGAAGACGCAGCACGAAGTATTACATGTTGTGCGCGCCGAGGTCGTGTGCACGAGTTCTTTCGCCGCAACGAGATACCGACGGTCGAGAAGATCACTAACGCGTTCTCCAAGCGTATATGGTGTTATGTTTGTGCCCTGGGATTTGCCTGACGGAAGGCCAGTGCTATGGTGTGTCGACCGTGGAGGCAGCATTCATCCTCGCATGGTGCCAGCTTCTGGCACACGACTACGTGCGCGACTCAGGTTTCCTCGCGGCTGCACGGCGTCCACGATGGAAGCGGCCACCGGATCACGGACTGCTATTCTGCCCCCTTCCCGTGCCGGCACCAGTGCAACCCTAACTGCTTTGTCCGGTGTCTCTCCCCCCCCTACGAACGACTCCTGTTGTGTATCGGACGGTTTCCAAAGGAGGGCTGTGTTTCAACCCCATGCCTTGCAGTTGGTTCCATTTGTCCTATGCGGGCCATAAAACTTCCCCGGCGCATCAATCTGACCGACCGCCAGATCGGCCCGACGCCGCAGCGCGGTTCGAGGAAGTGCGCTTTAGAAGCCGTTGTTGATGAAACGGCAGCAATCAACGCGAAAATGACAGCCACTGTTGGCAGCTTGCATGCAAAGACATATTAATGTGGTGGCATTGTTTATTTTGGTTACCTGGACCAGGAAAGTAATGCGAATAAGAGAGTAATAATCAAACATCATTAGCTTAGTTAGGCCCAAAATACTCAGTCGGGTAGCTATTAATAGCAGTAGTCGAGGGCACGCTTGAAAGGCACCATTAGCAGTCTGCACGTCAAAGTGCAGTCAAGCCGTCACCACTGTTCGTGAAACGGCAGCAGTAAACGCGAAAATGACAGCCACTGTTGGCAGCTTGCATGCAAAAGAACATTCATTCATGTGGTGGCATTGTTTATTTGCGTTAGCTGGCCCAGGCAAGTAATCCGAATAAAAGAATAATTATGAAACATCATTCGTTTAGTTAGGCTCACAAAACTCACTTGGGTAGCTATTAATAGCAGTAGTCGAGGGCACGCTTGAAAGGCACTATTAGCAGTCTGCACGTCAAAGCGCAGTCAAGCAGTCGCCACTGTTGGTGAAACGGCAGTAATCAACGCGAAAATGACAGCCATGTTGGCAGCTTGCATTCAAACGAACATTCATGGGGTGGCATTGTTTATTTGCGTTATCTGGTCCAGGCAAGTAATGCGAATAAGAGTATAATTATCAAACATCATTAGCTTAGTGAGGTCCAAAATACTAATTCGGGTAACTATTAATAGCAGTAGTCGAGGGCACGCTTGAGAGGCACCGTTTACAGTCTGCACATGAAATCACAGTCATGCCGCAGCCATTGTTGTATTTGTTTATCGGACGGGGCAAGTAACACCAAGGTAAGCACAATTATTCACCCTGAATAGCTCTGCTAGCATTGTTTGTACTAAATAATGCTGAGTGAAGATGAATGCGTTTTATTGAGGCAATTACTGAATTCATAAGCCATCGGAATAGCGATCGCCGGCCAGGTTCAGACAATGATATTTGTGAAGTAATAAATGGCGAAAGTTGCAAAAGCTCTCAGTGCACCGCTTTGCTGGGCTCCATTCAGTGATAAATGTCGGCAATGACGAAAACGTCAGACAGGAAATGACACCCTATTGCACAATGTTATTCGTGTTGAAAATTTTTACCATCATATGTGATGGGCAGCAAAGCCGTCTGTTTACTAAGACTGAATGCATGAAAAATGCAACAGCATAGCAAGGTGTTGTTTCGCAATATGCAGCCTTTCATGTGCACTTTTGGGGAGCTGCCACATGCCCTGATGCATAAACATGAACAGAGGTAAGAGGCAAAGTTACTGTGCAACCCACATGACTCTATTAAGAAAATGTATCTCTAAGCTTTTCTGTTTTCATAGGCGATCAAAATTTGTCTTGAGCAAGTTGGTTAATTATATTGCAGCAGCAACCCAAGAAGCAAGGACAGAAAACACAGCGAGTAGGCAGATTGAGAAGCGAGTAGGCAGATTGCGAAGACGAGGTAGACCAGTGAGAAAGGTTTTAATGAGATGGAAGAGGCCAGCCTTGCAGTGTGCAGGAGTTAGTGCTTTGAATGAGATTGGTTATTGAAAATGTGTAAAGACTTTGCCGAAAGAAAAGTAACAAAAACAAATGGTAATATAAAACAAAAGGACAGAAATAAGAGTAAGCGCAAACACGCATGGAAGCAGGCACGTAATAACACACACACGTGAAAACTGAGAAAAACTCAAATATAAAGAAATGTGGGAAATAAAAAAAAATTGAGAAACGCAAGAAAACATACACACATTTACAAACAGAGGCGGGTAGAGGTATTATAGGAGCAGGTTCACAAGCTGCTGTGCCTATCTTCTTGTATGTTTCTTTAACCGTTCTTCTTTAATTGCAACATATCACGAGAATCGAAAAGTAGCGGGAATTACTATGTTGTGGGAAACCTTATCGGGCACTGGCAACACAACGTATGCTTGATTGTGCCACAGCACGCATTCTACAGCTAGCGCGGGCGGTGAGCACTGGTGGAAAGCAATCAATCGACGGTGCTCCACAACGCTGGAATGCCGCCGTTAGACGCTCATTGCTGACAACGATCGTTCACGCTTAGTTGACGGCGACAAATCTTTGCGTTGGAGGCTTCTTTTGTAAATATTTTCTGTTGAGACGCTCCTAGGTTTGTTTCATTCGCACACGCTTTTCTCATTTCTCCTGAGAATGGTTTTGCTCCATCACTTCACCCCGTCCGACGAGAAACGCAGCGACACCGTACACGAACACACCTGCCGCTTACAGTAGGCACCAGACTTTGGCAAACTTTTCTCTTCGTAACTTCACTCGGGAGCGAAATAAAAAAGACATGGAACAAACAGGCAGGATGTGTGTTTGCAGCGGTCGCCGTGGGATTCTGTTTTCAGGCAAAGCGTAGCGCAGCGTCAGCGATGCTCGCTGCAATGTTTCATCGCCGGATCGCGGCTTGGAATAAAGGCACGCGGCACAAATGCCGCATCGTAAGCTCGCAGTAATATTTCCGGCATGATAGACAATCACAAAAAGTTTGGGAATTCACTGTGACGAGGCGTTGACGCACACAGCTGACGTGACCTGGCCCAGTTCGAAGCCCGGGCGGCCATCTTCTCCGACGGCGGGGTCACCGGCCGTCCGGCTCATGACGTCGGTCCCGAGTGCGTGCCCACTGGTGGATGCTCGTGCGCCTCGTAGGAGTAAACGCCCCCCTTTTCCCTACCTCCCTACCTTTCCTTTATCATTCGCTCTCTCTCTCTCTCTCCCTTTTTTCTAAAGTTGTATCCGACTGTAGAGGGTACTAGAATGGGGGAGTTGGGTCCAGCGCAACGAGACGTTCATGTGAGGGGTTGCCAGTCGTTTGTGCGCAGGCGCGAGTAAGAGCGGGCGCGAGAGATAAAATCTGGGGGCCTTTGCTGCTCGAATATATGACTGCCTGCAGTGCCTAGGTACTACGGAGGAGGTTTTTTGCGCGTGTTGTAGGCGATTGTCCCCAGACGTTCCGGTATTGTGGAGTGAGGTCGAGTTGAGCAGGAGACACACGGTACGATTCGGCGTCCAATCCGACGTGCGACGCTGCATGCTCTGGTAATGGCTCCGGCATGCGGGACACGACGATTCGGGCCACACGGTACGTGCATCCGAACGAGCGAGCGGCGCGTAAGCTCCACCCAGATCCAGCGCCCCAGCTTGTACGCTTAGACGACTTCATGTCTACGTCGAAAAACGCAATATAAACAACTCTGCACAACAGTGCTTCGCTTTACCCGAGCACTGTCAATAAAATTATGCCCCTGCGAGTGACAGAACACGTCACCACGGCGCGCTGTTCACTGACGGCTCCGCTTGATAGCCAGCAATGGGGCCGGTAGGCCCACCTAGGCGGACGCCGCAACCGACGGCGCTTGCGATCCAGCCCGAGTTCGCCGAAGAGCGCCTATTATTGCCCAAAACGATTAACAAAGTACACTTATGTCGCCCGTAAATTAATGCAATTGGTTTACTCAAAGCAGTCGTTGCGAAGGGCAAACGTGCAAGCGAAGCGAGCAGCTCGCTCAGACGGTCGGTGTGTGCTGTCTGCCTGCGAAATGCCCTCGCATCGAGGCACCCGATCTCGCCAGTAGCTTAGTGCTAGTGTACTAGGCGCTGCTTTACAGAACAGGCACACGTTCGACATAATTTTACTGAACTGGTAACTATTTCGTGACGGAAACAATCTGCAGCCGGCATGAAAAAAAGAAAGACTCCGAGAAACCGGCCCGCCGGCCCGCCTCTGTGGAGGGAACGTCAGCGGTCGTCACATGCCAGCCACGCTGTCATTGGCTGCGGCCAAACGACGGTGCGGTTGTCGGATTTGTCGCATGCGGGACGTCCGAACCGGCGCTTCGGGCTCGTACATGGTCGATCCGCCCGTCCGTTCCGCCCTATAGCCCGCTCGCGTGCGGAAGCCCAAAAGGCGGAAGGTGTGGCAAAATTCGATGCACGCTCAATCCGCACGAGCGGATCACAGGCGCACTCCTATTGGGCGACGCGGCATGTGGACAGCTGGCAACCATTCGGCGGAGCAAAGGTGTTCAAGGTTGGCAACGACCTTTGACAGCAGACGACTCTGGCATATTTTTGCAGATGTGATTTCAAGTTTCCGCGTTCTGGTGAAAATGCGACTCTAGGCTGCCACATTCTGTTCTGCAGCCGTATGTGTTGCATTGGCACCGTCATCCTTCTTCGAAATATTGCACAGTCGTCTTATCTGCGCCACTTTTTACAGATGTATTGCAATCGCATCACGTCGCAGCACGCGACGTATTCTCGGATGATTACTTTCAGTGCGCGCTGCCTTGGCTGGTTGAACAAAACCTCTCTAATTATCCAACCTGACGCGTTCTGCGTCACGCGAAACTTATAGTGTCGCCGGAAGCGCGGGGGCACGGTTTCTGTAGTGCTACTGACAGCTTGCAAGAATACGGAACACACGCACATCTGTCGCGGAATACATTTGCGTAGGTCACCAAGACGCACCTTTTTACCACTGAGCACGCGTGTGAGGCTCCGAGTACAGCTTGCTGATACGCTTGCTCGTGCTTTTTTTTTTTCACTCTGCCAATTTTAAGAGAGTGCTTAAAGCAGTTGGATGCATGGAATGCCTTTTCCTTGAATGATTTGCTCAGCGATGACTGAAGTTCTCACCGTGTGCAAAAAAAAGTTATGCGTAAGTGGTTAACTTCATGCAGCAAGGAATTTAAGGTTAAGCAGTGAGTGTACAATTCATTATGATTGGCTTAAAGCAATATGTATGTATAGCGGTGACCTTATGCAGATATATGCATACTCACGAGATATGTTTCCAAAGGGAGTATTTATTTGAAAGCATATAATTTACATTCCTGATAAGAAAACATATTTTGAGTGAAATCAAACAATTGCATTCTTTCTTGCCAGCCTGGGTGGCCAATATGTTGCCACCTTACTACTTAACATGCCTAATTTACCATTTCAACAAAGTACAAACATTACCAAAGCGCACAAAATTAAGCTGTACCTTGACAGGCATGCTCCCTCTCTCACCCATGGCACCAAACAAGGATGTTCGACTTGAGACTGTTTGATACAGTCGGCATCATACATGCGTGTTCTGTTTTGATTGCTCTACATATAAAAATAAGCTCTAATCAGGTTATATCAGTTAGTTGGGCATGGGCTGCATGTTGTTTATGTATTTATGTAGTAACAACCTTGCTAGCTCATGCACAGCCATAATTTAGGAAAATGAAAAATGCATAGCATAACATAAACAGCTGGCCAGTGCCTGTATTTATTTGACAGCAAACCGGTATTATCAAGTGTAGCTTAGCAGTGAGTTCAGTAACCTCTTGTGGTGTGAAAAGGTTGATGTAGTTGTTTTGTGTTTGTCTTTCTTACTTAGTTGCTGTTTTAACATGCACATGACAATGAAATGAAGGTGCGTAGGGCAGAAGACAGGGCCACACAAAAAGCGAGGAAACATTCATTGTCATTTTTTTATTTTCATAACAAACCAGAGAATAGTTCCTTAGGTTCAGTTTTGTGAATAATGCACAAGGTGTTCTGCGTAAAACTGAAAGATTGTAGTGCTCTATTACCTATACACTATTCGGGTAGCCAAATGAACGATACTCCCATTAGCACTGTGAGAGCACAGAAATTTGCAGTCAGGAGGCCGTAGTGGCTAAGCCTCTGCGCCAAATGTAAAATTGTTCCAAAAAAAACATGCATACTGGTGAATTGGGTATGCATTCACATCTACTATTCAAATCCACACATCACAAGTAATCTTTCATTCCTTGGCACATTTCTCACCATTGTACAGACTTTGTTTCAGCGCTGTGTGTGTGCAGTAATATAACGTGGTAAATCAAAGCTGTGGTTATTCAGTACACTGAAAGCAACTTTGCGTGTGGGTTAGATAATATAATGCTCCTACACATGGGTCAGCTTAGTATTATCAGCCGCTTTGTTTACTAGTTCACTGTTGCGCCTGAACTATGCAGTGCCACTGGACAATGCTGTATCCCTGCAGGCACGCTAGAACAGCTTGGCTATGCACAAACAACCTTTTACATTGCACTTAAATTAAGGTGGTGTAGATTTGCTGTCACAATGTGCTTGTAAGCATAACTGCCGAGCATTCAAAAAAGTGTTTGAAATGTAAGGGTGGATGCTCAGGTTTACAGGTGTGACGTTTTACATTTATAGTGCAAGGACACACCGATGAACAGGAAGGATACCACACAAATCCTTTGTTGTGACCTCGCAGTCACAATGCAAGTAGTTTTCTGTGGTTTTTAGCTATAAACATGTGAAGCAATCTGTAAATTCAAAACTGTATTATGTAAACTGAGACACCATGAAAAGCAACATAACACTAAGGTGTACACATTTTTTTGTCACATCAACTCTTTGTGGTGCAGGTCAAATATGTATACACGCTATTTCTAGGAAGTAGAAAGCCTATCCAATATAAACAAGAAACTTGCAGGCAAGGTAATCACAACAAACCGGCTGAGACGGTGGTACTATTCTCCTTGTTTTCGTTTGTGATAGCACAAGTGTTCCCACTTGTGCTGCTGGATGGTTGTGACTGATATGCTCGCGAAGGCTTGGGTCATTCACTTTTCAAGGGATGAGTAACTGTTACATACGTGAATAATCTTCCTCTGCCTATATCAATGACTTAACTATATGTGGCAGGTTTAGCTGCGTGATTATGGGGCTCTTGCATTGCCCAGGGGGCGCTGCGAAAAAGATGCTAAAAAGCGCCCTCTGTGCTAAAATGGGTCTTACCAAGCTCGGTCGTCTGCTTCGGAAAGCACGTTTACAATATGGACCCGCCATTTTCGGTTGTGTTGTTTCACGGCCTGCAGCGAATATCGGGCGCCGAAGATTTTTTCAGGGGTGGCACGCTGCGTAAAGGCAAGAAATTATGCAGTGCCGAATACGTGTGTGCCGTTCAAGAATTTGGCGGCGAAGTTTTAGCACCGTGTCAATCGCAAGTGAAGCGAGTTGCGTACGAAGTGGAACTTCAGGTAAGGTTTGCACGCTAGCTGCTAGATTCAGGCGCACAAACGCGAGGAAATGCTTGCTATAAATGAATCCACAGCAGCGAGAAGCAGGCATCATGTGTACGGAACTGCTCGAGCACACGACGGAACGCGATGTACGAACTACTCGAGCGCACGATCGTACGCGCCGCGACAGCAGCGGTCTTTCGACGTCATTTCGACAGCAGCGGTCTTTCGGCCTCCTGCAATCTTTGTTGACTGCATGCCGCTAAACAAGTAGTTATGCCTGCATTGTAGTAGCGGCCATCTGTCCCTTTTAGTAACTGGTAATAACTGATGCAATGCATATGAGCTCGCACGTACGTGCGAGCTCGTGCGCTGCTCGCTTGATGTAGGTTTTAATGACAGCGCTCGAACATCGATGTACTGCAATCAATACTGCCTTGCTGCGCCGCCTCAACGTGCTGGCTTGAGATCAAGGATGAGCGCATTTAATTCTCTTAACCTGTGCTGCTCGTAGTGGAGTAGTGAATTGTCATCGAATGAGCCCGACCATTTGTGCTCATTTGCACACACTTCACCACTTCGCATCGATCGAATTGTTAATTGTCGCTGTGGCCGGGTCTCGAATCGTGAATTACCAGCCATGCCTGCTGCTATGTCGGTCTGCTGTCGGGACTGTAGGTGCAAAAGACCGAACGTTAGAACGCAGATAATCAAGCAAGCTTCCAAGACAGGCGAAGCAGTCAGCATGGCGCGAAGTTTCGCTTACTCAGCGCGACGAACTGCAGCTATGCAGCGCGCCCGACGCTCGACTTCGTGAGGCCTTGAAGGAAAACAGCAGAATATGATGTTGGGATGCAGGCCTTCTTGTTCATGGCAGCCCACGACGCAGAAGTAATGACGGTGATGCCTTTACGAGGCTGGGCTAGGTCTCTCCGGATCGGCGTCACCGATTCCTTCTGCTCCTAGCATTACGTCCCGCGGCACACGGAGAGTCCGTTTTCGTTAAACTATAGGCTGCGGCGAGGTCGCAGCGTGGTCGACGTAGTCTGTGAGAAGTGACGAGCCTTTTCGCACTCGCAACAGGGCAGAAAAAAGTGCGAACCGACGTAAAACTCAGCCTAGAAACATGCTTCGCCACAGCCAGGGTTCAATACGACCCAAGCTGGTACGACCCAGATGTCGTTTCCCGCGCCTGCACCAGGCGCCGCTACTATACCTCAAACTCCAGCGCAAGACGCCCATTGGTGTAGCTGAAGTGATGTATCACACATAGTTTCCGCGCACTACCCAACTGGCGAAAAGCATGCAGGAATTGGTCTTTGAGCTATTGGTTCAGTAGTGGCTTTCCACTGAACTGACTGTTGAAGAGGCAGATTTCAGTTCATCAAAAGGCCCATGTGAAAATAGCCTAGAACTCATGACGCCAAATACTGTCACCATGTGTGACTGAAGAACAACACGTTACAGAACAATAAGCAGTGGAATTAATCTCACTACTATGCAAAGAATTGCAGCTGCATTCAGTATTTCACTGCTGGTATACTGAACACAAACCTTTATATGAGTTGTTTGGATGGCATAATCAACAATTAAGATACTTCTAATGAGCTGTGGCAAAAGATAACTAAAAAGCTGCTACCCCAGGTACTGCATTGGCCTAAAATATGGATTCTCACATGCAGTGAAAAATTGGAGGACGCTTAAGCTTCGCCTTCTAGAGTGGGACGCGACAGCGTTCCCGTCGACCCGCCAAGGGGTATAAGACAATGTGCTACGGCACAGCGATCACTTACGATGCGCCCCGCATCGGACTTAGCGCCCACCTATCACGCGGTGAGCGTCGAGCAACGCAGCGTTCGGCGCGGCAACGAAACGTGCGCCTGAGCGAACGGAACGAACCAAAGAACTCGGTGTCTCGGAGGGGAAACGATCTACGCCAGCCAAACGTCGCGATCGGCACGGGCAGAGAGATAGATAGTAATCTAAAGAAAGGACCGGGAGCACGGCGAAGCGTCGTCAGGGGAGAGGGAGTCCCGCGACGCGCCTGGCAGCGGTCCCAATGCGCGCGCGGTGCGCCTCCTGTCGGGGCAGCGCCGTACATTGAGAGGAGGGGGTCTTCTGTGTTTGCCGCAAGATGGCTCTGCGTGTGCGGAAAGCGCAGAAGAAATGCAGCGGAAACGCACTTCGCAACTCGTGTAATTGTGACTTCTGTACGTTACATGTTCATAATTACCGATATACACCGCAGTATAACTTTCCACGGCTCGTTTCGAAGGCAACACCGCATTCACTAGAGGCGCGTTTGCACCGCTTGGAAGCATCGAACTCGTGGCCGAGTGGTAGCGTCTCCGTCTCACACTCCGGAGACCCTGGTTCGATTCCCACCGGGCCAATCTTGGAAGTTGCTTTTTATTTATGAAGCGCCTGCCGTGATTTATCGCTCACGGTCAACGCCGCAAACGCCGACACCGACGCCGACACCGACGCCGACGACACCGGCTTTTCTGCGACACGAGCTCCTTAACGCTATCGCGTTAACAGTTCCTAAATAGGTTTACATACAGGTATGAAATGTTGTAACTGCACCATGTGATAAAATATCAATAAGATCAGCTGACTACCACATAGAACATCTTTAATGGGTATAGTTGGTGCAACGTGCCTTGATATTAGAAGTTGTGGTGTTTTATTGACACACACATGCACATAAATGCAAGGTACACATACATTTGTGTTCACGTGTTACTGTGTGCATCAAATGAACAGCACCACTTATACTACAAGCCATAAAAATAAATATTTTTTTGTACCAGTCTAATTCCTATTAGCTACGCAGTGATTTTTTTTTCTCACATGCAGCAACTCAACTCCGTGCATAAGTTAAGCCATGGGTATCATGCCCAGAATATCATAAAATAAAGAAGTGACCATGTGTACGGGCTTAAAATTGATGGTTTGGCAATATCTTGTCTGGCTGGGTAGTAAATTTCTGTCAAAAAAGAACAATTCAGCACACTGACAAAGCAGTGTGGCTAACATAATATAGGGAGCAGACACTCTGCCTGCAGAGTTACTTGAAAATTCTGCCAGCAGTTCGTGTTCATTGGCTAACATAATATAGGGAGCAGACACTCTGCCTGCTGAGTAACTTGAAAATTCTGCCAGCAGTACGTGTTCATTGGCTGGCTTCGGTCACATAACTAATGCTTACATAACTGTGAAAATTCGTGTTCAGGATAAACTCATAGCAGCCAATAGTCACGTTTTATATTGTGATAGCAGCTGGCTTCTCAGGGACAACGCACTGTGGCCATGAACATGCTAAAGAATGACAAGAGGCGAGGTGCCCCTTTCTATAGCCTGGCAGCGTAGCTGAAAACGGTTCAGTTAATGTGTGGAACCGTGGCCTATTCAAAATAAAGATCAGTAAGATAGCCACTTATAGCGTCCAACATCCCACACTCATGAATGATAGGTAGCAGTAAGCTTACTGGCAGATGAAAGTGCACAAGAAAAACATTTAATGGACATACTTTACAGGCCGAAGTCAGTTTAATGCACATTATTTGCTGATGAGTGTTGGTAGAATGAACACGAGGAAAGAAAATAAAGCACTTATCAGGCATATAATGCTGGTACTTGTGCTATTGTTTGCTTTAAACTGAAGGCTCGTGACAAAACAGGCAACACAAACCAGATATTCAAATAGGGTGGATAAACAAAGTACCCACAAACTTTCGTTTACCCAATTCTGCCTGCATTAGTAACGTGACCATGGCTGGCCAGTGAGGAAGAAAGAACTCTGCGCAAAATTTATTTCACGCAGTTCTGCTGGCTGCTAGCAGAATATTATACAACAGCATATCTGCGACACCTACATACTTGTTACAACTCGTCCTACGTGTTCATTTTTACATTCATAGTGCTTTTTGTCAGCAAATGTAAAATTTTTAGGTAATAAGGAGGTAGTATCCACTTCTTACCTATAACATATTCATCTACCATGCCACTTGCGTCTTCACAAACAGACTCTGTGCTTAGTCACTAGTCAAAAACAAGCAGCACAGATTTTTGGCGATGTAAGCCGCTTGCATCACAAAATATAAAGCAATTTACTCCATGAAATCTGTGGTATAAACTTTTTTAAAACAGGGTTGAAGTGCCTCAGACAGGCTGGCACTCTTAACGTTTCGATAGGTGGACCTATCTTCGTCAAAGGCGGCCTCGTCATCCTCGGCGTGTTAGTTTTAAAGGGTTAGTGTAGTGACGTCACGTGCGGGTGTTGTCGCTGGCTGCTGGTTTTAAAGAGAGAGATTACAAGAGGGAACAGGCGTTCTCGTCCGACGTCTGTGAGCCTCATTCTCAAGACGAAGGGACAAGAGTGTGAGAGTGGGCACGCGGGGAGGAAAGAAAGGAAATAGAAGCGGACAAAAGGGGGAAAAAAAGGAGAAAAAAAAAGCAGGGGGAGCCAGGGCCGTGCCAAGACACAAAAAAGGGGGGGGGGTGAAAGAAAAAGAAAGAGAAAAATGAAATCTTTAAGAAATACGGGGGCTTGGGAGCGTGTTGGGGATGCGAAATTCTTGATCTTCACGCTACTGTCCACATTATGAAAATCAAGGCTGCCAGAAATTTGCATTCATGACATTAGCGCTCTCAGGCGCGTCCACATTTCACGACAGCGCTGAACGTCTTGACGTATGCAATTATTATGATGTTCCCTAATTTCCCCCCACCGATAGAAGCATCTTCAACCATGCAGTAACAACATTTGAAAGAAACGATAGATGTACGGAGCAGAAAAGGCCGGTGTGATAGGGCTTATCTGTAACGGCACTAAATATGAAAACGCGATCGGCAGCACTTCCGCACAGTTCACTTCTGAGCAAACACACATCGCGTAGAACGAGCACTTCTACACCCAGCAACGCCGCGACACATCGCACATACATATCACGCTTTGTAGCTTGCGAACACACTTCATGACAGCAAGAACACAGCTCGAACGTCGCGGTCACCTCGGCGCGCCGCAGCCGGTGAAACGGCTCACGCGCATTATAGCACACGCAGAATGGCAGCGATAACAGGCGATGAAAAGTTATCGCTACTGATCGTATCATTACTTCTGAAAGTTTCGAAGGGCTGGCGTTCACCACTTTGCGGCAACGATCCGAATACACAGAACAGAAACCAATCGTGTTCGCTGGATGCGCTAATCGGACGCTACTTATTTCGCCACGTACTGAACATGTGTCCTGCTGCTCAGAATGCACGTGTATGTGATGGACTTCTCGTTTGCGACACGCACGCGAAGCATGGAACAAAAAATCACGAAGTCGACGGCTTCAAATATTTCTTCAGACGCTATCGTAAACACAACACACTTCCTGCGCTCCGTCTGTTTCTTTCGGCGATCGCACGCACTGACGATGCCTGGAAGGGTGCACCGGCTTGATGCCTTCGGTGATTATCTCCGTAGGTGCCAGATAACTCTAGTAAAAATCATAAGAAGGACAAAAATAGACTGTTTCTGACGCGGCTGTAGCTTACGCCTCGCGCCCCCGCTTCGCTTCGCTTCGAGCAAGCGCCATGTTTGCTGATACGACACCCGACACCGTCCGCCCGCCTTGGACCAGCCGTGCTCCATCCGCTCGAGCGGACCACATGCGCATTCCTATTGGACGTCGCGGTCTATTGACAGCTGGCAACCATTCGGCGGAGCAACCGTGTTCAAGGTAGGCAACGAATTTCGACAGCAGACGACACTGGCATATTTTTGTGGATGCAAGTTCAAGTTTGACGTAGTAGTTCTGCGTATTTTCCGGCCTTTATAAGGTTCAAGTTCAATCTATAATTAATTTCTCTATGCATATATTTATGTATTTAGAGAACGAAATACGAATAGCCGTGGCTGAGACATCAATGCGTGTCTTCTGCTACGAATCCGAACATACACTGCCGAGCTGCACCGAGCATTTGCGCTACAATCCAATGGAACGCGCAACTATGAGGCATAACCGAATCCTGATTTAATCGTGCATAATTAACATCGACCACAAAGCTTTTCCAAGCATGTGTATCTAGGAACGAAATAGCTTTTTTCGAAACAGTAACAAAACTTCTCCGCAGTCAGGGAACACCACAGCCTTAAATGGAAAGGTGCTGTGACTATTTCTCCATGCGGCTGCCGCATTAATCGCTTGCATAGCGCTGCTTGGTTCTTCGTATATTGCGGGCTCCGAAAAATGTATCGGTCTGCTGTAGGCAGGCTTTGAGCCTGCCCAGCAAACTGCGAATTATGTACACTTGCGTAAGTAGCGAAGTTTCTGAAAGGTGCCGATTACGAATACCAAATATTTTCTCATTTCGAAACGCATAAATACAAAGTTAAAATCATATGTTTTGGTGTTAAGAAGCCAGTAATTATTTGCAGATATTAAATACTCGTGCTTGCAGTACCAATCACAACTGAAGAGCATTAGAATAAGAAATCAGAGCGTTTTGCATTTAGTCATTTCTATTTATTTATTTATTTCCTGAAAGGTCCCTTGTTGAGACATTACATGAGGTAGTGGGTGTTTACTGGCAAACAAAAATAATACGAGTTACGATGGGATGTTTTCGAGGAGCCACTTGACCTCACCTTATGTTCCGTGTAAATGACAGTAGAATGAAACAATGCACAGCATGTCACCACATACAATTAGGAGGAGCCAATAAGTGTAGTATTGCACCACTAAAATATTGCTTTGATTGTGATGCAGAGAGAGTGATCACTCGTAAAATAACTTCCTTTGCTAATTGTGACTACACACTTGCACAACACAACCAAACCCATGATATTGAGAACCACCACAGCTACTGTGCATGACTTGTGTTTAGGTGGGCCCTATAGTGTATTTAAGAGCTCTGTTCTTCTCTGTATGCTAATAAAACATCCCAAGTCCTTTGGATATCAGGCCTTTCTGGATTTTGCATTGCAGGAGGTATTGCATTACATTTTTGAGCTCGCCTAATGCACGTGACATGCATACCTTTTCAGTGGTAACACATGTGAACTTTATTCAGTACGCTACGAAGAACTGCTATTGCACTATTACTTCAATATGCAGTGTTAAGGCCAATTTATAAATTGCTTTCTTGTGGTATGGGTGCAGTAAACTGACATGTTTATGAAACAAAAAGAAAATGCAGACTAAACCACCAATGTACCAATATGCTTCCTTCCTGTCAGACACTATAATTTCTTTTTCACAAATAATGACTGCTCCAAGAAAAAGATTAAATTATGGGGTTTTATGTGCGAAAACCAGGATATGAATATGAGGTACACCATAGTGGGGGACTGAAAATTGGGGCCACCTGGGGTCTAACATGCCCTTAAATGTAAGTACGCGGGTGTTTTCGCCTTTTACCCCCATCAAAATGCAGCCGCTGTGGCTGTCATTCGATTGCGTAGCCTCATGCTTAGCAGCCCAACACAACAACCACTAAGCAATCACGGCGGGTAACTGCCCCTCAGGTTGTGCAATCTGTGTGGCTGTATCAAAGCACCGATGTAACACATGTGTTTCAGTGGGGTCTAACTACCGCACAGAAGTTGTGGTGCAGCACTTCGTAATGGCAACATGTGTTGCAGCTGGGATACAAAGAGTTAAGCCTTTGTATCCGATGAGCAAATGGTAAGTGGAAACTTTGTTTCCACTTACCATTACTCTTATTGTTCTCTTATTGTTCTTAATTACTCGTATTACTCCACTACCATTTCTCTTATTGTTCTCTTAATTGTTCTCTTATTCACATTACTTGCCTTGGCCAGGTAACCAAATAAATTGTTTATTTTGGTTACCTGGCCAAGGCAAGTAATGTGAATAAGAGAACAATTATCAAACATCATTAGCTTAGTGAGGTCCAAAATACTAATTCGGGTAACTATTAATAGCAGTAGTCGAGGGCACGCTTGAAAGGCACCATTATCAGTCTGCACGTCAAAGCACAGTCAAGTCGTCGCCACTGTTGGTGAAACGGCAGCACTCAATGCGAAAATGACAGCCACTGTTGGCACCTTGCATGCAAACACACATTCATGTGGTGGCATTGTCTATTTTGGTTACCTGGCCGAGGCAAGTAATGCGAATAGGAGAACAAATATCAAACATCATTAGCTTAGTTAGGCCCAAAATACTAATTCGGGTAACTATTAATAGCAGTAGTCGAGGGCACGGTTGAAAGGCACCATTAGCAGTCTACACGTCAAAGCGCAGTCAAGTCGTCGCCACTTTTGGTGAAACGGCAGCAGTCAACGTGAAAATGACAGCCACTGTTGGCAGCTTGCATGCAAACACACATTCATGTGGTGGCATTGTTTATTTTGGTTACCTGGCCCAGGCAAGTAATGCGAATAGGAGAACAATTATCGAACATCATTAGGTTAGTTAGGCCCAAAATACTCAGTCGGGTAACTGTTAATAGCAGTAGTCGAGGGCACGTTTGAAAGGCACCATTAGCAGTCTGCACGTCAAATCACAGTCATGTCGCAGCCATTGTTGTATTTGTTTATCTAACGGCAAGTAACACCAATGTAAGCACAATTATTCACCCTGAATAGCTTTGCTAGCATTGTTTGTACTAAAAAATGCTGAGTGAAGTTGAATGTGTTTTATTGAGGCAATTATTTAATTCACAAGCCATCGGCATAGTGATCGACGGCCAGGTTCAGACAATGACATTTGTGAAGTAATAAATGGTGAAAGTTGCAAAAGCTATCAGTGCACTGCTTTGCTGGGCTCCATTTACTGAAAAATGTCTTTGCAACGACGAAAGCATCTGACAGGAAATGACACCCCAGTGCACAATGTTATTCGTGTTGAAATTTTTTGCCATATGTGATGGGCAGCGAAACCATCCGTTTACGAAGACTGATTGCATGAAAAATGAAACAGCATAGCAAGGCGTAGTTTCTCAATATAGCACCCTTTCATGTGCACTTCTGGCGAGCTGCCACATGCACTGATGCATAAACATGAACAGAGGTAAGAGGCTAAGTTGCTGTGCAACCCCCATTACGCTTTTAAGAAAATCTATCCCTAAACCTTTCTGTTTGCATAGGGGATCAAAATCTGTTTTTAGCAAGTTGGTTAATCCCATTGCAGCAACAACACAAGAAGCAAGGACAGAAAACACAGCGAGTAGGCAGATTGAGAAGACAAGGTAGACCAGTGAGAAAGGTTTTAATGAGATGGAAGAGGCCAGCCCTGCCGTCTACATGAGTTAGTGCTTTGAATGAGATTGGTTAATGAAAATGTGTAATAACTTTGCTGAAAGAAAACTAGCAAAAGCAAATGCTAATATAATATAAAAGGACAGAAATAATGGTAAGCGCGAACACGCATGGAAGCAGGCACGTATTCACACACAAACGCGAGAGCTAAAAAAAAAACTCCAATATAAAGAAATGTGGGAAATAGAAAAAAAATGGAAAAAACGCAAGAAAACATACATTTACAAACAGGCGCCGGTAGAGGTACAGGAGAGGGTTCACAAGCTGCTGTGCCTACCTTCTCATATGTTTTCTTTTTTAACCGTTCTCTTAACACTGTCTTGGGAATTTTTAATTGCATTAATGACATTAGCGCTCTCAGGCGCGTCCACATTTCACGACAGCGCTAAACGTCTTGACGTATGCAATTATAATGTTGTCCCCTAATTTCCCCCCACAGATAGAAGCATCTTTAACCGTGCAGTAACAACTTTTGAAACAAACGATAGATGTACGAAGCTGAAGAGGCCGGTGTGATAGGGCGTCTCTATCGGGCTACTACATAAGAAAACGCAATCGGCAACACTTATGCTCAGCTCACTTCTGAGCACACGAACATCGCGTACTACGACCACTTCTACACCCAGTAACGCTGCAACACATCGCACACACACACACACATATATATATATATATATATATATATATATATATATATATATATATATATATATATATATATATATATATATATATATCACGATTTGTAGCTTGCAAGCGCACTTCATAACAGCAAGAGCACACCTCGAACGTTGCGGTCACCACGGCGCATCGCATCCGGCAAAACGGCTCAGACGCAGTATAGCACACGCAGAATGGCAGCGATAACGAGGTGATAAAAACTTATCGTTACTGATTGCATCATTACTTCTGAAAGTTGCGATGGGCTGGCGTTCAGCACTCCGCGGCAAAGATCCGCATACACAGAGCAGAAACCAAACGTGTACGCTGGGTGCGCCAATCGGACGCTACTTATTTCGCCATGCCATGAACGTGTGCGCCGCTCAGAATGCACGTGTATGCGATGGAGTTCTCGTCTGCGACGCACACGCGAAGCATGGCACGAGAAATCACGAAGTCGACGGCTTCAAATATTTCTTCCGACGCTGTCTTAAACACAACACACACTTCCTGCGCTCGGTCTGTTTCTGTTGGCGATCGCACGCACTGATGAGGTCTGGAAGGGTACACTGGTTTGCTGCTTTCGATGACTATCTCCATGGGTGCCAGATAACTTTAGTAAAAATCACAAAAAGGAGAAAAAATATACTGTTTGTGACGTGGCTGTAGCTTAGGCCTTACGTCCCCGCTTCGCTTCGCTTCGAGCAGGCGCCATGTTTGCTGTGACGACAGCCGAACCATCCGCCTCGGACCAGCCAATGAGAGACGAGCAGGCGTGCGGACGGGAAAGTTGCGACCGCTCCTCGCCCACCAGTCGAGAGCGATCAGCACGCGGGCGGACGAGGGCGGAACGGACGGGCGGACTGACCACGTACGGGCCCTTCGGCACAGCGAAACACCTCCATTCCGGCTGCTGTTCCGGCACGTCGGACGCCGCATCGGCCACCGAATCGGACCGTGTGTCTCAAGCTTTAATTTACGCTCCGACGCTGGCTGCCGGCGCGGTCAATTGGTGAAGCAGCGGGCACTGACGCCCGATTTGGCGACCGCTGTGTCGGACAGACTGTCTTGCACCTCCTGCTCCTCGTGCTAAGTCAGTCGCAGCGGATCACAGCTTCCTTGCGCCTTACGGCGATGTACCTTGGAAATAACATCACAGATGTTTCTGTGGGAGCAGTAGCGACAGTAGTAGAGCCCAGACCGCATAGATTGAATGTCTAGAAGGCCTGCAAAGCAATCGCGGTTGAACGAAAGTAGCTGAAAGGCCGCCGGTGTGGATGACTACTCACTCAGCACCAGAGCCGCAGGCGCGATAAGTGTCCGACGTACTTTCAGAGGCAAAGCTTTGGCTGGTGTTGCAGAAGTCACGGGATGCGGTACTGCTGAACTTAGCGCCACGAGTTGGCGGCTGGACGTAATTATATTTATTCAATCGTGTTTTTTTTACTAATTGTAACAACGTTTCATTATTTCGCTTTAACCCGCCGTGGTTGCTCAGTGGCTACGGTGTTGGGCTGCTGAGCACGAGGTCGCGGGATGGAATCCCGGCCACGGCGGCCGCATTTCGATGGGGGCGAAATGCGAAAACACTCGTGTGCTTAGATTTAGGTGCACGCTAAAGAACCCCAGGTGGTCATAATTTCCGGAGTCCTCCACTACGGCGCGCCTCATAATCAGAAAGTGGTTTTGGCACGTAAAACCCCAAATAATATTATTATTTCGCGTTACTGGTGGCGCCAGGACACCAAAGCGGCAACGGGGACACCAAAGCTAGAACCCGAACTGGTCCCGGTGGGTTGGCACTCGCCGAGGCGTGCGCGTGGCAGGGGTGTATAAGATCGGCTACCCGCTATCACGGACAGCCAATTTTTTATGCGAACACCCCCTGGCACGCTTCGGCCTCCGTGGCCCCAACCCATGGGCCGCCCTGCTTCCAGCTTCGATCCCCCCGCTACCCGTTGGGTGCCCTGGAGATCCAGCGCCGCCTGCTTTATTATAACCTGAGGTGCTGTCCTGAGGCCTGCGTTCGCTGCCGCCGAACTGGGTTCCGCGCCTCTCGAGCGTCGAATGTCTCAGGCTGAACGCGTCATTGGTCAACCAGAACCATGGGGCCGCCGTAGCGCCGGGGAAGCGTGCTCGCGTCGCATCGCGGAGGCTTTGGTTCAATTCCCACCCAGACCCAGACCGTCATTTTCAAGACCATTAAATTACTTAGTTTACAGCAAGAATCGTCGTAAATTCGAGCATTTCTTGAAATGTTCTTAGTAGTTACGCCGTTGGCCATTTTTGGTACTATCACTTGATCACGCTGGATGCTGGACACATAGTAGCCAAAATGCTTCCGCATTAATTACGAATTATACATTTGGGGAAATACCGCAGATAGTCTGAAGTGTTCCAAGCGACGGCAAACAACACAACCTCGGTTCAGTAAGTCAAGTGGCACTCGCATACTTTAAGCTTTCGCCGCAAGTTACGTGACATTTTGTATAACGACATCAGTGGTTATGTTTTCGTTATATCGGGGTTTTAGCATAGGACTGCCTACACTGATCGACATTAAAGACGATTGACGTCAAACAAGTTTCCTGGACTATGGCAGCCAAGCCCATGCTATCCCTGCCAAATGCGTGCCCTTTCATCGGTGCTGTGCTGCTCTACATAGAATGTTTTTATGAACCTATTGGGTTGTGAACTACGCCGCCTTACTATCTTCTCTGTGCATTAGATAACACATGGAAGCATTCTTCTTACACTTTATGTATGCTGTGAAATGCCATCCACTTGTGTTCGAGTGGGGACCCATGTGGCCAGGAAAGGTTAAAGATTGAAACAGGGCAATGTTACCTAATCTAAACTCTTTGTATTGCACATCACAAGCATGTTATTCCCCACTATCTGAAAACGAAATATTGCGGTTCCGTTGAAGCTGCATTGTAATACTTCAGTACTAATACTTCAGTAATACTTCAGTAATACTTAAGCTAGGTTGATTTAACGTGTTCTTGACGGTTGTTGAATTTAGCGCATGAGAATTAAAGTTGTGGTTACATGGTGACACGGTCTTATTTCCATTTCAGGTTCTTCATCTCCGGCACAATATGATACGCGACGCCGACAGCCTTGTCAAATCAAAATTACCGAACTTGAAGACACTTCACCTCCCCGAGAACAACTTAAGTATCATAGCCAAATTCGCACCATCAAACTTCCGAATGAGAGAGCTCATTTTGAGACGCAGCTCTCTCACATGGATAGAGTCCAGAGCTTTTATGCATCTTACAGACTTAGTCTTTCTAGATCTAGCTCACAACAGCCTTTCATATGTGAACGAATCGATTTTCTCATTCAGCTCAAAGCTGGAATATCTAAACTTGTCTAGAAACAAGCTAATTACTCTAACGGGAGTGTTCAATTGTGTGCGTCAAATCAGGAGCTTACAACTCTCGTTCAACCGTATAGATAACATCACTGGTGTCTTGAATGGGCTTAGTCGGCTCCGAAAGCTCTCATTTAGAAACAACCTGCTCAGTTGCATACCGGATGGAACCTTCAGCGACAACGGCGGCTTGCATACCGTTGATTTGTCTTCAAACAACATTCGGTGGCTAGGAAGGGATGCTTTCAAGGGTTTCTCAGCACTACAGAAACTGCTCCTGCAAAGTAACCGAATACTTTCTCTGAATGGGTCAGTGAGAGATTTGCCTAAACTGGATTACCTGGACGTGTCTTTCAACGAGCTACAGCTGCTGGAAAGTGGGGAGTTTGAAAATGACGCCGCTTTGATTACCATCTCATTCGCAAAGAACAACATCAGCAATGTCGAAGGCGCATTCGCCGGTGCTGCGGCCTTGCGGTCCTTGAGCCTCGCCCACAACCGAGTGAAACGACTGCTAAGAAGAGACTTCTCGCCCGAAATGTCAAGCGAGATGATCGTCACACTCGACAGTAACGTACTGTTTTGCGACTTCTTTACCTCAATCTGTCATTGTTGCTTATACTAGTTGTGTAAAAAACACTGCTTCTCGAGGACTTAGTCTGAACAAATAATTGTGTAGCCTTCTTTTTTTTACTAACTATAATTACGGAGTTGTTGGTGTTCATAGACGACGCCGGCTACTCCTCTTCTGTGGATTCATTATGTGGTAGAAAAATGTATTCAACAAACTATGTAGAGAAGAAAAACTGCAGGGACAGCATCCTTAAATTACACATACGCACAAAAAAATATTGCTCCTGGGCAGTGCAGAAGCGTCCGGGTGTATATGTTGAAGAACGCACGGTGACTTTTGGGTGGACAACACAGTGCACACAGACTATGGTTCACCTCACCAAAAGACCAATCTAGTTTGGCTATGGTTGTGGTGGTAACAACTTTATTGAGAATCCGGCAAACTCGTGGCCTGGGCTTAGGCCGCCCCCGAGGAGGTCCGGAGTTCCTGTCCCCTCACCGCCTCACGGGCTTGCTGGATGGCCCATAGTTGATTTTCAAGGTTTGAGCTGCGCAACGCGGCCGTCCATCGCGCCGCAGCTTCATTTGGGGAAACTGCATTTTCTCTGCATATAACCTCACATTCACAGAGAATGTGTCTAAGAGATGCGTGAGTCCAGCCGCATAGTTTGCAGTTATCGTCTGAGTAGATGTCCGGATATATCCTCCTGAGATGGACGGGGTTGGGGAAGGTCTTTGTAGCTGCCTCCAGTGTACCGCTTGGGCCAGGCACGTACCTAGGGGGGGGGGGGGGGTCCGGGGGGGCCCGGCCCCCCCCCCCCGAAATCAGATGGCATACCCCCCCCCCTCCCCACCCACGCCACCACTCCTCACACATTCCTAAAGCGCTGCCAGATCAATGTTGAGACTTGGCAGCTATTCATCGGTCAGCATTATGCTGCCTTTTTCACTCCTTTTGGATGGCGGTAGTTATCAGCATCTCTTGGGATGTGAAGGCCAGTTTTCTCATAGATTCGGCGCCCGCGACATTAACTCGAGATGCGTTCATTTGTCACCATCCATTCAACTGTCACGCGCATAACTGTTGCTTTTGTTAGTTCAACCTTCTTTGTTTAGGCTCATCCTGGGACCAGGAAAGGGATGCGGCAGTTAGTTAGCTGGTCTGTACTCTCGTGGAACGAGTTGCGGGCGGAGAAAACGCCAATTGCATTTAACTTTTCCTTTTGCTTCATTATTTCCTTGAATGACAGCTCGTCGCGACGCTGGCAGATGCCCGAAATCATATACACGTGGTATTGGTTAGATAAGGTGGGAAATAAAATAATGTGAAACAGCGTCCATCACGAAAACCTGCAATAACCCTCAAACCCATAATCAAGATGACTGTCGCCCGTTACCTCGTCTGGTTTTTCACTAGTTGTATAGCACTTTTCGTGCAAAATTGGCAACTGGAAACAAAAATCGCAAGGAGTTCAGAAATCTAGCGATCTACTAGGGGAGAAAGCCAAGGCAACAACCAAACTGCAAGGAAAAGCGAATTTAACAACAAATCTAACAAATATAACCGTTGCTTCATAAAATATTTATGGATCAACATCTTTTTATTTAAATAGGAAGTAGAGAAAACGCCGTCGGAAGCGGAGAACGAATTACGTGTTTTGAATGACGGTTCTACAGTTATCGGTCGAGCCACCTCACGTAGCCACTTCTCTATTGTGCTTATGTGGGTGTTTTTCTAACCTTTCGCGGTGGGCGCAGTACGTCTACAATCGCAGTATCCTGCGCTCTACGCGGTTGTATGGGACTGGCGGCCACACAGCGGTACGCAACTTCCCAAATAACAACACGAGTTGTTTTCGCACTTGGAGCAGTAAACGAGAAATCCAAAAGAATTGTGATTGTTCCGCAAATATATATTTCGCTGTAATTCTTCCAGAGCTAATACAAAAAATGCTACTATAGTCGGAGACAACTTAAGTCTACAGTGAAGCCTCGCCCACGCCCTCATTACAACCAGCCACTGTTCCTCCACGAGGCTGCAAATAATCCGTATTTCAAACTTTTCCTATTACCCAAATAAGGCGGTAACCACAAAAAAGTTAAATTATTAGCGCTTAATTTTACACGTTTTCCCTCGCCTATTACAGTGGAATGACGAAAGCCTAATTCTTTATTGAACTGAAATGCTTGCTTCGCTGCAACTACTTATTGTCGAGCTTCACTTCAGTTGGCAGTGAAGTTTCATGCGTAAACCGGCTCAGCAGTGAAAAGAACTGTACCGCAGACTTTTGAAGAGTGAAATATACTCAGACTCCGTACACTTTGTCCATGTCTGTTGCATACTTCATTGGTTCCGCCGATGGAAAAACTCTTCAAGAACAGCGGACGATCCGGAGCTATCAAGCACGACGCCATTTTGATAAGGCCGCATGACGATGATTTTGTTTGCTTCTGTGATTAACTGGCGGAGTAATATTGCTACATGCGTGTGGTATTTGTTTGAACGAGGCGCGTGGGAACCATCACTCCAGAAAAGAGGAGGAAGAACGAATTGGGCTCGCGCGGTGAATCTGACCGGTCAGCGCTGCAAGCGTTCTTGTAAATATAACCTATAAATAGTTTCTCGTCTTACTGACTCGTCTTTCGCGTAAGAATATCTACAGAGGTTCTACAGCTACCTTAATTCTACACAAGAAAAGCAGGGAGATACCTATAGAGAAAGGGGTCACACAGGGAGACACAATTTCTCCAAAGCTATTCACTGCTTGCTTAGAAGAATTCAAGCTATTAAGCTGGGAAGGCTTAGGAGTAAAGATCGACGGCGAATATCTCAGCAACCTTCGGTTTGCCGATGACATTGTTCTATTCAACAACAATGCAGACGAGTTACAACAAATCATTGGAGACCTTAACAGAGAGAGTGTAAGAGTGGGGTCGAATATTATTATGCAGAAGATAAAAATAATGATAAATAGCCGGGCAAAGGAAGAAGAGATCAGGGTCACCAGTGGGCCTCTAGAGACTGTGAAAGAGCACGCTTACCTAGGTCAATTAATCACAGGTAACCCTGATTATGAGAAGGAAATTCACAGAAGAATAAAAATGGGTTGGATCGCATACGGCAGACATTGCCAGCTCCTGACTGGAAGCTTGCCATTATCATTGAAAAGTAAGATGTGCAATCAGTGCATTTTGCCAATGCTGACATATGGGGCAGAGAGTCGGAGACTGACAAAGATGTTTGAGAGCAAGGACCACGCAAAGAGCGATGGAACGAAGATTGCTATTCATAACATTAAGATACAAAAAGACAGTTGTTTGGATCAGAGAGCAAACGGGTATAGACGATATTCTAATTGACATCAAGAGGGAAAAATGGAGCTGGGCAGGTCATTTAATGCGCTGGTTAGATAACCGTTGGACCATTAGGGTTGCAGAATGGGTACCAAGAGAAGGAAATCGCAATCGAGGATGACAAAAGGCTAGGTGGAGCGATGAAATTAGGAAATTCGCGGGCGCTAGTTGGAATCGGTTGGCGCAGGACAGGGGTAATTGGAGATCGCACGGAGAGGCCTTCGTTCTGCAGTGGACTTGAAACAGGCTAATGATGATGATGATGACGACGACGACGACGACGATGATGATGATGATGATGATGATGATGAAGGTGGTGGGCCCCCCCCGAAAAAAAATCCTGGGTACGTGCCTGGCTTGGGCCCTATCGAGTTTGGGGTTAGGGGGCGGATAAACATGCCTTGAGTTTTGATAAAATTTTGTAATATCTCAGTTGCTTGTCATTCTGTCCCTCTCTGTCCATGCCCCCGTTGGATTTCCAACCCCAATAGAGGATCCTTTTTCGCGGGCGCGGAATGTGAGACCTCGCGCTACGCGGTGGACCACCTCGTTGATGTTGGATACGGGGGTGTCGGGGGACGTGTGAGCTGGAAGCCATATAATGTATCGTTCCTCCGTCTGCTCGGAGGTGGCATAGTTCGCGTTGGCTTTGAGTATAGCCTCAGCCTTCGGGGAAATTCTGCCTTGTGCGTAGTTGCTGACCGCCGTCTGCGAGTCACTGAGTACGTATCTGCAACTGGGGTTAACGATGGCTAGGGCTATCGCCACTTCTTCCGCTACCTCGGGGTTTTCGACACGTATGCTACAAGAACTGACCAATTGTTGGTCGGTATTGGGGACGGCCACTGCCAAAGCCCGTCGATCCTCGTATTCTGCAGCGTCTACGTACAGCGCTTCCTTGTCCCTACCGAAGGCTTCGAGTAAAGCCTTGGCTCTGCTCTATCTTCGACCCTGATTGAATTCGGGGCTCATGTTCTTGGGTATATTAGCCACATGCAGCTTTTCCCTGATAGCGCTTGGAAGGGATGTCTTGTCGCTGTGCTGCTTGTGATAACTTATGCGGAGTTTGTCCAGGATGCTCCTGCCCGTTCTTGTTTTCGCTAGTCTCTCGAGTTGCGAGATTTGGTGCGCCTCAATTAACTCTTCAAGCGTGTTGTGGACGCCCAGCTGTAGCAGAAGTTCCGTGCTGGTACTGTCTGGAAGGCCCAGCGCCATCTTGTGTGCTCTTGTAATGAGGGTGTTCAGTTTGGCATATTCGGACGTTTTGGCTATGGGTGGCAGAAATTATTGCGGAATTTCCTGCACTCACTGGACGTGACTATTGCCGCAAGCTAGGTTCTCTGTGTGTTCGTCTTTATGTGTTGCTCAGGTTCCCTTCTCTGAAAGATGACGGACGCAGTTACGGCGTTCGAGGCCTCATCGTTGGGATTGTCCAGCCAGGGTAAGGTGATATTTAATTTATTATCTCGACATTCTCGTTCGAGTAGAAGTGCTTAATATTTAAACGCTCACTACGGGAGAAGGAAACAAGATCTCCAAGTGGAAACTGCCCGTGCTCAAGAGATGTTTGTGTTGATACAGGTGGCAGTCATAAGAATGCTCAGGTTTAAATTTAAAGTCCATAGTAGTAGTACTAAATACTTCAAGGTGCACAGTGCCCTGTTCGAAAATGGCTCTTACGTGTCCTCTCATCGGCTCAGAAGGCAGTGAAGGCACTTTTGTGCCTTCTCAGAACGTCTGGTTTGCGAGAGTGGCTTTAACTCAAGTACTCTGCGTGCACGTATCTACACCTTCTCTCTCCCTTCTCTCTGTTCCCCTTCTCCGTTCCCCCAGCGTAGGGTAGCCAACCAGACCCTTTACTGGTTAACATGCCTTCC
The DNA here is from genome assembly GCF_038994185.2 of Dermacentor albipictus. Classification (NCBI taxonomy): domain Eukaryota; kingdom Metazoa; phylum Arthropoda; class Arachnida; order Ixodida; family Ixodidae; genus Dermacentor; species Dermacentor albipictus. Next base: position 90,708,400 of record NC_091827.1, on the reverse strand, counting down.
TTCCTATATTTCTATCTATCGTTTACGTGTTCTCAAAATTAAGAAAAAAATATATGCTGCGCGGAAACAGGATCACATCGTGTGGTGCTATACCGCACAATGTTCACCTGCTCGTTCTAGGCACTCGCCGCATTGTAAAGTATCACTGCGAGAATCAGATGTGGTTAGATGAAACAATATAACGTGTCAGAAACTATGGCGTGGAGCCGTGAAGGAGTTGGATCGGCGCGCTTTGCCTGACACTGGATACTCGTATACTCGCGTGATCACACGAAGGAAGAAAATGGTTACGGTAGATGGCCGCGTCTCAGCTTAGGAGCTGAATATGAGCACATAGCCTCAGAGAATGGCGAAAGCGGTAAACAATGAATGTGAGGAAATATGCCCTCAGAACGGGATGAGCAAACGGTAACTCCGTAGCCACATTGTTCGGGCGCTGCAGTGATGTGGAGCTGGTGTGATTCGCCGAGGGGGCGCGTGAGTCGACAGTGATGCGGGCGTCACTTAAATCCACAAGAAAACAAACTTTCAAATCAAAGGACCGGCATGAGTATGCAGAATGAATTTGCGAGGAGTAAATGCCCTTGTCCTCCTTGCAAACAGGGTGTGAACACGGAGGAACGACGCTGAAATTGGTTGCCTCACTAGGAAAGCTGGCGTATGTGGTGCGTCGCCTTACTTGGTGAAATGTCCTGAAATTTACTTTGAACTCGCGTGTGAAGTTGGCTGCGTTGTTAACGCCGGTATTTCCGGTCGGAGGGCTCCGATTGAGAATGCGGCGCTAGCGGAGCGGTAGCTAAGCAGGGAATGTGGCAGAGTCAGACCGCGGTACTCCGCGTGGTCGGGCATGACGGGAACAGTTAATTGCACGGGATTTCGAGGAACGCTTCATAAGAGCTCTCTCTCTCTCTCTCTCTCTCTCTCTATATATATATATATATATATATATATATATATATTGAAATACTATGGTCGAGACGACGCTTTATTCCAAGAAGGAAAAATGGCGCCGATGCAAAAACTAACACGAGCCGATGTTTGATGATGACTTTGTACAGATGAATATGAAGTCCGCATAAACGCTTACACTAATTTCCCCCGTGGACGGAAGCGGCCAGCCTGGCCGCACATTAGACAGTGGAACGGAGATGAAAGGGCTTCAGCCGAGAAACGTGCACGATCTCTGTTCCGCGGCAGCGTTGGTCGGTTGGGGCCTCAACAGGTGTAATGCGATAGTTCACCGGTGAGGTCTGCTCTATGACTTTGTAGGGGCCAAGATATCGAGATTCAAGCTTCTCACATAAACCGGGTGTTCGTGTAGGGGTCCATAGGAGCACATCGTCCCCAGGTCGGTAGGAGACGACGCGATGAGAGGCATCGTACTGATGTTTGCGATCGTCTTGGCTGGCTGCACTGTTCATACGGGCGCGACGATGGCATTGGGCAAGACGAGACACAAACTGGTCGCAAATGAATGGTGAAGCGTTGACGGGGCCAGAGAAGAAAGAAACGTTGAGTGATGAGGTTGGGTGGCCGCGGTATACTAAGAAAAACGTAGAGTATCCGCTGGTCCGTTGAACAGACGTGTTGTAAGCAAATGTTACAAATGGGAGGATCGCATCCCAGTTACGATGATCAGGTTGAATATACATGGATAGCATGTCACACAGCGTGCGATGAAATCGCTCTGTTAGGCCGTTGGCTTGAGGGTGGTAGCTAGACGTTGTCTTGTGCACGGTGTTGGATGCTTGCAGAACTTGATTAAGAGTGCTTGAAAGAAATGCCTTGCCTCAGTCGCTCAAAAGAACGTGAGGCGCACCGTGACATAAGTAGACAGCCTGCAAGAAGAAGGCCGCTACTTCTGAGGCAGCTCCTGAGCGTGTTGAGGCTGTTTCAGTGTACCGGGTCAAATGGTCAACAGCAGTGACGATCCATCGGTTGCCGTCTGGAGTAGGTGGGAGTGGCCCGAAAAGGTCAATGCCGACGACAGAGACGGGCTGTGCTGGACAAGGAAGTGGTTGTAGGGTCCCGACCGGAGCAGTAGTAGGTCCCTTACGGTGTTGGCAAAGCGTGCATGCGGCAACATATCTAGCTATGCTCGTGGAAAGGCCTGGCCAATAGAATCGGCTGCGTATGCGCTCGTGTGTTTTGTGGTAACCCAAGTGGCCTGACGTAGGGTCATCGTGTGAGGCCTGCAGAACTGCAGCGTGAAGAGAGCGCGGTAGAACGGGAACCCATCGATGGCATTCCGGGTGAAAAATGTACCGGTAGAGCACGTCGTCTTCAAACTTGAACAGTTTGAGCTGTTTCCGTAGCCTGGCATTGGGTGGAGATGAAACA